>NC_085841.1:268631017-268952267 GCF_035594765.1 Anolis carolinensis | reverse complement strand
AAGAAGACACTATTATCTTAGAGGTTGGATTTTCTTTCCCAAGGCAATACAGGCAGTCCACAACTTACAAACAAGATAAGTTTTGTAGGTTTGTTTGGTTTCCAAGAGTTTTGTTATGCTTAACTGCCATCCAATTGACTTACCAGGATCATATGGATGAGAGACCTCAAAGTCAATCTGTTGCCAACAGCCTTGCTCAGATCTGGCAGATGCAGGCCTATGGCCTGCCTGGAATGAGGTCTTACTCTTTTCCTACTGTTTTCTACTTTACCAAATGTTATTGTCTATAAGTGAGCCCTGTCTTCTCATAGTATATTCAAAGTTGGACAGTATCAGTTTAGTCATCTTAGCTTCTACCTATGATGAAGTTAAAGCCTGATTTGTTCTAGAACCTTGTCTTTTCAGCAGTTCATGGTATCCATAGTATTCTTCTCCACATCTCAAATGAGTTGATTTTCTTCCTATCCACTTTCATGGTCTTGCTTTCACAACCATACAGTAAAACGGGGAATACAATGGCCTAGGTATTTCAGTCTAAATCAAGACACAGTTTGTCTTGGAGGATGATAGCGTTAATACAGATGCAGAAATATATTTCCAGACTGTTCTAGATGAAGGCTTGAATTATTGCAGTGCAAAGGTAGAGGTCAAGGTATTATATTAACAGCACAGATCCTTAAACTGGACAAGAATTTAGATTTGTTTTAGAGCTAATATTGTGCTGTCCAGTAATACTTGATGGAGATTTTTAGATGTGTTTAAGGAAGTAAAAAATTAGTAATGACACATTTTCTAGGTAAATATTTGTTCATCAGCATTGCCCTACAGAATGGTAGGGAGAAAAAATAATGTGAAAATAGCACCAGTTTTCGTAGAATTAATCTGGGATTTCTGAGGATAATTACCTATACATAAGATAGATTTATCTTTATACAGTTAATTATAAAATATGACATCTAATTCTCATCTTTTGTGGTCCTATATCTGCTGGTGACAAAATGAATAACCTTCCTGTGACGTCCCTGATACCCCTTTTAAAGGAAAGTGGACCAAGAGCTGTAGGTTGTGTGTAGGTGAGAGTAAAAGGAGAAGTAAGTCAACCATGATGCCAGAAAAGCTGAAAGCTGGAATGGGTTGAGGTGTGTGAGGGACTTGAGATAATAAAAAAGCCTTTCCTGGCTATATTTTGAAGCAAGAGGTCAGGTGAACAAAGGTGAAATTATTCCATTTTGTTATTATTTTGCTTCAGGCTTATTTACTAAAAGGAGGGCTTTTTTACTTGGAAAAAAGATCAAACAGTATGAGGGATATGCAGGGCAAGATCAGGAAGGAGATAGTTAAAAAGAGCTCCTAGATCAGGCATGGGCAAACTTCAACTGGTAGGCTGTTAGGAATTGTGGGAGTTGAAGTCCAAAACACCTGGAAGGCCAAAGTTTGCCCATGTCTGTCTTAGATGCTTTCAGTGAGTTAATCTCCAGGGTTGAAGGAGCCTGCAGGTTTATATGATCTCCTGTCTGTACTCTCCTTGAAACATTTTGGATGTGTGTGATCTGCTTGAAAAATGAAAATAGGCAAATTTTCCATCGAAAAGACGGAAACAGGTCAGTCCAGATGTCTGTGCCAAATAGAACAGATGTCACGGCCAGGCAGAATTCTCATATAGGGGCAGTTTCTAATATTTGATTAATTCAAACAAGGTAGTTATTTCTTACATATAATAGCCTTAAACGTTGTTGGAAATATATGAAGTATGTACTTCCAGACACTTTCTAAAATGTATTATGTTTTGAGTATATCTGGAATGCTCGAACATTTTGGATTTTGGATTTTATTTTCAATTTTTTGTATATTTGCAGCATAATGAGATACCTTGGAGATGGGACCCAAGTCTAAACATGAAATTAATTAATGTTTTATAGATACTTTATATACATAGCTGGAAGGTAATTTTATTAAGAATATTTTAATAATAGTATGCATGATACAAAACTTGTGTGCACCAAGCCACAACTATCTAACCCACCAATGTGGACAATTTTGGAGCATTTTGGATTTTTTTGGGATTTGCAAATGAGGGATATTCAGTCTGTACTAGTATAATGCCACTAGATTGTACAGGTAAAAGATTTCATTTTCAGCAGCTTTGTTTTATTGTTTTATTTTAGAAATTTGTGTTTTCTCCAACACCCACATTTGAAGATATGGTGAAACCTGCATCAGCATTTGAAAGGAAACTAAAAGGTATAACCAAAGCTTTAAAAAAGCAGCAAATGAAGACAGTAATTTAAAAATACAAGCAACACGAGGAAAGAATCGGTAAAAGAAGTCAGCAGTGCAATGATAGCTATTCTTTCACGTAATATAAAAGAATATAACCACTAAAATTCAAACTTATACTTTAAATAAAAGCAGCTGAAAACAAATATTTTCAGATCTGTGTAAAAGTATGGAAAGGCTAGATATATTTCTGGGGGTAGGGAAGTTTCAAACTTAGGGACTACCGTTCAACTAATTTTGAGGAAATGCACTTTTTTGTTACAATACCTACTGTGAAATTTGCAGGCATACCAAATAACATCTCATGATGTGCTTCAGCAAAGACTGGCTTGTTTGTCTCTTTGGCTGTTTGAAAAGTGGTGATGAGTTGCGATACAGTTTAACAGTTTGATAGGGCTCATGATTTATACACTTAGTTGGAAATATAGCTGTGATTTTATATGTCTGGGCCTAAATATTACCTTCATAATATTGTTTATAGTAACTTAATTGTTTTTTCTGCTGTGTTGAGTATGTATTGTGAACACTTCCCCAGCTATTGACTTCAAAACATTATCTACAAATGGCATTGCAACATCATTGTTGACATCTAACTTGATTGTCACTCCCTGTCACATGTTCAGTGTTTTGTCTTGGAGATACTGCGAGTGTCTTTCTTACCTTTTTCCTACACAACGTAGTTTGTTGAAACCTAAAATTATTTTGACTCCTAGAATTTTGGAAAAGAACTGCATCCAGTCTCTGGGCACAAATCTTTTTGGAAATAAATATCAATTATAACCTTGTTGAAAAGGAAAAAAGCTGTCATATCTCTTTGGCAAATGTGAATCTCCATGAACATGTGGAGACCACCTTTTGAAATCCACTAGCCAAGAAAAGATTGACCTTGTTAAAAGTCAACTCTTTGAACCTGTGATATTCACAAATATTTATGTAATTGCACACAGGTAATTCAGGTGTTAAACTGAAGAACCATGTCTTTGAACTCCCAAGGACAGAGACATGCCACTACAAAAATACATTTGGTTAGCAGGGGATGGTTTCTTTAAAGATGAAATTGTAGTTGCATTTGCCCAAAACATATACACTCCCTTTGAAAACATTTTAGTTTAAAATATGCACTCAGAGATAAAAAAAAACAAAGTCTTACTTGAAAAATAACATCTTGTTTACTCATAAACATATTGTATTAATTCACCATACAGACACATTTCTTATTGTAGTTCAGTTACAGATAAGATATTGCTTCTTTGTGTTGAGTACACACAGGGTATCATTCTTAATCAATAGTCCATAGCGTATAGTATAGTTGTACTCACTGAAGTTCATAAACATACATGCATCCACCTCTACTGAGGTCCAAAGCAAGCTTATTCCATTGAAGTCCAAACAGCAACATGCATCCACCTCCACTTAGGTCTGGAGACATACAGAATACAAAATGGAGTCCTGACTCTGAACATGCTCAGTATAATCACATGTCTATAACCCTTCCCACACCAAAGAGGTGCAGTCAAACTGTCAAATCCATGTACACATAGAATACAGGTTAGCAAAATATATACATCAACAAAGAAGTAGTGAGAGGCTTGGGAGGATGCTATTTCCAACATAAAAAGATCTATCAATTTCAGAATAGTATGTCATGGGTCAGGTGAGATTCTCCAAGCCCTTGTTCATGAAGACATCTCAGTATATTTTCGGTGGGAAGGTCTGACAAGAATCCTCTCCCAGCTGATCTATCGTGCAAACAAGATCATGCCTGGATGCTGCCTTTCAGCTAACTGGTTGCTACAAAATATAGCTTTGTCTCTAATATAAATTGCAAGTCAAGATTCCAATTTCCTGTTTGTTCACCTGTACAGCATTTTTGTAAGATGGCAACCATTTCCATGTATATCAGCCAGAGGCAAGCCGTACAATTATTATTCATAGATTCCTTTACAGTTCCCATTATTTGCTGGCATTTCAACAGTGAATTTGTAGAGGAAAGTTCCTCTGTGATTATTTCACCTGTCCTAAACCAGCTTCAGTGAAGTAGTCACGTTTAGCTGTTTTGGTTGATTGTTTGCAGAAAGCCTTGGCTATGATTTTATTCAAGAAACTGGCTACAAAAATGTTGGTGTACACAAGTCAGAGAATAACAGCTTCTTCTTCTTCACTAGCTGCACAACTTCTATAACCTAAAGCCAGTATATTTTACATATTTATTTGTCTATTTAGCATTCCCCCTTTCTCCCACATGAAACTCAAATCAACTTACAATGTAAGTTGAAAACAAAACCGCTAAAACAATGTGAATTATTAAAGTTTTTTTTTTAAAAAAACAGTCAAATTGAAACTGTACTTTTTAAAACAGTAACTTTAAAATATTTTTAAATGAAGTACATATAAAAAACCAGCACACTGTCCATGTTTTTCTACCCTGGTCAGTTACTGCTGAAAGCATGTTTAAATAGGAAAGTCTTAGGCCCCTTCCACACATCTGTATAAAATCCACATTGAACTGGATTATATGGCAGTGTGGACTCAGATAACCCAGTTCAAAGCAGATATTATGGATTATCTGCAATGTATTCTGAGTTATATGCCATTGTGGAAGGTCCCAAAAACTACAGTTGAAGAATCTTTTTATTCTGGGATAAAAAAGCCCAACAACATAGTATAGCAGCTTGATATTGCTATACAGTCAGGGGAATCATAGAATCATAGAATAGTAGAGTTGGAAGAGACCTCATGGGTCATCCAGTCCAACCCCCTGCCAAGAAGCAGGAAATCGCATTCAAAGCACCCCCGACAGATGGCCATCCAGTCTCTGCTTAAAAGCCTCCAAAGAAGGAGCCTCTACCACTGTCCGGGGCAGAGAGTTCCATCAGAAGTAGATGCAGTGACTATCCAGGTGCTGTTGGACTGCAATTCTCATCATCCCTAAGTACTGGCCATGTTGGTTGCAGCAGGATCTGGAAGGGAACACATTCTCTGCCCCTTCTCTAATTAGTTCTAAATGTATTAGGGAAGAAACCATATGTAACTAAAAAGGAAGTTGAGATGTTATTTTTACAGGGCATGGAAGTTTCTTAAAGAGACAGTTATAAATGCAAACACAGACTAAAGCTCTGAATATGAGCTCATTGATATAGATTGAGGCAGGAATAAGAATACTAGAAGCTAACACAACATGTAAAATTATGAACAAAATTTATTTATTTTGTGTCAAAAGCATTGCATAATAAATAAATTTAAAAAGTGATGAAATAAAGGAAATCACAAGCAGCTAAATAGTTTTAGACCAAATGAACAAGATGCCTGCAGGCTTAGTGAACACTGCATTGCATCGAGGTAGCTGAAGTATAGCTAAACTTTATGGCTTCTCTGCTAAGAGTTAAAGTTTACATAAGCTTCTGTAAACTTACTTCTGTAAAAATAGGTTTTATTTATCTATTTAAAGCATTTTAATTTGTTTTACTTTCTTCCTTCCAAGACTTCCAGAATGGCTTCCAAATACCAGTAAATGTCCTCAAGGTTTTTTTTAGTGCAGAAGACATAGCACAGAAGAAGAAAAAAGATTGGGTGGGAGAAGAAAGAAGAAAAAAAAGCATAGATGCTCTTAGTCACAAAATTCATTAAATAAATCAATTCATATTTAAACTAAATTTATGTAAATCTTTGACATATTTTACTTATAGGCACCTGTTGAAGAGTTTTGTAGGGCTTCCTTTCTTATCCATGGAGCTGGGTAGCCCCTTTCTCTCACAAACTGTGTTCCCTTCAAAGCTTCACACTCTGCTTGCCTTTTCCATTGTTTGCAGGTACTGATAATATAGTGGTTTAGCATCTGGAAATATTGGTCAATATGAATTAAAAGCATGAGTTAATCATTAGACTCAAGGGGAAATTATTTTATCTCTAGCAGCTCCTTAAATATATGGTGTTATGCTGGTTCTCATTACAGAAAATAGTAACAGGAACATTATTCTTACCCTACACATACACACACACTGTAGAGACACACTACTATAGGGTATAATTAATTAGCATCTGTGTAGGTGCCTGAATTTTGCATGAGAGTGTGTTACCTTTTTAAATTGGATCATTACTACAGTGGATTTTATGTGCTTATCTCTTAGCAAGGAAAATACTTTAACATTGCAGTCAAGTACCTTGATGGTAAAGATACTTTCTTCTTATATAAGCTGTCTTGAAATCCTCTAGTCTGTTTTGAGGACTACTTGGATAAGAAAATAATGCCTTGATAAGCACAATGGTATTGTAGACTTGTTAAAATCCAATTTAATTTCCTCTGTGAGAGAAATTCCCACAATCTGTCTTTGATGAGTCTCTTCTTTTCCTTTTTGGCCCAGGGTCCTTCTGCTTGTTAAAACTCAACATAAGAAAAGATTAATTCTGTTTAGCAACAGTTTTTTGACAATGCTGTCTCCTGAAGAGGACAAGCTTCCCCCTCCAACCCAAAACCGGAACTAGCTTGGAATGACATTGTGGTGAAGCATCAATCTGCTGACACATGGTCAGAGATGGAAACATTTCCTTAGTGACTCATTGTGATAGGGATGCAAGGATGTAGACTTTTTGAAGAAAAGGCTAAGTCTGTATGCCTAAGCACACTAGAGAATACACATTGTTCTATGTATAAGACAGACCCAGTGTCCAAATTTTATGTTCCCCAAGTACCAAAGCCATTGAAAAATCCACAAGTTGTAATTGAGGATTATTTTGAATCAAATTCAGTGTAGTGATAAATACAAAGCATCCAGGCAAACATACAGGGGTGGGCAGACTATGATCCAGAGATTGATCACCAGCTTCTTGATTTAAAAAGGACAAAATTATTCAGCTTCTATATTTTCACAAACCCACCAGCTGCCTAAAAATAAAGTAAATATCTGAGCAGTTTCTATTTCATTTTTCCAGTTTTGGGGGTAAGGGGATTGGGTGGGGTTTGGTTCAGTTTGCAAAAAAGTAGCCACCTGTATTTGTCTGTCAGCCAGAATCATGTAGTGGCTTGGACACTGGACCAGGATACTGAGAGACCAGGGTGTGAATCCCTGCCCTGTTCTAGAAACTCACTGGGTGATGTTGGGCAAGTCATACGCTCTCACCTTTAGATGAAGGTAAGGGTGTCCGAACAAATTCTGCCAAGAAAACACTGTGATAGATTTGCCCTAGAGTTACCATAATTAAAATATTATTTGAAGGCATACCAACAACAAGCTTGTCTATTCTTCCTGAAAAGTGTGTTAAGCTACAACCTGAATCAAGACAAACACAAAGAGAAACTACTCTCCCATTTGGTTTTTAGCTTAGCGATTCAACCGTGTTGCATGTGTGCATGCGCCTTCAAGTCATCTTCTGATATCATAGTGTTATCTGAGATTTTGGTAGTTCTCTTATCTGAAATGTAGCCTGCAGCGCCTTATATTTGTTGGTGGCTTCCCATCCAAATGCGAATAAAGCTAACCCTGCTTCTCTTCCAACAACAGGTGGGAGGAAAGCCCTCAACCTCTGGATATTGTGTGTGAATTTCTGGATTATGAAACAGATGGGAAGAAGTTTAAATTCCTTTTATTTGTTCATGCTGGTCCTGATCTGCATCAGGATGACACACATCCTGATCTTAAAACAGAAATATCATAGCTTGTCATAGCTATATGCTTATCATAGCTTGTATTTTGACTGTCGGTAGATAATTTTGGTGATCTGAGCATATTTTTTGCCTTCCTCAGAGATATATGTTTTAGGCTTGTTACAACATCCCAAAGTGCAAATATTTGAGGGGAAAACTAAACTTTAAAGGATTTTAATTTTGGGATTTTAACATTGAAATTAAAGTCACAAGAAAATGATTTGTAAAATGAAGGATGTACATGCTCTTCTCATTCTTGAATTCAGTTTGTGTAATTCTCTCTTATACAGTGGGGAGGAGGGAGTATTTAGTCAGATACCAATTGTACTAGTTCTCCCACTTAAAAAGATGAGAGAGGCCTGTAATTGACATCATAGGTAGACCTCAACTATGAGAGACAACATGAGAAAATTCATCCAGAAAATCACATTGTCTGATTTTTCATGAATTTATTTGCAAATTATGGTGGAAAATAAGTATTTGGTCACCAACAAACAAGCAAGATTTCTGGGTCTCACAGACCTGTAACTTCTACTTGAAGAGGCTCCTCTGTCCTCCACTCATTACGTGTAGTAATGGCACCTATTTGAACTTGTTATCAGTCTAAAAGACACCTGTCCACAACCTCAAGCAGTCACACTCCAAACTCCACTATGGTGAAGACCAAAGAGCTGTCCAAGGACACCAGAAACAAAATTGTAGCCCTGCACCAGACTGGGAAGACTGAATCTGCAATAGGCAAGCAGCTTGGTGTGAAGAAATCAATGGTGGGAGCAATAATTAGAAAATGGAAGAGATGCAAGACCACTGATAATCTCCCTTGATCTGGGCCTCCACGCAAGATCTCACCCCGTGGGGTCAAAATGATCATAAGAACGGTGAGCAAAAATCCCATAACCACACGGGGGAACCTAGTGAATGACTTGCAGAAAGCTGGGACCAATGTAACAAAGGCTACCATCAGTAACACACTACGCCGCCAGGGACTCAGATCCTGCAGTGCCAGACGTGTTCCCCTGCTTAAGCCAGTACATGTCCGGGGTCACTGAAGTTTGCTAGAGAGCATTAGGATGATCTAGAAGAGCATTGGGAGAATGTCATATGGTCAGATGAAACCAAAGTAGAACTGTTTGGCAGAAACACAACTCGTTGTGTTTGGAGGAGAAAGAATGCAGAGTTGCATCCAAAGAACACCATACCTACTGTGAAGCATGGGGGTGGCAACAACATGCTTTGGGGCTGTTTCTCTGCAAAGGGACCAGGGTGACTGATCTGTATGCATGAAATAATGAATGGGGCCATGTATCGTGAGATTTGGAGTGCAAACCTCCTTCCATCAGCAAGTGCACTGAAGATGAAACGTGGCTGGGTCTTTCAGCATGACAATGATCCCAAGCACACCACCAGGGCAACGAACAAATGGCTTCACAAGAAGCATTTCAAGATCCTGGAGTGGCCTAGCCAGTCTCCAGATCTCAACCCTATACAAAACCTTTGGAGGGAGTTGAAAGTCCATGTTGTCCAGCGACAGCCCCAAAACATCACTGCTCTCAAGGTCATCTGCATGGGAGAATGGGACAACATACCAGCAACAATGTGTGCCAACCTTGTGAGGACTTACAGAAAACGTTTGACTTCTGTCATTGCCAATAAAGGATATATAACAAAGTATTGAGATGAACACTTGTTATTGACCAAATACTTATTTTCCACCATAATTTGCAAATAAATTCATGAAAAATCAGAAAATGTGATTTTCTGGATGTGTTTTCTCATGTTGTCTTTCATAGTTGAGGTCTACCTATGATGTCAATTACAGGCGTCTCTCATTTTTTTAAGTGGGAGAACTTGTACAATTGGTATCTGACTAAATATTTTTTCCCCACTGTAATACAAGAACTTGATTAAAAACAAAAGGACCCCAAAAAGACACTCTTAAAAGATGTAAAAACACTTAAAAGAAGTGTATTTGTCACTTGCATATGATGTTATGTGGCATGAATATTTGCATACTTCATCATTTTGAAGGTTGTGTGTTCCCTAACATATGCAAAGGTGGAAGGGGAAATTATTTGAATGTGCTAGTCTAGCATAGCAAGGAACAGTTGCTTGAGGTTTTGTCATAGGTAACAGTTTATATCTGAATTATAAATCACTTCTCACCTTGTATATAAGCTCACCTGGTGCCTATTTCAAGTTAAATAATTGTTCTGAGTAGAGTTTTACTATCATTTAAAAATAAATGACTTTCTGCACATGCTGTTTTGGTTCTGGTGTGCAAAATCAAAATATCTCTGTTGTAGATTAGTTTGAGTAGATTGGATTGCACCACTGAAGCAGTTTCTGTAAATAAATGTTGTTTCTAAGCAGCATATAAACTGTTAGAGCTACACAAGGCCACCCATCCTGTGCACCTGTAGTGTTAAGTCAATCTGATTGATAGATAACTTTTCTGGTTCTGAAGGTTAGTCGTTCTGAAATAATTGTTACTAGGCAGCTGGCTAAACTGCAAAGCTACTTTAAGGTGTCCAAGTCTCAGAAATAAGGCTTCCCTTTCGAACAGAGTAGCTGCTATACCAATTAATGTTCCCATCTTTAGCCTTTTCGTTTTCTCATTTTCTTTGCTCTTGCAACTTCTTATTGTGGAACTTCTTGGCCTAGTTGATGTATGTCATTCTTGAATGCTTAAAACTTACAAGCCTAGGGCTGCTTTCAGAAGATGTGCAACCAATTTTATGTACATTTCTTTACAAATTTCACAGGGAAAAACTAAAATATTAAAACTAGAAATGCCTTTACAGAGCATGATATTTCTCTCTTTAATGATGCTTCGCTTAGCATTTCCTTGTTGTGGTAAAATGCTTTGGCCTAGATATTATGCTGGGGTTGGGCACTGTGCAAACTGGGGACCTCAATGTGTCCTGTGATATGAACAGCAAATATATTTGAATACACACAAATCATAAGCCCTAAATTTATAGTTGAATGCTAGATTATTCTGTCTGAGAACATTCATTAGGCTATATCTAATGTGACATTTGCAGTGGCGTTGACACTTTCTTCCCCCTATCTCACCTACAGAACTTAGTGGTGCTGAAAATCTGGAAGGGTTTTCTATCCCTCTAGAGCAAGTTCATAGGCTGCATGGTAGCCCTATGGGAGGAAAAAATATTTCCCCTATCCTATTTCATTGATATAAGACCTCCTACCAACAATAGTGCCTCATTGGATACTGACCTATATTTGTTGGAAGACAAATGGGTACAAAACTTTGGCACTGCTCTGGAAGCTTTAACTTCTGCTGGGACTTCAAACAATACAAACCTTGGCTAAGCCAAGTTCTTTCTTGTATATGGTGTAGTTTCAGTAATATCATTGTTTGCCTTTTGATGCCTTAAAACATGTGTTAGGATAAAAAAAATCTGGGGAACAAAAAACACCTACCTTAAAACTAAGGGAGAAAAGGAAGCAGATGCCCCAACAGACACAACAATAATTCGTAGTCAAATACTAGCATGGGGTGCAATAGAATAGCATAAGCTTCATGTCGGAGAGCACAAGAAAGGAGAGGTCAATGTAGACAATTATCTTTTTACCTTAAATGATAAGCATGAGTCAGCTACTTTGTAGATGTCTATAAAAGAACTAGGGCACATCTACATTGACTACTTAGTTCAATGTAGAGCCAGATAAGCTCCAAAGTGGCCAAACAACACAGAGAGATTATCCAAGGTAGCATGACGCAAGGCCACTTTTCCCTGTGCTAGCTAGAGTCAAGAGATGGCCCAAATTCTGGCCTAGAATATAGACTATTTTCTAGCTTTGGGCCTTTTGGGACAGTTGGGCCTGTTCTGAAATGGAACTAGCCACCTGCCTTCCTTGTTGCAGAAGTCCCTGGAAGTTACATTGCCCAGTGACGGGAAAGGAGGAGAGATTCCTGCTCTCCTCTTCTCCCCTTCTCACCCTGTGTCACCCAGCTGATGTTTTACTGCAGGTGGAGGCAGACAGGTAGGGCCCGTGCAGCAGCTGAATACTGCCATGACACAGAGGGCGGGAGGGGACAGTTAGGGTGGCCACCAAGCTGAGTTCTGTGCTGCTGGGCAGTCACAACTCCCTCCTACCACAGGGAGAGGTGGATAATAAATTTGTTGTTGTTGTTGTTGTTGTTGTTGTTGTTACAATCAATATTAACTCCACAGCAATTAACGGAGTCCCTGTGTGACCCCTCAGTTGACATTCTGGGTGACCCCAACATGCTGGATTGGCCCTTTATTAGTCTTTGTAGATTTGCACCAGTCTTCTAGTATTAGAAGTACAGATAGAATCAAAATTTCTATATTTAGCAGTAAAGAAATATGTAGCGCTAATGTTTGTGCTATCATCACAATCTCTTCTGTCTTTTACCATTCTGCAGCACATTCCCCAAAGCATGCAAGTATGTGAAATGCTACTGTTATCCGCTTGAAAAACCAGATTGTAGCCTCAAGTACATGTAATTTCTGACCAACAAAGTTGTTCAGAACTGGCAGACACAAAACAGACTGCAATGTAGACATCTTATTAAGAAAAATCTTCTCTTTCCTTAATAAAAATGTTCCTTAAAATCATTAGTTTAATGTACTGTAGCTTGAGTCTAGAAAGCCTTGGTATGCAAAGAGAGAACTATTCTATTTATAAACTGAAGGGAGGAGTGGGATGCAGATGAGCCTAAAGCCACTGAATCTTTGACATAAAATCACAGAGTAAACATAGTTAACGAAGCAGCTGAGTGAGACACGGGCATGTGCATGTATTTTCATGACAAAGGCTGGAGCCACATACTTAACGTCATGATAAATGTATCAAAAGATTCAGATTCTGTTGTTTCATTCCTTCTTCCTGATTCTTTTACAGTTTTAGGAATAATGGTTAGTACAATCTTAAATGGTTAAACGTCCCACTTTCTGGATGAACATTTGTCGAGGAACAACCAGCTTATTTACTTTGTGTTTAGAAGACATTGACTACCTTTGGGCAGAAGCCTTTGTCCTCAACTGGGTGAATTTCTGATAGCAGTCTCATAGCTTGAAAGAATGCTTTTCCGGCTAGACTGACCACTGGCCACATTGGTTGGAGGGATATGGGAATTGAAGTCAAAATAAGTAACTTCTAAGCTTTTCCTAATCTCTTTGAAAGAAGTCAGCATGTCCCAATGTGATGCTCTGGAAAACACAAAATGAATCTTGACAGTGGGTACTTTAAACAATTACATTAACCCATTCATTTACAATTCCCAAAGAGTTGATAAGTGATTTAGGGTTGTTACAGTAGTATCTTTTTAAAAATAATAATAATTAAAAGCCTTTTGTTATGTTTTTTATACTGTTGTTGCTGCCAAAGATGTCATGGTTCTTACAACAAATTAAAAACGACATGACAGATTGGAAAGCGGTGGAAAATATAATGTAGCTCATTACTCATAGTAGAGGTGGAAATCTTGTGGCTCAGAGATATTGCTGGACTTCAGCTCCCATTAACTCTAGCTAGCATTTCTTGTGGGAGGAATGTTGGGAATTTTGTTCAGTAACATCTGGAGGGCGATTCTTTGCTCACTCTGTCCTGAACAGAGGAAAAATACTGACTAAAAATCATGATCTTTAACATCAAAACATGGTGTCTGCACGTTGGCCATTGCCAGGTTCCTTTTCTCACTACTTTGTTTTCCTTTGTCATTGTCTAAAATTAAAAAAAAATAATTAAAGAGGAAGGCTGGTAAAGTTTCAGTACCCTGCTATTCATGTAAAGCATCACTTTAATTCATGGATAGATGAATTAATAAAGGAAACTTCCCTGTCTAGATAAGCTGTTTCTGAATTATAGTGGGAACTGTAGTCTGAATTGTAGCCAGCCATATTACCCAATATGCTTTAGTTTGAGGACAATGCTTTTATTTTTTAAAAAATGAAAATAAGGAAGAAACCCCAGACTTCAAAATATGTATGGTAGTACTCACAGTAATTTCCCCTTATGATTGTTGTTTTTGAGTACAGTAGCTTTGGTCACTTAGGAGGAAGTAACCAGTGAAATAGTGGACATACAGGAATAATGCATACCTTTATCGTAAGTGACTATGATTTCAGCCTGGGTACTGGCATCCATTTCTGGGCAAAGGAGATGGCTGGAAAGAGACCTGAAAGGTCAGGACAGATGAAGCGATGCACTCTGGATCCCAAATAAAAACAATCAAGTTAGGTTTGCTACCATAGCAGTCAGGTACTCTGTTTCTGGCTTCATTGGCATCTCAGTTTTAGTCCCATTACTTGTCAGGACCCAACATGCCACGGGGGGGGGGGGGGGGGGCAGAAAATGCCTAGGTATTGGCATATCCTTTCATCAATGGTTATTGTTCTTTTATGTCGTAATCTTTGTATTCCACTTTGAGTAGCCTGATCTCATATGACTGATTGTTCTCAGTACAGATTGATCTCGCGTTAAGGTGTTATTTTCCCTGTGTTATCTCACCATCTTCCATGAGTAATCATATAGCTTATTCCTTCTGCAGATTTTTCTTTAAAAACACATCTCTTTAAAATACATTCTTTATTTCACTTTATTACACACTGGGGCAATTTACAAAATCATACTCGTGTATTCTTTCCATTCTGCCTGAAACTGCAGATTTTCATATCCATATTTTCAAATGTACCATTTGTATACTTTTTTCAATTAACATTCTATGCAAAGTCTAGAAAGTGAACATGGCTTGGTGTATATTTCATTTTTCTGAAATGTACTGCAAATATTGCAAATATGTGCATTTATGAAAAAACGTGCACTTGGTGTCAAAATAAATCTTGAGAAATAAAAAGATGTTTCTGTCTGTGAAAAATACACACGATGTATAACAATAAATTGGTGAACAAATCAGTAAAATTAGGGAATATATATTTCACATTTGTTTTAAAGTCTCTTTTCTCAGCATTCTTCCCTCACCAGCAATAGGAATTGTACCATGAGCCATCATGGGTGCAAGTATTTCCAATGTAAAACTTTGGAGGTATTGATGCATTTGGGATTTTATAATAGTTTATTTGATGGATAAAATTATACCATTCAGATCTCCTTGCACAATTTGATACGGTTGAGCTGCACACAAACAATATTCCAAATAGTTTCATTGAATGGGACCATATTTCTTTTGCATGTGTGAACTGTCCCTTTCATTGAAGTGAATGGGGAGATTCCTGTAATGAAATGCTCTGTTGGAGTATTAAAGCTCATGCACTCACAACAATCCACTAGGTTCAGAGGATGAATGTGGGGCAGTGGTAATACTGGAGTATTGAGCTTTGCAAGACATGAAACATATTGGGGTTTTTTGTTTTTATTTTTTGCATTACTGAGGAAAATACTATTTATAAAATGGGGAAAATAAATTATAGTAATCTGATGAGGAATGGCTTTTTGTAATCTGAGATTTACACTTGAGACCTGAGATATTTATAATTTCAAAACAAACCAAAACAATAAGAAACAAAGAAAATCATTTTGCTCATTTTATTAGCAAAGCAAGTGAACATAATATAGCCTGGTTCCTGGCAAAATAAAACATTATCCTTTAAAAATATAATTTTTGAATATTCATGTCTAAAGTTGTTATCATATGACATCTTCTTAGTGTTCTAGATTTTGGTTTTGGGTTTTTTTGTGGGGGACAGTATTTTAAAATATGTTTAGCTTTTGTATTTATATTCTGGCCTCCTTCTGGGGAGTTTGGGAAGAAAGCATGGGATTACCTTCAATAGTAGAAGCCAGATCTGCTTTTGCATATATTCATCCATCGCCATGCTATTTATTTATTTATTTATTTACTTACTTACTTACTTACTTACTTACTTACAACATTTCTACCCCACCTTTCTCAACCCTGGAGGGGACTCAAGGTGGCTTTACACATAGCCATTATTCTATAGCCATAATTGATGTTATTTATTTTACAGTAGCCAAAATAATAATCTAGCAAGAGTCAAAATGAATGAGCAGCTTCATTAGCTATGCCCATTTGGAACTTAGGAGCCCATGCTAATTAGAAGACCTGGTGGGGCAAGCAGTGAAGTACTGTACATCTCAGAAGAACTTAATTTGAAGTTTTGGATCAACAGATAGTAAGCTATCACTTCTGCCTTTTGCTTGTGTGGGAACACTTTCCCCCATGTTCATTTGTGAGTGACATGCAGCCTTGCTAGTCATGAAGAAAGTTTCACTAACAATTTTATCGTATTCCTGTTACCAGGCCTCCTTGATGGTGGACTATCAGTACTTTTCTATTGAGCTTTTTATTCTATTTTTTTTCTAACAGAATCAAAATGGTGTATGAATTGAGTCTTTGTGAGGTTACATTTGAATGATAGAAAAAAGTTCTATGTAAATGACTATCTGTCCTGATGAAAATCCTTGATAGAGAACTCATTGTGTGTGTATTTTTTTATATGGCTATTATTGGAGATGGGTAGATACTAAATGATTTTGACCAACATGCTGAAAAATGTCAGTGTTAGGCACATTTTCTTTTTTGCCTGGGATAATGACACTACTTTGAATTCAGACATGGAATTTAGTTAAGGGGAGTACAAGATCCGCTGCTCTGTCCATTGTGTCTATCTTTGGCACAGTGGATCACTTTAGGGTCTGTAACAGTAACCCTGTTGTCTATATAGTTCAGTTAATCTTTTATTGCTGGTTTCAATGAAGTACCATTGTAGAGTAAACCTACTATGGCACCTACTATAGTTCTAATAGCAGTTGGAGAAAGCACAGCTCAAGAAGAAGCTAAACAGAGGATTCTCTTGTTTTGGTTCCTCTAGCCTGACTACTGGGTCCTACTGATTTGCACTTATTGTAGACTGGTTTCCACTAGTTAATCTTTTATTGCTGGTTTCAGTAAAGTATCATTGGTTAATTAATCTTGGGTTATATGGTGAGTATTGGTCAGGAGAGATTATTGGAACTGTATCCACTGGCCCCTTCTGTGTACGTTAGGTTACCTAGTGAACAGACCCTATGCTTGTACAAAACTAAGTATGACTTAAGATTCTGTTAACATTTGATCATATTAAATGAAAATGTGTTCATGAGGGCTGAAGATGCAATGCTAATAGTTCTGCAGCTGACAAATACACATTACATGCTGTTATTTCCTTATGACGAGATCTGTTTCCTTAAAGATTTCTGTCCCTGTCCTTAGGAGAAATTAATGTAATGTTGAGATCTCTTTAATTTAGAATAGAAGTTGTTCATTAGATCCTTCTCAGCACAGATTCCTTTTTTATGGTAAAGGAGGAAGACACTTGTATTTTTCTATTTAATCTGTCCCTCTGTCAACACATTATGACTTAGTTTTAGTAATGCTAATTTACTTGGGTGGGAGACTGCCAACAGTTATGGGTGCGGTCAGCTATATTTCAGAGGAAGGCACTGGCAAAACCACCTTTGAGTATCTCTTGCCTGACAAAACCCTATGAAATTGATGTGGTCGCTATAAACTGATAGACAACTTGAAGGCACAAGCACACCCATTCAATCTCACACAATGGAAGTTTTTCAGTTACTACATCCTACTCCTACTGTGATAATTCTGTGGCTTGTAAACTTGCAGTATTGTTTTGTCTGCTGGATAGTCCCTTCCACATGTATTGTGGAAGTGTACATTGAAGAGATTTCAACATGTTTCATGATAAACATTTATTGTTTGGGAACATTGGCCAGCGTATAGTTCCTTTTTGATATGAAATTAGAATACACCTGACTGTGGCTCTGCAATGTGGAATAAAACGGGCAGTGCCTTGTAATCTGTGTTTCAGGAAAGCTTGTCCGCCATTGTTGATCTGCTTCAGAAAATTCTGACAATTTTTCTGCTTAAGAGATCCTTAGGTGGCCCCCAAAACACAACTTGAAAACCTGAGTGATTCTGAAAGAATCAGTAGTGATTTTGCTTCTTTCCAGTGATACTGCTGGCCTTGCATTATTGGTATTGGGAAGTGGGAGAGAGACAGACTCCTATGTAGACAGGAACCATGACCTGGATATAGGTATTGCTGTGGACATATGAAGAGCCCTGCTGAATGCAGCTAGAATACATACCCAGCCTGTCATTCTGTTTGCATAATGGCCCACCAATTGCGTTGTTTCATCTAAAGCAGGCCTCTTCAGTCTGTGACCCTCCAGGTGTTTTGGACTTTAGCTTCCAGAATTCCTGACCATTGAACAAGCTGGCTTGGGCTTCTGGGGACTGAAGGCACAAACAGTTGGAGGACTGCAGGTTGAAGAGGCCTGAAAGGGCTACCAGAACACAGTAGCAGTATTAGAAGGAATCTGTCATGAGAACACATATGTGGGTAAGGTAAAGGTAAAGGTTTCCCCTGATGTTAAGTCCAGTCATGTCTGACTCTGGGGGTTGGTGCTCATCTTCATTTCTAAACCGAAGAGCCGGCGCTGTCCGTAGACACCTCCAAGGTCATGTGACCGGCATGACTGCATGGAGCGCCGTTACCTTCCCGCTGGAGCGGTACCTATTGATCTACTCACATTTGCATGTTTTCAAACTGCTAGGTTGGCAGAAGCTGGAGCTAACAGCAGGCATTCACTCTGCTCCCAGGATTTGAACCTGGGACCTTTCGGTCTGCAAGTTCAGCAGCTCAGTGCTTTGACACACTTCGCCACCGGAGCTAGAATATTTATTTATTTATTATTAGAATATTATTATTTAGGCAATTTTTATGTCACCTTTACCCACTCAATACTTTCTATTTTAGGTGAAGGGTGGAGAAATAAATAAATCTATTTGTGATTGTAATATCTAGTTACACCTTGTGTTGAAAACTATTATTCACGGCATGGACAATTACACATATGCACTTAGATCTCAGGCAGTAGGTTTTGTCCTTTGAAGACCAAATGTTATGGTATAAAATTTTTGCCTACTTTTTAAAAACTTGGTTTCATTTGTTTCATTAATTCCCACATTTTCTTCAGAAAGTAATTGAAGTAAAATTGGCATGATCTCAAAGTCAGAGTTATGGGGAGATGTTTCTTTGTCCTTATATTGTTGCTACAGTTCTACTCTTTGCTCATTCAATGTATAGGTATAGAATTTGTTGATGCTGTATGCTTTCATGTTGTTTCCAGCCTAGGACAACCCTAAAAAAAAGATTAGGATGGTTTTCTTGGCTCTATTTGTTCAGAAGAGGTTTGCCATTGCCTTCCTCTGTGACCTGGCTAAAGGTACCCAGTGGGTTTAATCACTGACTGGGGATTAGAACTCTGATCTTCAGAGTTGTAGTCCAGTGCACACACTATTTTGTCATGCTGGCTTCTTACTTAAAGATTACATGCTTAGATCTTCAATACAGGCAGTCCCTGAGTTACAAACATCCAATTTACAAATTACTCACAGTTAATTGGGGGGGGGGGGGGGGAAGGCAACAGGAAGTGAGAGAAATCTACCCCTCAGAAGGGAAATTCCCTCTTGGAAGAGTTATCATAGAGAAAACGAGTCTCCACTGAAGTTCCACCAATCCATGTTTCCACAAGCCAAGTTTTTCAAAATCCTAGTTTATGTAGTATCTACTCTAGTTTATATCTGCTGAGGATTGTAATATCTGAGTGTAATATCTAATACATGAATGGTGGACGACCTATGCTGGGGACAGAGGTTGTACATCTCTATTGGTTCTGCTGAACCTCAGAGATATTTGATATTATTGACTGTAGTGTCCTGGGAAATTTGGTGGATGTGGAACTTGGGTGTCTTCTTCTGCGGAGGTTCTAATCCTTCTAGGCTTCCATTTCTCAGAAGTTGGTGCCTGAGACTTTTGTTCAGCCTCTTAAATTCAGATGAAAACTGGAAGTCATTGCAGTAGCCAGTGATTATTATTATTATTATATTTATTTGTACTCCACTTTATCTCCCCCGAAGAGGACTATATATGGTCTCTAAAGCCCCACCTAAGAGCCTCTCTCTCTCTCTCTCTCTCTCTCTCTCTCTCTCTCTGTCTCTCCCTCCCTCCCTCCCTCCCTCCCTCCCTCCCTCCCTCCCTCCCTCTCCTGCATGGCAGGTAATAATAATAACAAATTATCTTAGAAATTGCCAGGAAACAAATATACTTTTTTCATGGCAAAGGTATAACACATTCAGCAGATACAAGGAAGCAAACATAATTACCAGAGCATGAAACAGAACCAATACTTCAAGATTTGTTCTGTGCTATGCTAGATGAATAAAAAGAGCATAACTAATATGATTTCACAGACAATGCGTGCCTAGCTTTGTGTGCTGTGAGAATGATGAGTGCTTTAATTTCAGTGAGGAACAATCCTTGGATATCTACAGAGATTTGAGAACTTTCAAGAGTTTTTTTCCAGGTAGATGCTAGTCTACATTCCTTCAACATGTTTAGTAAATATTCACCAAAACTATATTGTTAATAAATAACTATGTTGTTCTTGGCTGCTCTTTTACTTGCTTTCGCTTTTGCTATTTGGAATCAATGTTAAAACATAGAAAGATGTGCTCCTTTCCTCAGTGCAGAGAACACAGTGTTACTGTGGGTTTTTCATTTGACTCATGTGATATGCAGGCGCAGGTTGGAAAGATTTATTTATCCCTTACTTTTATAAATGGTTGAAGTCCGGTGGTGAAATAAGTAATTATTAACTTTGAATGCAATCCTGTCATGTGGGCAGAAAAAAAACATCTCGATATAAATTAGGGCTATAAGAGATTACACAATATAGTTTATCATTAGGTTAGGTGCTTTTCCTTATAAATGCATTCAGTACAGGGCATTAGTAGGAGACAAAAGGGTAATTCCTTTTATTACTTATGTGCTCCTCTGTCTAAGAAAAAAGCTTTATTTTTTATACATATTAAAGCTTAATTTTATATGCTTTGACTACTATATATACTCATGTATAGCAAGTCAACAGAAAGTTGTGAGGTCAAATTTCTAGATTTTGCTTTAATTCATGGATAAGTCGAGGAAAAAATTAGAGAGATGTCACAAATAATTTTTTTTCTTTTAAAAATGCACAGAAGTGGTATAGCGGGGTAAATTGTATTGTTGATCGTACATCTACATCTATACAAATAGATGTAGACATACAAATACAGATGGGGAAAGAAATATAAATAAGGAAAAAGAATGAGAATGCAGCTTGAAAAAGGTAGGGAGAGACAAGCAAAGAAAATTGTGCTTGTATTAAGCGGAGTCGAGATGTGCTCCCAAACTATTACCCCTTCCCTTGCCCATACCAGAGAAAGAAAGGAAGCTCTTACTCCTTCCTCACCATTTTTTTCTGGCCTGAGCAGCATTAATCAACAAACTGGGGGAGCCGTTTTGGGCACCCTGGAGTGGAGTATCAATAGCTATTTTTAATAATGGTTTTCTGCATAAGCTTCTCTGTAGAGAGGCTGCAAGGACCATTTTAATAGGGGCACACAGACTTTTTCAGTAAGCTGTTATTAAAAATGGCTACCTGCCATCTCCCCACCTTCTCCTGCTGCCCACTCATATCCCACTCAGGAGGGGCTGGTGGATATAACCAGAACCCCTGTTCGATCTCTTGCTTCCTCACCAGCAGCAACAATAACAATATAACAGCACTCTGAGTGCTCATCTCCAGAGGACAATGCACTGGCTCTTCAGCAGCTTCCATTGTGGTACAGCTGCTCCATTTCCCCAGACTAACAATTGCTGTTTGGCTTCTGCTACTGCATTATGTTCCCAGAACATAGGAGTAATGAACTACAAGTAATGCTCTATGTGCTACTAATTATATTGGAGTGGGGGCACGGAATCAAGTTTCAAAAATAACAACACACGTATGAACAAACATATTTCACTGGTGTAAAAAGAAACAGATTTGAATTATTTTCAAAAGTTATCTTTAAAAGATATTTTTCAAATTTCCTCTCATTTTCTTATGAGTTTCAAAATGTCTTGACAAGTGACAAGACTCCCCATACCTTTGACTTCTTCCATCCAGATAGGTAAAGATGGGGAAAAGGATGTTAGGAAACTTCCTATTGTGGGCAGCTGGGTGGGTGGATGAGGAATGGCATGTTCTCAATTTTCATCCACCTATACGTAAACTCATATATATAAGGAGATGCTATGTGTTGGGCATAGAGTTTCAATGCAAAAGGTAGAAGTATTGCATGCAAAAGTCAATTCCCAGGCAGCCTGGGTTGGGAGTGTCTAGAGACATTCCTGATATTTTCACTTTCACAGCGGTCCTGTGCCCCTAACTCCCCTCCCCAGTGATTGTGAAGGACTGACTATATGCATTAATTTAAATATTTATTTCCTTTATATCATGAGATCCCAGGGAGTGAATAAATAAAATTCATTTAAACAATTTTAGATGAAAATTGAAATTGAAATTGAAAACAGTAGATAATAAATTAAAGAGATCAAATGCATATTAAACAATTTGACACCATATTTTAAAACCATGCATGTGTAGACATTTGGACAAAATCAAGCCATTTTTCAATTCCCTCCTCCCCACTTACTTATGAGTCCCAAAATGTTTGACTTGAAAAGTGACATAAAGTAATGGAAAGATAAGAGGTCCTATAAAAAGTAAGACAATAGGTTACTCTTACTATTGTAATATGTAATGGCAATAAACTACCTTTTAAACACTATTCAACATACTCTTAGTTAACTGGCACCCATGGGATAGATGCCAGATAGATGTAGTTTCTGGTTGCTTGCGAGTTACTATTAAAAATAAGTCTAAGTAATACCATACTGTAAACTCTGTGTTGACTTATTCTTACCCTGTTTCCCCAAAAATAAAACAGTGTCTTATATTAATTTTTGCTCCCAAAGATGTGCTAGATCTTATTTTCAGGGGATGTCTTATGTTTTCAGAAACTGTTAAGATTTTTGCCCCAAGAGTCTTCCATGATTCCTTTCTTGTACTCTACGGAATAGCTCTTTCTTTTTGTTCTCATGTCAAGGAGTAAAGAGGTGGGAAAGGCGCACGTGGGGCAAGTGGGGAGGTGGGAAAGGTACGCCCCTTTCCCTCCTTCTCCTTCGCACCGCACGCATCTTCCTCAGTGGTGGCGCCTCCCTCCTCCTAGGTCTTACTTTCGGGTGATGTCTTATATTTGGCAATTCAGCAAAACCTCTACTAGGTCTTATTTTCAGGGGATGTCATATTTTCGGGGAAACACCATAATATTGAAATGTAATTAAAGTAAATAAAGACAAACTTAATGTAACATTTCTGCTGTAAATTGATTTAATTTCAATTTTTATTTAAAGTATTATTTCTTCTATTTTTTGGTGGTTGCTTGAAAGTTCTGGTTGCTTGAGTTGTAGTGAACTAAGAGTATACTGTAATGACTTATAAGGAATTACTTTTTTAAAAGTGATATTCTGAGTTTTTAGATGTGGTGTCGGCAATACAGGCAATTGACATTTTTTGTTAATGGACTTAATTCTTCAAGGATTTTTTAGTTTTTATTTTTGTTTTCCATCAGTTAACTGCAATGATTTTTTCAGTTAACTGAAAATTTTTTGCCAGTACTTACAGTTGATAAGACCTCAGTCATTGGATAATGACTATGGTATATGACATTTTTGATGTTCATTGGTTGTACTATTAAATTCATTTCATTGCTGTTAGTCCCCTGGCTAATCCTGTAATCTTCAAGTGGAAGTGTGTAGTTCCTCCCAAATTGAAATCAATATTTGAATTTCCAGTGTCACCAATGCACCTTTATTTTCCTTCCGAAGAAGAGTGAAACGGAACTCTTAACTTAAAAGCTGCTATAACAAATCTGCATATATTGTTTTCCCCACATAACAAGCAATGGGATTATATTTAACATGAGAAATCACACCCTGTAGAAAAAACCTCTGTGTTAACCTCAGATACAATTAAATCCAGATATAGCCTAAACACATGTTTTTTCCTACTTCCTGGGAGTTCTTGCCAGCAGGGTAAAGGAAATGAAAATTGGCAAAGCAGCTGTTCTGTAGTTCTACATTCAAAGTTCCCTCTTCCTCTATGTTTTTTTTTGTTTTTGTTTTTTGCTTAGTAACTTTTCAGATACACAATTCATTTACCACGTACTTTCATCATTTTTAGCATATTTCACTTTCATGACTGTTCAGATATTGTACTATTACCAACAAAGTTGTTACTGCATATTGCCATCAGGTTGACTTTGACTTCTGGCAACCTTATGAATGAGAGACGTAAGTTGCCCAAGCACAGTGGTTCTCAACCTGTGGGTCCCCAGGTGTTTTGGCCAACTCCCAGAAATTCCAGCCAGTTTATCAGCTGTTAGGATTTCTGGGAGTTGAAGGCCAAAACATCTTGGGGACCCACAGATTGAGAACCACTGTCCTAGCGCAAGTGGCTTTGTTTAGGTCTTGCAGACTCAGAGCTGTGGCTTCCTTGATAGGGGCAATTTGTAATATAGTTGTCTTGCCATCCTACTATCTTCTACCTTACCACTGAGTATTTTTGTCTTCCCTCGGAAGCCATGTCTTCTCATGATATGGCCAAAGTTAGATCATCTCAGGCATCCTGGCTGCTAGGTAAAGTCTAGGTTTGATTTGCTCTCATACCAATCTATTTGCCTTTTTAGCATAGAATCATAGAATAGTAGAGTTGGAAGAGACCTCATGGGCCATCCAGTCCAACCCCCTGCTAAGAAGCAGGAAATCGCAGTCCATAATATATGTAGAACTTGTCTCCAGCACTACATTTCAAATGAACCATACATAGAAATGGTATACAAGTCACAGAACAGTTGCATTCGTAGTTTTGACCCTATTTCTGTCACCTTTTACTTTTTCATCTCACCTTAACTTTTTGAAGGGTTTATTCCTGACAGTGTCCCTGGGTTCATTCAGAGTTCATCTGGCTCCTGGTCATATAGACTTTTCAGTGCAGCCTATTTTTCTGTTATCTTTAAATTCTATAGGGATGTTTTTCAGGTGGTATTTTGGCACAATGTTTGGCTCTTTAGTTTTACTCTATTTTTTTATATCAGTAGGACATGGTCTGTGTGACAATCTGCTCCTTATCTTGTTTTTTACAGTGATAATGGAGTGTGTCCATTTTCTGCTTTTAATGATGTAATAAAATTGGTTTCTATATTAGCCATCAGGTGATATTTATGCATACGGTGGCCTCTTTGGTTGCTTGAAGAATGTGTTTGTGATGAACAAACTATTAGCCTCTCACATGAATGCTTCATTTCTTGATCCAAGTTCAAATTTTCTTGTAATTTGTGGTGCTATTCTGACTTTTGCATTCCAATTGCCTGTGATCAAGAGAGATCTTGGTTTGGTTTGTAGTGTTCCTGGACTCCAGCATATGCATTTCCAGTTTCTTCTTCTGCCTCTGTAGTTGGAGCATAAACATGGACTGTGGTTATACTGATAAGTTTTCCCTAAAGATTACAGTGCTACAAATATTGGAGCATCTATGTCTGAAAATCTGTTTGGCATGTACCATTATGAAATAAATACTGTTGTCTTTGTTGTTGTGTGCCTTCAAGTCATTTCCCAATTATAGTGATCTTAAGGTGAAGCTATCAAGTGGTTTACTTGGCAAGATTTGTTTGGTGCGGGAGGGGGTGATGCCTTTGCCATCCTCTGAGGCTAAGAGAATGTGGCATGCCCATGGTCATTCAGTGGGTTTCCATGACTGAGTGAGGATTTGAACCCTTGTCTCCCAGAGTCCTAATTCCACACTCAAACCACTACACCAGCTCTCAGATATTCTTAGTTACAACAGCTGCCCCCTCCCCCATGTTTAAGGGTTTAACTTTTGCATACTTGATTATTCATGGATTTGATTAATATAGTTTCTCTAGGAATCTCTTAAGAACCTCAGTGGTCAACTTCTTATTGACTGGAAGACTTGGACATTCCTGGAAAGATATTTTTCACTTGCATTTTTCCACTTTTGTATGAGGGTCTTGCACCCCTAACCCCAGCAAATATGGAGAACTGTATGGTTTACTAATCCATGTGACATTCATTACTTTAAGCTGCCAAAAAAGTCCAATAAAATTTAACACCTTGCCAAGAGGTGCTTGTGTTAATGATGGTTCAGTAGAAATTGTAATTGGAAACTTCATACTAAAATGTATTCAGTAGCTATTTATTTACAACAGAAGTGGTGAATGTTGTCCTCTAGAAGCTGCTGGATTACAACTCCTGTTCCGTCCCCCAGGACGATGATTTGCCTTACATTTTGTTTCAGCCTCTGGCTGCAAAAGCCCAGGAAAAGTGGCTTGGAGTCTGCAAGAGCTGGCTGCAGTTTTCTTTGCAATGATTGGTCAAAGAGTACAACATCTTAGGACCGCCCTTTTTTACCAGGGTCTAGTCTCCATTTTGGAGCCTCATTTTGGCTATAGTCTTCCAACGTGCTGCAGCTGTGCAAGCTAACTGGGACAAATCATCCTCAAAACCAGGCCAATCTAAGCCTATCCAAATTAGATAAGTATTGAATTATACTGATCTGGAATAGGAAATCTAGTTAGAGGAGCAGGGTTATTCCGTCGCTTCTAGAACTAATCTTTGCTGTAAAGATAGGGAAGGAAAGAGTTTCTCCTTCTAATATAGACAGCGTGATTAGGGTATAGTGGTTTTATAATCACCTTTGCCTTCTGGAACCAGGGATAATTCTGTAACTAAAACCTATAGAAATTTGTTTCATTTTCTGTAACTTTAAGATCTGTGCCAGGTTTACAACCTTGTATGAATAAACATCCTTTTTTTTGAAGTTTTCCAGACTCAGTCGTTCAATATTTTTAGGACAGCTTATAGGGATTTGCAGTTCGCCCGGATAAAGGACGGCACGTTTCAGCTTTATAGTTTTTTTTATTGTCTGGCGGACGGCACAACTCCTTTTGACCCTAAACTGCATAGGCAGTTGAGAAATGATGGAGTTAATTGAACAACATTGGAGAGATGAGCACACAGACACATACTCGTGGTCTTCATTTCATGTTATTTTTCAGTGTGCTCCTCAGTATCTTGCCCTCTCTTGCATCACAATAATATTTCTGTTCTGGCTTTTATTTTTCTCTTCTGCTCACATTCTTTTCTGCTTCTCATGAGCTAGGTTTCCTCTCCCCCCCCCCCCTTTAAAGTCCCATTTCTTTTTGTGACGTGTGTGAGAGAGAATGTATGTGAGGAGTGCATTTGCTTAATTATGTGTCACTGAGAACATTGAGACTTAATAGATCTTAAGAGAATTTAAACCAAGATACAAACCCATCTACTGTGTTTAAAGGTTGTCGGAACATGATTAATATTTGTTTCGCCAATGCTGGTTCTTAACTAACTTGTGTAGCCTAGTATATTGCAGAAATTAGAGAACTATTTTGCACATGCTTACTTGGTGTGTATGTATTTACACATATATACACATATATACACACACAGATATGCACTTGCTGATCTTTTTAAGTCTTTTATTGAGCACCTATTATGAAGATAGGTTTTATGATGAGGGGCTTTTACTTTCCTCTGATCAGATTCTGAGCTCTTTCTGGGGAAAAAGAGATTATACTTGTCAGTTATATTTATATATTGTATCTAGAATTTGCTGAAGTTTCTAGATTACTTGTCTCTCCAAAGTTTTCCTTCTCTCTTGTCCTCCAGCATCATTTTGTTTGGGCTTTTACCTGCTTGACATTATTGCAGTGCATTTTCCTTTTCTTCACTGACTGGTCCTGGCTTTATTGACATTTGTATTGCTGGCATAACACAGTATAATAAACTATATAAAATACATATACACTGTGTAATCTTCTATATTTGCAAGCGGTAAATCATAGTGTTATATTGTTTCGTATTGTATACAAGTTGCTCAGCTGACAGAAAACACATTGTTAAACATAAGCTTGCTTTAACTGATATTTGGCTAGATAACAAAAGTATTCAGAGGCTTGGATTCTCCAGCATCATACAACATGCTTTCCATTCCAAAAGCTTTGTGAAATTATGAGCTGGTTATTTAGAGTTCGTGGAAAGGTCAGAACATAGAAATCTGCCGGAAGAGAGATCCCCACCCCCTTTCGTTCAGTTTTCATTTGGGATTTTCTTTTTTTGTTTAATTTGTTTGTTTCTTTTTCCATGTTCCGTATGCTCTCCAAAGGCCCTTGTAATGGTAGCCTACTATTAAAGGAACACATTGGTCTTGAGTAATTATTGGTAGATTGTTTAAACCAAACATTAAAACAAAAAGCAAATATTGTATTTTGCCTCCTTTGGAACTTATATGATAGAAACCTGATGGGATTTATTGGTGTCTAACAGTAGCCTCTTTCAGTGTTCAAGGAATCCATAAAGAAGAAGCCCTGTACACAACCATTTGATTGTCTTCATAGAGCTGACACATATATGTAAGGAAGCCTGTAGTAGGGTTTCCCATGTGGTCAGATGTTATGCTTTTTAGTTACTCTTTTGTTCCATGTTTCCCTTTGGTGTAGCAAACCTATTGAGCAATTGTGGATGTTAGTCTTCATATGGACCGTAATGGGTTCTTTCACTTTTTTAAACATTTGATTTTTCATGTTTCGTTTATTGTATGGATTGAACTCTGTTCACATGCAGTCTTCTACAGATGCATATATGGAGGGTGATATTTTGAGAAGGACTGATGTAGCAGACAGAATCCTGAACAGTGAGCCCTTTCAAATGAGTGCTCCTGAGTTACTCAGCCTAGTTATCCTCACATGATTTTTGAGGATAAACGGCACAATAACTTTGCAGCTACACTGGGCTCTTTTATAAAAGGACAAGATATAAATGCAAATGAGTTATTTTTTCTTCCTGTGTTTCATTTCCCCCACTTTTTTTAAAAAAAAAAATCACCACAAATTACAAATCAACAGTTTGAAGTACCTACATTTATTAAGTAGCCCCCACTGGCTCAGTGGGTTAAACCGCTGGGCTGCTGAACTTTCTGACCAAAAGGTCAGCGGTTTGAATCTGGAGAGTGGGATGAGTTCCCGCTGTCAGCCCCAGCCTCTGCCAACCTAGCAGTTTGAAAACATGCAAATGTGAGTAGATCAATAGGTACTGCTCCAGCAGGAAAGTAACGGTGCTCCATGCAGTCATGTTGGCCACATGATCTTGGCGATGTCTATGGAAAACACCTGCTCTGTGGCTTAAAAATGGAGATGAGCACCAACTCCCAGAGTCAGACATGATTAGACTTAATGTCAAGGGAAAACCTTTACCTTTACCTTACATTTATTAAAGCAAAAACATCCTGAAACTATGAAATAACTGTCTGTGCTCACGCTTCAGCATGGGCAACAAAGAGCACAGATGCCTAATTAGAGTAGATTCATCGAATCAGTGGGACTTACCTATTTGTTGACTCACTAGCCAACGAGTGGTTGAAAAGTTTTGGGACTAATTAATAGGATTCCAGCCACTATAGTAGAGGTACTAATCTGAGTGAAATAATACCAGAGGCAGCCCTCGGTAAGGAATGATGAGCAGTTCTAGCACAGGGCAGGATTGGGAAGATTGAAAGAGACTGGTTATAGACAATAAAAGAGACTATTCAATCCTAACAAGTAGGTCAGGATTCTGATGATGCCCAGACCAAAACTGAAATCATTTGCAGTCGGGCTAATTTCAGGAACAGTTGAGAGAATAATACAGCCATTTTCAGTAGTCCTCTGAATACAGGAATAGCAGAACACAGATTTAACCACTATTGTCCCTGTTCCCTAGTCCTCACATCCCTCCTGACAATGGCCTAGTTCAGTTATAGCATCAAAGCCAAATTTTCATTAAATATACAGAAAAAATTATGCAAATAAATGAAGGCCTAAAGTCCCAAGGACTAAGAGGCTTGCATATTCTTCTAAAGTCCAGATTTCAAATTTTGAAATATAGTGGAAATGCTTTTGACATTCACTAGCTGCTTTGAATGTCTAAACACAAAAGTTGCGTGTCAGAATCACTTCCACCATAATTTAGACTGAATGTTTGTCTTCAGACATAATATTGCTTATAAAAGTTAGGCGGTGTTTATTGGAGTAAATGTTCAGTTATTCATCTGTAAAGTAGGGCTGTGCTTTGGAAAGGACCTTTCAGCAAATAAAACCACTTTTTATTAAAAAAAAAACAATATCAATCTGTTTTGTAAATAAACATTTTAACAGAAACATATAGAATTCTCTTAGTAGAACTGTTGAAGAAAAAGAAGATTATGTATGTGTTCATATCCGAAATCCAGAAAGGCAGAGCAAATAAAATGATTTGAATGGGACAGAAGTGAAACTATCACAACCACCACAAATCAAAATTGCCAGTCTCACCATATTGGCTGGAGAATGATGGGTTCTGTGGACCCAGAGATTACAAGGCTCCAAGTTGAAGATGGATTGGTGTTTCTGTTTGTTATATACAAGAATTTAACTGAAAGATCCTACAAGCATATAGACAGTATGGGAACTTGTTTGATGCGGTTCTAGTGTTGGGCTGAGGAGACATACATTTTCTTCTCATCTGCTATTAACACCATTAGTTAACTTAACCTTCTCTACTTTTAAAATGGAAGAAGCTAGTTCAAACTGTACGATCGGTGAATTCCTTATCTCAAAGATGGTGAACCTACTCAGCTTGGGCTGTGCTCCTGGTAGGGTTCACTAGTTGTCAAAGATGTTTACTGATTTCCCTGTAACTGTTTCCTCCTTTTGATTTTGATTTTGTTGCAGAGTAAGTGTTAAAGGGAAAGATGTATATGTGTTACACTTTCACATTTTCTTTTCCATGCTGGAGCATACAGTGTCATTAAATGCAAAACAGAGATATTTTAAGAATATGTAGGTGGGAGAGAAAGCATATCTACATGATCACATACTTATAATCTTAAAATAGCATCACTGTTGTGCTCTAATGGGTTCTGTTTAGTAACGGTAGCTGAAAAGATGGAGCTCCATTCCATTTATGGAATAGGTGGTGCTGGTAGGATGCAGTTGAAGTTGAATGCTGAAATCGCAGCAAGAATGGATCCTTCCCTGTTTTTTTGGTTGATTGGCTGGTATGGTATTTCTTCATTTTTTAAATGTACCACCTATGTAAATATCAATAAGAAGTTAAGTGCCTCAATATATTAATTTCATCGAATCATTCTAAAAATCTTGTCATCAAGAGATATTTCAGCCAGTCTGACTTGTTTGGGAGCGACTTCCCAATCTTGACGGAAGGGAAATAATGAGTCGTTCTGTATATAATTGTGCCTGGAGTGCTTTGGACTGAGTAATCAGCAGAACAGAATAGCTTGCCTAGAGGAACTTAGCAAGTTATATTTTTATAGTCCCCTCATACCATTCTGAAGGGTTTTTAAACACTTCTGTGACTGGTGCCCCAGTCACAGAACCTAGAGATGTTTTGGGTGGGGCAAATCTCTCAAATGTTTATGCAGAGAGAAAAGAGGTTTCTGTGAGAGATGGAGGAAATGAAGAGAAATATTCCAACCTTTGAAACAAGGTAAAATACTTAGTAGCCTACAGAAAGGTTTTCATCACTTCAGTGACTACACATACGTGTGAAAGCCATGTATTGCCTAGCTTTGATAAAGCTTTGTTGCCCTGTAGCTTGGAGGATTTTCTTGTTACTTGAGTTGGTTGAGCATACACATACTTACAAGCCAACACTCTTTGGGAACATGGAGTCAGCAACAATTCCATATTTATTGTTCATGTATATGAAGGCTCAGCTTCTTTTACCCCATATTTTTTTTATGAAGGACAGGGATGAGAACCATGTTGCCTTCCAGGTGATGTTGAATCTCAAGGAGATCAAGTCAGCCATTCAGGAAGCTCAGCCTCAATAGCTCATGTAAAAAAGCACCACAAACCAGAACATAAACTTCTACAGGCAAAACTGAACTAAGGAGGATCTCTAAACAGTGCAAGCTACCCAGACCCAGCCTCCTAAACCCATTCTGATAGCTATAATCTTGTTTTCTTTTCAGTTGCCCAATCCTTTACCAAATCCTAACAGGAGAGCTTGCATTTTCAATTAGGATTCATAGCAGTAATCTATTTAATACTTGCATAGTGGGACTTCAAAAAAGTCTTGTAACACATATCTCCCTGTCGGTGCATAACATACGACATTTGGTGCAAGGCACTCAGAGGTAATTTTGCCAATTCCTTCCTCTGAAATATGGCCTACAGTATGTACTATTCATTGGTGGTCTCCCTTCCAATATGATAGTATTACTTGTAGGCCTTGTAACCAAAGGCTACTAATGTTCGTTCTCTAGAGATACCTTGAATCCAATTTTATGGATTTATGGTCAATATTATACCCTCCAGGAATTATATTTTGTGGTTAATTTGGATGGGATTATATACATACTGAAGCATTACACATTTGTAAGTGGCATCTCTTGCATACTAGGGAGTTGAGGATTATACTCTTCAAAATGAGATTTGACTGCTTTTTTAAAAGTGCCATCAGGAAGAAGGATAGTTTAGAGAACCTGGCTTGCTAGTTTTATGTATGCAGGCAGGTTTGTTGTATTACAGGATTATTTTACCAGTCCTCGCTATAGTCCGAAATGGTTTGGGGACAGATGTGCAGTCTCAGTAAAGAAAACAGCAGAAAGCACATTCTTTTATTTCTCCTGCCAATGGAAAAACAAAAAACACAGCACTATTTTCTACTCAAATTCTTCAAAAATCTCCCTTATCCTGGCTCTTGCATTTCTGGGCTTGGTCCATCAAAAGTTTCACCATGTGATTTCCCTGATTATGACTCTTCTCTTGACCATTGACTGTGAAGCTTGTCTTTTTTCAAGATACTCCCCCTTTCCTGTTGAAATTGGTCATCTAAAATTGTATTGCCTTTTCTCTGTCCATTCTCATAATTTCCCAGTCATTGTTAAATTTAAAAGGATATCCAGAAGCTCAGGAATCAAATACTCATTCCTAGAATATTCATTCCAAAGGTTCCAGCACATCCACAAGTCATACTTTGTCTGTAATACAACTTTTCCCCACAATATTATCTGCCAGCTGTTTCATTTTTTTCTACTGAAATGAATTTAAAGACATGTGGTTCTACTTATTGGTCCTTTTCTACTAAGTAATGTTTCTAGTTCAGGGGTGGTGGTCCACCCTGAAGTGATACACAGCCTCCATTTCTCAATTAGAGAGGGCATGATTGAATACAGAACAATAAATTCCCTACTGTTGTTACTTCCAGCTCTGCTTAGCTCTGCTTAGTGTTGGCTGTGCTGAATGGCCCCAGTTATTAAATGCTTTGGCTGAATTCCAACCTAGCTGAAAGCAGTGAAAAATCTGGTCACTGCCCCCTCAGTGAGGTCTCACCTTTGACATGTAACCTCACTCATTCAGTGTAGGACCAAATCCTGATTTACAACATATGCAGAGCAGCTACTTGTCTGCAATAACTAGGTTTATGTTGCTGAAGAAACTGAAGCAATGATGGCAACTGCTACAGTTTTAATTCTGAGGCTTGGTTATCTAGGAAGGTAATGAAATTTCATCAGTCCAAATGGTAGAGATGATGGGAATCATAATCTAGTTACAGTATTACTAAAAACATTGCTAAGAGATATCCTCGTTATCATACCAGGGCTTTAAAGCAAGCAGCCCCACATTTCTGCCACCTGCAGAATTCTGGAAAAATGTTGTTTAGAATCATAGAGTTGGGGAACAGACCTCATGGGCCAGCCAGTCCAAACCCAAGAAGCCAAGAAGCAGAAAAAAGCACCCCTGACAGATGGACATCCAGCCTCTACTTAAAAACCTTTAAAGAAGGAGCCTCCACTACACTCTGGGGCAGAGAGTTCCACTGCTGAACAGCTCTCACAGTGCGGAAGTTCTTCCTAATGCTCAGGTGGAATCTCCTTTCCTGTAGTTTGAAGCCATTGTTCCATGTCCTAGTCTCCAGGGCAGCAGAAAACAAGCTTGCTCCCTCCTTCCTATGACTTCCTTTCACATATTTATGCATGACCCTCATCATGTCTCCTCTCAGCCTTCTCTGCTGCAGGCTAAACATACCCAGCTCTTTAAGTCGCTCCTCGTAGGACTTTTCTCCAGACCCTTGATCATTTTAGTTGCCCTCCTCGGACACCTTCCAGCTTGTAAACATCTCTCTTAAATTGTGGTGCCCAGAATTGGACACAGTATTCCAGGTGTGGTTTGACCAAGGCAAAATAGAGGGGTAGCCTATTGAATTCTCAGCTACAGAGGTCCTCACCTTCCCAAACTACATTTCCCAGAATTCTGCAGGCGGCAAAAACATGGGGCTGCTTTCTTTCAAGCCCTGGTGTGATAACGTTGATAGAGTTGTCACCAGAGCATAGCAACTGTGGTGTCCTTGGTTGTGGACAGTTACATAGCATTCATTTTTTGCTCTGTTTGGGTTATCCTGTGTTGTCTTTTAATCTATCGCTTAATATGAGATGTGTTTTTGTGCTAAGAATTGAATGAGTATTATGATAGATTTAAGAACTTCAATTTAAAAAACTGGATCCAGGCCATACTCAGTTCCTTGCTCATATATCACCAGCCATAGAGATCATGTCAACCACAAAATAATAATAATAATAATAATAATCATCATCATCATCATCTTTATTTATATCCCATCCTATCTCCCCGAAAGGACTCAGGGCGGCTCACAACATAAATAAATACAATGCAAAATTAATGACAAGTCAATAACAAATAGCAATAATAAAAAAATAACAAAAAATAACAAAAGACATCATGGGGTTTAAGAACAACTGGAAAGTTGCTTAAAGAACAGATTCTTGCAAGGATCACCTCAGGTTTATTACATTAATTATCTGACAGCCTGTTTTTATATATATATACACACACACACACACACACACACACACAGAGAGAGAGAGAGAGAGAGAGAGAGAGAGAGAGATTATGCAGGACAAGTGCTTATTTAGTTTGTGGTAGATATATGGTCATAACCATGATGACATAGAAGCAGAACTCCCAATGAAAACGTGGCAGTCTGTTTCTAAATTAAAAAGTAGGGAAACCAAACGCCATCAAAAGGTTCTTTACTTTTGTTTATATTCCTCAGTAGAAGTCCTGCACTTCTTTAGAATTTGTTTGAAGATTTATCAGTTGTGTTGGTATGAAACAGAATGTTAAGGGAATCGTTGGCCCATATTTCCAGAGGTGACTCAGTTTCAAGTCTATATGAGCATTTAAACTATCATACATGTGGGAGGGAAGAGGAAAAATCCAGCCATAAACAAATGTGGTTAACTGTTCTGGACGTCACAGTAATGATTTACCGTAGATATTTGTTCAGAGACAGTGACATAATATAACTGGTGCTTTTAGTCTTTACTTCCTCATTTCTGTAAAACTGAGTAGGTTCCTCCTGGAAAAAAATTGAAGTCCTAATTTGAGGAGAGCAAGCAGGATGTTACTATTTAATTAAAATACTCCAGTGCAAAAATTAATAGTGATAACTTGGAAGACTTTCTCTCTGTTAGGACAGGCTCTCCTTAGAAAGTGAACAGATAGTTGTCTTTTATCTGTAACCATCATCACATTAAATGGCATTAAATATCTCCCCAATGTAGTCCATCATGTTCTCGTGGGGGGGGGGGGGGGATAATGACTGTGTGGCTGTGAAGGCACTGACATCAGAATCTTTGCAGATCATGTTCCAGATGCCACCTACACATACCATTGCAGAAATTCAGTCCAACTGGTACTTGTGTTGGCACTGAAGTACACGTGGGAAAAGACAAGAGGTCACTTGGGCCAACTTCTGTCCTGAATAGAACTCATAGCAATTATATATAGCTTAGAACTGCTTGACCCAGGCCTGATATTCTTCATGGATGTTTCTGATGCCATCTTCTGAGTTGTCTGAATATAAGGAAAAATCATAAAGATGTGTGTGTGTGTGTGTATGTGTGTGTGTGTACATGTTTGTTGGAAATACTGCTTGACCAAAACAATATACAATAATATGCATCCAGATGCAATAGAGATTTTGTTTCAGTTTTTCATTGATTTTTTTTGCAGTAGAGAATATGGACATTGGTAACATAGCCATGCCTTTCTGGAAACAATTGGATTTCACAGCAGACATACCAAAACTAAAATTTCCACTTATGACACCTTTCAATTAACACAAGTTTTCATGCACAATGTTTGAAGGAGAAGTCTCTCCAGGGTGGGATGGGAGTCTTGCAGTGACCTGCTTCCTGCTAAACATGTATGGCTTGAATATCCATATTTCTAAATGCTTGTCAAATTTTCCTTGTTCTCACTCACTTATCTGCACTATATGTAGAATTCTTTGGGTGAATTTCGATGTTTTCAGGGACAGATTTATGAGGAGATGAGAGCTGTTCAGCAATGGGAGAGCTTTTCAGCAGTGGAACTCTCTGCCTCAGAGTGTGGTAGAGGCTCCTTCTTAGGAGGCTTTTAAGCAGAGGCTAGATGGCCATCTGTCGAGGGTGCTTTGACTGCATTTTTCCTACTTCTTAGCAGGGGGTTGGACTGGATGGCCGATTAGGTCTCTTCCAACTCTATGATTCTATAAGGTTAGTTTACCTCATTTTGAGACTAAGATAAGGCTACTGACAAAATCTGGAGACTGCTTGAACATTAAGATTCTTATATTTCAGGGTTTCTGATTTCTGAAATCTAGGGTTCGGAATAGTCCTGGTCTATAGATTTGTGTGGTTTGAGTCGTTTCCAGCTTATGGCAACCTGAGGGCAACCCTACCATAGAGTTTTCATGACAAGATTTGTTCAGAAAGGGTTGTCTTCCTCCGTGGCTGAGAAGAAGACAACCTTCTTGTCCAAGATCGCTCAATAAATTTTCATGGTTGAGCAGAAATTCATACCCCAGCCTCCCACAGTCCTATTCCGATACTCAAACCACTACACAATACTAATAAACTATGATCTGTTGGAGTGCAAGTTAAAGTGATGTTCCAAGGAGAACAGGTCTGTGAGTTGTCAGCTGCCACTCTACCAGAAAAGAAATCAATAATTGTAGCCAATAGGTATGAATACAAGACAGTTTTCTGGGACGGTAGGGAGGGAAATGTCAGTCCATAACTTCAGATACCCTGAAAACATCCAGGCGTCTCTTGGGCAACGTCCTTTCAGGCAGCCAATTCTCTCACACCAGAAACGACTTGCAGTTTCTCAAATCACTCCTGACACACACAAAAAAATCTGATGAGATAAATTTAGGACTGTGACAGCTTATGCTACCAACTTCTTTCTCTCAATTGGTTTTTAAAGTGCTACAGATCCCTTTCCATACTAATCCAGGCCAATGTAAACACTTTAAGCTGGGCTGAGAAAATAGCAGATAGGAATTTATTTATTTATTTATTTACAGTATTTATATTTTGTTCTTCTCACCCTGAAGGGGATTCAGGGCGAACCACAGAATGCATATATGTCGAAGAGCCCTTGTTCACAGACTTCCTCCTTTTAAAAAAATCACTGGCATTTTCTGGTATTTCCTTATGGTGCCATTAAAATACTTCCCAGCTTAAGTGGTACCCACAGCTGTTTTCGGTCTGCTAGGTGGGCAGTAAGCTGAGCTCGACGTCAGACACTCATCACCGACCCGGGCTTCAAACTGCTAACCTTTCGATTAGTAAGATTTATTGCAGCTGGTGGTTTACCTGCTGTGCTAAAGCTTGGTCCTCAATTGCAGAATCCGACTGCTTGGCACCAACTAGTATTTGGGCAGATGCATGTTGTACAAGTTGAAGTTTCCAATAAAGTATTTACAAAACAGCCATTTCATTGTATGTTGGGATGTGCTTCCTTCTCAGTGGTGTAGGGCTTCCCCCCACCACCTCTTTATTTTTGTTATGTTTTTGCTGTTTATTTGTGTTAGCTGCCTTGAGATCTTTGAAACAGAAGGGCAGAGTGTAAATGCAAAATTAAATACATTTGTAATAACCTGGTACTCTACACTATCAGTCCCAGCAAATACATGCACATGTGGGATTTACAAGTAAGTCTGAAACCTGTGACATTTGGAAGAAATCTTACTACAATACTGGACTTTTACTGCTTCCAGATCCTGAGGGCAGCCCAACAACATGTAGCCAATAGTTGATAAAAGAAAACTCTGTTGTCAATATTAGATATTTCAATTTATAGTACAGTAGAGTCTCACTAATCCAAGCCTCGCTTATCCAAGCCTCTGGATAATCCAAGCCATTTTTGTAGTCAGTGTTTCCAATATATCGTGATATTTTGGTGCTAAATTCATAAATACAGTAATTACAACATAACATTACTGCGTATTGAACTACTTTTTCTGTCAAATTTGTTGTATAACATGAAGTTTTGGTGCTTAATTTGTAAAATCATAATCTAATTTGATGTTTAATAGGCTTTTCCTTGATCAGTCCTTATAATCCAAGATATTCGCTTATCCAAGCTTCTGCCGGCCCGTTTAGCTTGGATTAGTGAGACTCTACTGTACTTCATAACTTTTGTAATTTCATTGTGGCCTCTAGTGGTTTACTGTTAGTATTACAAATCATTCTGGGTCAGCTGTATGTTTATTTTCTGGTCTACAGAAATCCATACCTGTACTTTGGAAGTATAAACAATATAACTTTAATCTGTTTGCAATATAATATGTAAACTGCCTTTACAAAAGTGGTCTGATTACATCTTTAGTATTTGTTGTCGTTTGCCAACATATGTCAACTCAATGAATAAGAAACCTGTAAGAGTCCTGGTCATCAAAAACCCAGTCGAGCCCCTGATGGCGCAATGGGTTAAACCAGGGGTCCCCAAACTTTTTTAACAGGGGGCCAGTTCACGGTCCCTCAGACCATTGGAGTTTTTTTTAAAAAAAGCTATGAACAAATTCCTATGCGTACTGCACATATCTTATTTTGAAGTAAAAACAAAAACAAAAAAGGAACAAATACAGTCTCAATGTTAATAATAATAATAATCATCATCATCATCATCATCATCAAAATAATAAAGAGGGTTGGAAGAGACCCCTTGGGACATCTACTCCCTCCCCCTTTTGCTTTTGTGCATCACATCATAATCAAAGCACCCCTGACAGATAGCCACCCAATAACAACAACAACAACAACACCATAATAAACATGGTTGGAAGAGACCCCTTGGGCCATAGAGTCCAACCCCTTTCTCCCTTTGTGAACCAAAACATAAAGCACCCCTGACCAACAACAACAACAACAACAACAATAATAATACACTAAAAATCAGGGTTGGAAGAAATTGCTAGCCTTCAAGAAAAATGAATCCACGACAGGGCTGCAAAGGAGGGAGTCTGTGTGGCAAGATAAAACGGGAGCCCTCTACCTTTTACCACAGGCATGCCTCTATTGTTGTTTCGCCTCCTCCATTGCAGGAAGGCGCATACCAGGTGAGGGAGGAGGAGGAAAAGGAGTGTGCGAGGTGAGCGAGGAGGCAGGAAAGGCACGCATCTTTCCCTCCTCTCTCGTTCTGTGCAGGCCTTCCTCAGCGGTAGCGAGGAGGAAAGGAGGAAAGGCCCACGCCTTTTCCTCGCCCCGTGAGGCCCTTCCTCGACAGCGGGAAAGTTGCGTGCGTGACGAGCAAATGGCGTGCGCCTTTCTCACTTCTCTCACCTCACGCGCACCTTTCCCACTGCCTTCCTCGACGGCGGCAGCGGGAAAGCTGCCCGCGAGGTGAGGGAGGAAAGTCACATGCCTTTTCCTCGCCTCGTGCAGCTCTTCCTCGGCGGCAGCAGCAGGAAAGGTGAGTGCAGGGCGAGGAAAAGCCATGCACCTTTCCTCCCTCACCCTGCGCTCACCTTTCCCGCTGCCTCCCTCATCAGCGGCAGCGGGAAAGCGCCCCACGCAGCGGGGGAGGAATGCCTTTTCCTCCCCCCGTGCAGCCCTTCCTCGATGGTGGGAAAGCTGCCCCTGGGGTGAGGGAGGAAAGCCGCACACCTTTTCCTCGCCCCGTGCGGCCCTTCCTCAGCAGCGGCAGTGGGAAAAGTGCCTGTGGGGCGATGGAGATAAGAAAGGCATGTGCCTTTTCCTCCTTCTCCACACTACATGCACCTTTCTTGGCGGAGGAGGAAGGAGCCACCACCGCGGGGGCCGGATAAATGGCTCCGATGGGCCGGATGTGGCCCGCGGGCCGTACTTTGGGGACCCCTGGGTTAAACCCTTGTGCCAGCAGGACTGATAGGTCGGCAGTTCGAATCTAGGGAGAGTGGGTGAGCTCCCTCTGTCAGCTCTATGCAGGGACATGAGAGAAGCCTCCCACAGGAGGGTAAAGCATCAAATATCTGGGCATCCCCTGGGTACCGTCCTTGCAGAAGGACAATTTTATCACACCAGAAACGACTTGCAGTTTCTCAAGTTGCTCCTGACACAGAGGAAAAAAGCTAGCTCTAGGTTCTTGGATTGAGTCAATCAATCTGTAATGTGATCTTTCTCCTTTTTTCTCCTGTCAGTCATTCTTCTCTGCATAATAATCTTTTCCAGTGAATCATTCCATCCATGATGTGTCCAAAGTATGATAGCAAGGACGATAGCCTCAGTTATTTGATTTGTTCTCAGACTGTGTTCTATTTCAGTAGTCTTATTCTAGAACAAGCCTTTGAAACTTATTTTGAAATAGGGTTTTCAAGGATAAATTAAGACTTGTAAAGTGCAGTTTTATCATTAAATCTTTGATGATAATGGCTTTGCTAAGTACCACTTTTAAAATTATCCTGATGATATAGTTGTTGCTGGGATAATAAAACAGCAATTAGTACAATCCTGTAGAGACATTCTAAGGGTTGAATCACTGTTTTCTTCAATATTCTTCTTGTCACAAGCAACAGAGTTGCTTCAAACATTCTGCTGACCTGGCAGCATGGAGAAGAGATGGTCAATATTGAATACAACTATGCAGAGATTTTCAGAAATACAGATTTTTCAGCTATAGGCTAGGAAATTTTGTCATTAAACAGAAAACATAAGTAGCACATACAAAAACTTAAACAAATTGAATCAACCACATATGATAGCAGTTTGTTATAATCAAATATGTTAAAATAGAGATGGCTTGAGTATCTGACTCTTAAGTTATTTTGTGTTAAAATGGCTTTGTAACATGATATACATTAACAACATGTAACTATGAGGATAAAGCATTGTGGGCGTTTTAATAATACTACATATGTTTTTCTTTCTTTTTGCAGATAAGAGTGGCTTCTCTGTGTAAGTACCATTCTACTATATTTCCCATTCTACTGATAGTTAATTACAAATGAATGAAGATAAGTGTTTAAACCTATATACCTATGTAGGTTTTTTAATGTAAACTCTCAATTTTAATGTAATTTTTAATTTAAATGGATTTTGAAATGTAATATAAATTGTTTTGATGTATATGTTATTGTTGTAAGCCGCCCTGAGTCCCCTGAGGGGTGCAAAGGGCGGGGTAGAAATGATGTAATAAATAAATAAATAAATAAATAAATCCTCTTAAAATCCCAATCCCCTGTACCCCATGCCCAATCCCCCATACCCAGTCTCCAAACCAATCCCAACAACACCAATAGTGCAGTTAATCTTTTACCTGAGATTAAGTAGCGTTAAGTGGTTTCCCAGTATGAGAAGGCATGTTTCCTTTAATATTAAATGTGTTGCTTCTGTGAATGGCAAAGATGTAATAGGCATTTTTGGCCCTGCACCATAAACTATAATCTGTTCATAATGTAATCGCTACATGTGCTCAGTACTTTTAGAAAATAGAAGGCCAGTGAAAGTGTGGCTTACCCCCTGCTAAGCCAGCTCCACTGGCTGCCGATATGCTGCCAAGCCCAATTCAAAGTGCTGGTCTTGATCTATAAAGCCCTAAACGGTTCTGGCCCTATTTACTTGTCCAAACGTATCTCTTCCTATGAACCATCAAGACCCCTACGATCATCTGGAGAGGCCCTGCTCTCGGTATCACCTGCTTCACAAGCACGGCTGGTGGGAACGAGGGACAGGGCCTTCTCGGCGGTGGCTCCCCGGCTGTGGAACACCCTCCCTAGCAACATCCGGCAAGCTCCGATGCTTCTGGGCTTTAGAAAAGCTGTAAAGACATGGTTATGTGCCCAAGCTTTTAATGAGCAATCGTTTAAATCGACATGGTCGGAAGTAAGGTTTAAGCATGAGGTTCTGGATAAATGGATCAAATTATATACATGTTATTAAGTTTTATAATGTATTTTAATAGTTTTATCAATTGATTTGTATGTATTGTTTTGATGTATAATTGTGTTGGGCATTGAATTTTGCCAGTGTTGTGAGCTGCCCTGAGTCCCCTTGGGTGAGAAGGGCGGGGGTACAAATGTTGTAAATAAATAAATAAATATCCTGCGCTTCTTTTAGTCTGCTACTGCCATGATAATGCTCTGCTGCAGTATTTGTGCAATGCCCCCTTTGTGGCGCAGGCTGTTGAGCAGCCAGCTGCAGCCAGCTGCAACAAATCACTCTGATCAAGAGGTCATGAGTTCGAGGCCAGCTCGGAGCCTGCATTTGTCTTCTGTCTTTGTTCTATGTTAAGGCATTGAATGTTTGCCTATATGTGTAATGTAGTCCCCTTCGGGGTGAGAAGGGCAGAATATAAATACTGTAAATTAATTAATTAATTAATTAATTAATTAATTAATTAAGTCTAGTCCCTTGTCAACTCTGAGTCCCAGAGCTGGACAGGACAGACACCAGCACTGACACTCATGTGCTATTCAGAAACATTTCTTCTTGTCCTGTTGTTGTTGTTGTCAATGATGACGATGATGATAAATTATGCACATGTTGAGTATCCTTATCTGAAAGGCTTGAGACCAGGAGTGTCTTGGGCTGGGATTTTTATTTTTAAATTGATTTTTAACTATTTATATTTTCATATACATACATACAGATATTAAAGATGAGACCCAAATCAAAAACTGAAATTCATTAATGTTTGATATATAGTTTTTACACATGTCTTGAAGATATTTTAAAAGGTTTCAATGTTTCAGCCATCTATTTTTTGGTTTGGAGTATTTTGGATTTCAGAATTCTGGAGAAGGAATGTTACATAAAATATATGTAGTAATTTTCTTCTTTTTTCCTACATAGGTTCCAACGAATGCAGTCCCATTGATATTATATCTATATCAACAGCAGAAATTCATATCAAGTTGCCTTTTGACTTTAATATAACTAATGTAACTTTTGCAAATGGAACAGAAGTAAATCATTCAATATCCAATGGTTCAATATCTGCACTTGATCCTGGCACAGAATATATTATTTATTTTATGAATTCTAATGAAACATGCTGCAAATCCATTACAACAAGTAAGCAATATGCTAGTTGTTTCAAGAGATATATGTGAATCCTGTACGATTCATACAATGATTCTCATAGGATTCAGTGTCAAAGTCATTATCTCCCAAATAGTTCCTTAATAAGAATTTTTTTTATTATTTCTGCTTCTAATATTGTAATTGTAGAGGTAATAAATTCTTCTCATGATTGCCCTTTATTTTAATTTGACAGTTTAAAAAACTGGTCTCTAAATTTTTAGAATTATTCATTCATAGAATAAAGAAGGAAATATATTGTTGAATTGAATAATAACGGAACAATCTACTATTTCATTCATACATTACAATATTATCTGGTTATTAGCCGGAACATGTAGAACAAAACTGCTTTTTCTTCGTGTACTCTGTGAATGCACACTAATGGAGAACGCTGCGCCTGCGCAGGCTCCAACGGATACTCTTCCAAGCTAAAGTTTGAAATTTGGCGGTAACCCCGCCCCTCTCCCCAGAGGGTATAAAGGGCGCCCTCCGCGCCCGCTCTCCAGTTCCTTTTTTTCCGCCGCAAAGCTCACTTCGGACTCTTCGTTCTTATGTCAACCACGCGTTTTAAGCGGTGCACTCAGTGTGCCGCTAAGATTCCAGATTCCGACGGACACGCTAAATGCCTTTTCTGTCTCGGCGAAAGCCACGTCGTCGGTACCTGCCGTTTTTGCCTGGCCTTTACAGCTCAGGCCCGAAGAAATAGAGCTGCAAGACTCCGCGCAGCTCTTTACGAAAAAACTCTTGCTCCTGAGGCTTCTACTTCCACCTCGGCCTCGATGGCGTCCAGGCCTGCTCCGTCGGTATCATCTAAAACCTCGAAAACTTCGAGACCGCGACCGACCAAACCGCCCTGCACGGTGACCACCGCTACGGTATCCACCCGGTCGGGCAAAATGGGCCCTTCATCAACTTCGAGTTTGGTGGCTTCGGCCATTTCCACTCGATCCCGCCTGGCTTCGCCGCCATCTTCTTCCGCCATGAAGATTGCCTTCAAGAGGGCTCAGGAGGAATCCAGACGGGCTCAATCTGACTCGGCAGCTGTGTGCCCGATCCCCCCGACGCCAGGAAAATCGCTGAGGGTCGCGTCGAAGCAACCCCCAGCAAAGAAACGAATGATCCAGAGGTCGTCCTCCTCAGCGTCTTCGAAGAAGGACGTCCCCTCCTCTGGGCCTTCCTCTAGGAGATCCTCTCCTATCCAACCAGCACAACGCCTCCGCTCCTCTTCCTCTCCTCATGGTCAGTCCTCGGATGCGGACGCTCAAGCCTCCCCCGACCGGTCGGTCAGGACAGTTATTAAGGCTCCCCAGCCGGCACCATCTCGTCTTCCGGCTCGACAAGAACTCTTTCCCCCGGCTCAAACACCTGAGAGGGGTAGACAGATGACGCGTTTAGCCCGTGCCGCCCAGGCCTCCGCGTCCAAGGGCGTTCCTCCACAGCCGGCTCCCGCTGCTCCTGAGGTGATACCTCATCAGGACTCTGTGCTTGTTTCTCCTCCCCGGTCCCCTCAAGGGCCCGAGGAGGATGACCCCGATATCGAACGCCCCGAGTCGATACTCTCCGCCTCCGTTGTCTCTCTCGGTCTCGACCTCTCCCCGCCTCACGACGCCTACGAGGTCGACCCACCTTCCCCGACGGATAATATTCGGGCTTTCTCCGACCAGATGGTCAGAATGGCAGACGCTCTGGGGATGGAAATTAAACAAACCTCAAAGGCTGTTACCGACCCCATTTTCAAGAGGGTTCAAGCCCAAGCCCCGCCAGCCACCTTGCTGCCTTTTCTTCCATACCTCCTGGATGTAATCCAGGCATCTTGGAAGACTCCATCTTCGATACCTCCAACCTCTAAGAAAATAGAGGCCTGGTACCGAACCGATGATGAAGCCTTGGAATGGCTCAAGCATCACCCTGACCCAAACTCCATGGTGGTAAAGGCCTCCCAATCGTCGGGTCGACACTCCAACTCCCCTGCCGACAGGGAGGGTAAACGATTCGATGCGGTAGGCTGCAAGCTGTACTCCGGCGCTCTCCTCCTTTGCCGTATGGCGAACTACGGGGCCTGCATGGGCGCTTATCAACAGATCCTCTGGGAGAAAGCCCAACCTTTCTTCGCCAAACTTTCTGACGAAGACCGGTCAGTCCTTTCGACCCTCCAACAGGAGGCGGACTCTCTCACACACCACCAAATTCAAATGGCTAAGCATACCGGTGATACCGCCGGAAAAATGATCGCCCACGCAGTCGCGATCAGACGACATGCATGGCTTCGGTCCTCAGGACTCTCTTCTTCCTCTCGACAGGTGATCGAAGACCTTCCTTTCGACACCCAGGGCCTTTTCAATTCTGGTACTGATGACAAACTGAAGTCCAATCATGACTTCAAGATTCTCGCAACAAAGTGCGGGATCGATCAGCCTCAGACTCAGCGGACCCGATGGTTCCCGCAACGGTACCGTCGCTACCCTCAGCCTTTTCGTCACCAGCCGTTTCGACGCTCGTCCAGCTCGAGTCACCACAGTCATCAGCAACAACCTCGCCGCCAGCACCAGGTCCCGAAAGGTCGGGGTAAGGGTGCTGCAGCTATACCACAACCCCAGCGACGGGCCTGACGCCCACTTTCTCGGGGACTTTTCTACCTTCACTACTACTGCCACTGCCATGCCGTTCCTAGGTCCCGACCAGATCCTTCCTCTCTGCTCTTTCCTCGATCGCCTAGCTCCTTTCTACCGCGAATGGGAGTCTATAACCTCAGATGCCTGGGTTCTTCGCATTGTCAGAGACGGCTATGCCTTGGAATTCGAAACTTTGCCCCCCACGGGTCGCATTCTCCACACCGACCCTTCACCGGAAATATGCTCCGAGGTCGACTCCCTTCTGGCGAAGGGCGCAATCCAGCCTTCTCCTTCTGAGCAGGACACTCGAGGTTTCTTCTCGAGATACTTTACGGTTCCCAAATGGGGCGGAGGTCTTCGGCCTATCCTCGACCTGCGGGCCCTAAACCTCTTCATTCTGCCTTCAAAATTTCGAATGGTTTCGGTGGCCTCCATTCTCCCGATGCTCCGACACGGAGACTACTTTGCCTCTATAGACTTACGCGACGCGTATTTCCACGTCTCGGTGCGTCGATCCCACAGACGCTTCCTTTCCTTCAAGCTCCTGGGACAGTCTTACCAGTTCACAGTTCTCCCTTTCGGCCTCGTCACGGCCCCAAGGGTCTTTACGAAGGTGGTCGCCGTGGTGGCAGCGCACCTCAGAAAACGGGGCATAATGGTCTTTCCTTATCTGGACGATTGGATGATTGTCGCGTCCGACCCCTCATCCCTTCAAAACCATGTCTCTCAAGCTCTTTCTCTTCTGCAACGGCTGGGCCTTCAGTTGAATGTCTCAAAGTCTCAACTCCTCCCAACCACAGAGATCCGCTTCATCGGAGCTCTCTTCAACTCCATCACGGAAACCGCCTCCCTACTGAAGGACAGGTTCCTAGCCCTTCAACAACACCTTTCTCTCCTCCTCCGCAACCGCAGGATCCGAGCCCACTCTGTCCAAGTTCTTCTGGGTCACATGGCCTCCACGGTCATGGTTACTCCTTTCGCCAGACTACGTCTCAGACCTCTCCAAAGATGGTTTATAGACTCTTTCAAACCCCATCGGCATCCGAGCTCAATGTTTCTCACGGTACCGAACCACGTTCGCCTCTCCCTTCGTTGGTGGCAGGACCCACCGAACATTTGTGTGGGACTTCCCTTCCATCCCTCCCTCCCGTCAGTCACCATCACGACCGACGCCTCCAATTTTGCGTGGGGAGCCCACATGTCAAACCTCACCGTCAGGGAACTTTGGTCCATCCAAGAAAAGTCTCACCACATAAACTTCCTAGAACTGTTATCAATCTTCAAAGCCCTCCGGGCGTTTGCTCGCTTTCTTCCCCACAAGACTGTTCTGATTCAAACAGACAACGTAGTAGCTATGTACTACATCAACAAACAAGGGGGTACGGGCTCGAGAAAACTGATGACTCTCTCGATGGACATTTGGCTGTGGTGCATAGCGAGACACATAACCCTGTCAGCGGTTCACCTTCCGGGGGCTCAAAACACCCTAGCAGACTCTTTAAGCAGAATGACAACCTCCGCCCACGAGTGGCGTCTCGATCCCAAAATCCTGAAATCCGTCTTCGACGACTGGGGCTGGCCAGCTCTGGACCTTTTTGCCTCCCCCTCGAACGCTCAACTTCCTCGCTTCGGAGCGAGACTACCTCCAAACTCGACTCTGGGCTGTCTCGGAGATGCGTTTCTCCTCGACTGGACCCTCGAGCCCGTCTATCTTTTTCCTCCCTTCCCTCTCATCTCGAGGGTAATAGAGAGACTCTATCTAACGCCGACATCAGCCATCCTGATCGCCCCTGCATGGCCACGCCAGCCGTGGTACCCAACTCTACTCCGGATGTGTGCGGATCCTCCCCGCACTCTCCCAACTCTCCCTCATCTACTATCTTCACAGAAGGGACAGGTCCTCCACCCCGACGTCCCGTCCCTACACCTGACTGCCTGGAGGATACTTCCTTAAATTCTCTCCACCCAGACCTACAGGCGATCCTTCGTGCCGCCCATAAGCCGGCCACGTCAAGAGCCTATGCTTACAAGCTTGCAAAATTCCAAACTTTCCTTCGGGACCGACACGTCGATCCCGCCTCTACTTCGATCCCGCTGGTCCTGGACTTCCTACTTTCTCTTACGGATCGTCAACTCTCTCTGGCCTCGATAAAATTCTATCTCGCTGCTCTCTCCTGGCATTTCCAGCGTCAGGGACAACCCTCTCTTTTTTCTAACAATCTCATTAAGACCTTTCTTCGAGGTTACAACAACCTGCACCCTCCAGTTCAACCTCCAACTCCCGGATGGAGCCTCGAACTCGTCCTTTCTCAACTAGCTTCAGCTCCCTTTGAACCTATGGCCTCGGCAGACCTTCACCTTCTCTCTTGGAAGACTGCCTTCCTAATCGCTATCACCTCTGCGCGTAGGCCTTCGGAACTGGCTGCTCTTCGGGTGGACGAACCCTACCTCCGTTTCCACCACGACAGGGCTGTTCTTCGCCCGGACATCACCTTCCTACCTAAGGTGGTCTCTGCTTTTCACCTGAACCAGGACATAATACTTCCTGCTTTCTTCCCTAATCCTTCCTCTTCTTTGGAACGGAAACTTCATCTCCTGGATGTCAGGAGAGCCCTCCTTTTCTACAAGGACAGGACTAAGGACATACGTAAGTCACCTAGATTGTTTGTGGCTTACGCTACCCATAAGCTGGGCGAACCGCTTTCTTCTCAAAGACTCTCACACTGGATTGTTCAGACTATCGAACTCGCTTACCAGCTGGCTAAACGCCAACCCCCCTCTTCGATCCGCCCTAGATCAACGAGGGGCCTTTCCACCTCTACGGCCTTCCTGAGGGGCGTCCCTCTCGACTCCATCTGTCGAGCGGCTATCTGGTCCACTCCATCCACCTTTGTTTCACACTACAGGATGGACTCAAAGAACCTCAAGGACTCGGCTTTTGCCAGGTCTGTCCTTTCCTCCTGCCTTGCCTAATGTTGTTGCCTTACTCAAAACCAGTTTTTGTGGTTTATCCTTCTTACAAGCTGACCGCTGTCATCCACCCTTTATGTACTCGATGTGTTCAGGGGTTCATTAACGTAGTGCTTGTGTACTATACTTACCCACTGCACTGAAATGTATTTCATGAATACCTCTACCTCTGTTTTCAGGAAATGGGTCTATACTTACCTCTGTATTTTCTTACAGACTATCGCTCACATACAATGTTGTGATTGTGTTCTGGGTCCTAATAACAAGGATCGTTTTTTTTGCACTATATGCTGTTGCATCGTCTTCTTTGACTGTTGCACTTGCTTGTTTTTGCACCTTCTGCTCAATAAATGTGTTGTTTGGACACTAGACTGGTTATCGGGTTTGCTATCCCACCTACCTACACCTCAGCTTGCTAGTCTCCATTAGTGTGCATTCACAGAGTACACGAAGAAAAAGGACAGGTTGCTTATCTGTAACCGTGTTTCTTCGAGTGTACTCTGTGAATTCACACAATCCCGCCCTTCCTTCCCCACATGCAAACCTCTCCCTTTCTCGCTGCCTTTGCGGCGTAGGAACTGGAGAGCGGGCGCGGAGGGCGCCCTTTATACCCTCTGGGGAGAGGGGCGGGGTTACTGCCAAATTTCAAATTTTAGCTTGGAAGAGTATCTGTTGGAGCCTGCGCAGGCGCAGCGTTCTCCATTAGTGTGAATTCACAGAGTACACTCGAAGAAACACGGTTACAGGTAAGCAACCTGTCCGTCTCCAGAGTAATTCAGATTCCTTTACATGTTTGTGTTAACTATAAAAATGTACAGAACTATATGAGAGCCATGCGTGAGTTAGGGCCTTTTACCCTAGCACTCAAGACCTGGCTTCTTACTAGAGATTTTAATCTATGTTAGTTTTATCAATATTTGTATGTATGTATTTTTATCCTTTACAATTTTATCTTGTAAATCGCCTAGAGCATCTTGGATGGAGGGCGATTAATAAGTAATTAAATGATGATGATGATGATGAGAACTGGAACACAACTGAAATACTCTTTATTTCATCATAATTCATTTCTGATAGCACCATCTAAAATGGTAATTTTTCCTTCAGTAATATGGATAAAACCCTTTTTCCCCATTTCTTAAACAGAACCCAGTCCAGTTTCTGCCTTCCATGTTGAAAACGTTACTGCTACAAGTGTGAGTTTAACCTGGGAAAATGATGACCAAAATGCATACACATATTCAGTACAAATAGAGGGAAACGGGACACATTGGAATAAATCCTTTAATATCACCAGTGCCACGATTGGGGACCTGGAACCTGCCACATTGTACATATTCAGCATCTTTCCAATAGCAGCTGATGATCATACTAAAGGAGAGCCAAGAAATAATACTGCTTTTACAAGTAAGTACATTACATTATGACATATGATGGGTTCCAATAACCAAGTTCATCAAAAAGGCGTATTCTTCACTTTCACAAATGGAAGAAAAACCAAAAAAAAATTATGAAATGAAGTCTGTATAGTCGGTCCTCGGTATCCACCAGGGTTTTAGTTCCAGGACTCCTGATGGATACCAGAATCTGTGGATGCTCAAATTCTATTATATACTATGGCATAGTAAAACAATGTCCCTTATGTGAAACAGCTTTTGTATGTAGTTTTTTTTTTTTTTGGGGGGGGGGGGTTGCATTTTCAAAATGGTGGAATCAATGAATGGAAATCCATGGATAAAGAAATTTGACTGCAGTGTACCAGAGCACCATAGCTTTTCTGCATGTAATTGTATATTAAATCATTTTATGATTCATTGTATTTTCTTATGATCCAGTGAACAGAAATGGCATTGTTGTTGTTCATAATATTCCTCATGTCTAGGGGCCATGTCCCATTACCCCATGCAGATGTTTAGGCCCAGGATAAGCATTTTGCTATTCAGGGAGTAAACCCAAAAGATGTCTGGAAAAGATATTTCTGGCTAGAAAACAAATTCTCATGAGCTAAAAATAGTCAGATGGGACCAAAATATAGTGAAATCTGCCCCCACCACCTGTGTAACAAATTTCAAATGAAGTTAAAATAGGGGAAACTCAAGAAAGGGAGTGACAGGGGAAGAGCCTTCTAACACCTCATAGCGGAGGAGTCAGCACAGCTCCCCATTCCCTGTCAGTCCTTACTCCCAGGCCATAATGGCAATGGCATAGGACTGACAGAACTGGATTCAAACCCTGATGTGAACCTGATTTCTTTATACCCAGCCAAAAATGAAAGTGTATTGTCTCAACAAACTTCATCAGCCAACTCTGTTCTAGTTTATTCTTGCATATGAATGCTAACTTGATGGTGGTGCATGTAAGGAGAAGATTATTTTTAAGTATTAGCATCACCTGTTTTTTGTTGTCATTATGAAAATGTTTTTATTGGGGGAAAAATTCTGCTAATAAAATGGCAGTATACCCATAACTGTTTCAAGAGAATTCGTAGAATTATAGATTTGGAAGAGACCACAATGGCCACCCAGTCCAACCCCCTGCCATGCAGGAACACCCAGTCAAAGCATTCCTGATAGATGGTCATCCAGCCTCTGATTTAAAAACTCCAGAGAAAGACACTCAACTACCCTCTGAGACAGCATTTTTCACTGCCAAACAGCTGTTACAGGAAGTTTTTCTAATGTTTAGGTGGAATATCTTTTCCTGCAATTTGAATCTATTGCTACCTGCTTTAGGCCCCTTATACACTGCCATATAATCTAGATGATCAAAGCAGATAATCCACATTATCTGCTTTGAACTAGATTATATGAATCTAAAATGCCATATAATCCAGTTCAGATCAGATAATCTGGGTTTTATACAGCTATGTAGAAGAGGCCCTAGTGTTCAGAGCAGCAGAAAACAAGCTTCCCCTTTCTCAATGTGACATCCATTCAAGTATTTAAACATAGCTATCATGTCCCCTTTCAGCTTTCTCATCTCCAAGCTAAACATACCTATTGCAGCACTAAGCGAATATTGTGACAATTTTATCATTCACTCGTAGTGATAACCCCTTTCTCTTTCCAAAACAGAGCCCAGTCCTGTATCTGATCTCCATGAGGGAAATATCACAAATTCCACAATAGCTTTGAAATGGAAAAATAATGATATAAATGCCCTTAGTTACACATACAGAATACAAATTGAAGGAGACACTCCTCCCAGGAATGAATCTTCTAATACCACCAGTAAAGTAATAGAGAACCTGAATCCTGGAACATCGTACACATTCAGAGTCTACTCAGTAGCAATGTATAATCAAACTGAAGGGGATGCAACGGACATAACCGTTTTTACAAGTGAGTATATTCATTTGTGTGGAGATAAATTTTCACTGTGGTGTTTTTTTTAAATACTGTGTAAATACAGGCAGTCCCCGGGTTACAAACATCCGACTTACAAATGATTCATAGTTAAGAATGGGGGTGAGACAATAGGAAGAGAGAGAACTGTACCCTTTCAAAGGGAAATTCCCTCCTGGAACTGCTGTCATGGGAAAAAGATGTTGCTGCTGAAGCTTTATCACCAATCCTTGTTTCCACAACAAGCCAAATGTTTCAAAATCACACACACATCCACACATATGTGTTTTTATTTGGCAGAAGTTATATTTAAAAATGTACTTGTTCCAACTTACATAAATTCAACTTAAGAACAAACTTACAGAAAATATCTTGTTTGTAACTTGACAGCAGTGTATAAAGATTTCCCATTTACTGATTTTCTGTCTCAAATACTGAAGATAGTATGCCTCTCATGACTAGCACTCACTTTACTATGGATCACTCGCTCTACTGTCCATTTATTTTTTAAAATCACCTATTAAATTTAAGTTTGCAACCATCTTTGCATCTTGTGATAACAAATCCCATAGTTTAATTATCTTCTGTGAGAAGTGTTTAATTTGTGTACCCTAAATTTCAAACCTCTCAGCTTTTTAAATATTATCAGGAATGAGGTTGGTGGCTCCAAAGGCAGTTTATGTGGTGGTCCTCGTTCAGTCAATACTTCCCTTGCATTTGGGATAATCTTATGACCAGTAGCCTTCCCTGCTGCAAGTGAAATTCTGTGGAAGGGAACTTTTCAGCTGCCAAGTGCGTCAGCTGAAGCATCCATAAGAAGCTGAGCTTAATGTATATCTTTTTGGTTGTAATGGGAATGTTTAGACCTTGTGTTATAGGAAAACCAAAATATATCATTTAAAGCAATTTTCTGGAAATGTGTCGGTAAAAATAAGTTTGCAAAATAAACTTTCATAGAGACCAGGAAAAATATGTTAAGATATTAAACACTTTTCTACATTGCTGTGAGGGAATTTGTTTTTCATATTGGTTGGAAAAAAAAAATAGGTTTAAAAAACCATCTAGGTTAATTTTTTATAAAAGCAGATCTGACCTCCACAGTTAAAAGCAGTGGTTTAACTATGTGAAATCTCTTTCTTAATATCGTAATTATTTCCTCCAAATTATGATTCTGCCATTCTAAGAATTATACCCAGTGGATTGAAAACAGTATTGCCATGTGTATTTAAACTGAATAACTAAGTACTATTTACAAAGTACAGTAGAGTCTCACTTATCCAACATAAACTGGCCGGCAGAACGTTGGATAAGCGAATATGTTGGATAATAAGGAGAAATTAAGGAAAAGCCTATTAAACATCAAATTAGGTCATGATTTTACAAATTAAGCACCAAAACATCATGTTATACAACAAATTTGACAGAAAAAGCAGTTCAATACGCAGTAATGCTATGTAGTAATTACTGTATTTACAAATTTAGCACCAAAATATCACGATATATTGAAAACATTGACTACAAAAATGTGTTGGATAATCCAGAACGTTGGATAAGCGAGTGTTGGATAAGTGAGACTCTACTGTACATCCTTCTTGGATATAACTTGTTCCTATTTCAATATAAATGAAAGCTTTCCCTTGATTATTATAAAAGTATAATAAAGAACTATAGAAATGAAGTGAGTTGTTGAGTTTTCATACCCCGAAAGGTGTGTGTTAGGCAACAAAGACTGGATGTACACTGCCAAATAATGCAGTTTGAATTGCATTATATGGTCAGTGTAGAGCTATGAAGTGCCTGATGGTATCTGTAGCTTATGTACCAAATAGTCAGGTTGGTCACCATGTGGTCAAGCCAACCACGAAAAAGACAGCTGTCTATGAAATTGGTTGCAGCAGAGTCTTTATAAATAAGTGCTTTTGTGTGATAGTAAATGCCACTATAAATTTGTTAAAGCTTAAGGAACTACAAGGTTCTTTGTTGGCTTGCGCCAATGGTAAAACAGGCGCCATCATGGAATTTGATCCAACTCTCTGTGGTGAGTGAACCATCTGTTATGAGCACCAACCATCTGTCCCTAGCAAAATCACTTTTTTCTTCAATCTCACTACTTTTCATGTCCAGATAATGCCTTTCTTCCTGGAAACCTTTCACTAAACACAAAACCATTTTTTAAATTTTCCCTGTACCAAGATATAGAGACTTTGACTTTTTCAGTATCTTCATCATCCACTTTAAAACTATGTAACTCATCTGTGGCCATTATTTTTGCTTTCTTAATGTTTTAAATATGTTTATCTTTGCACTTTCTTCCTTGACTTTCTTAAATAGTCGTTACAAGTCTTTGCTATTTTTTGCTAGTACTATAGTGTCATCTGCATATTGTAAACCTCAAAAGACCATCACAAAACCATAAACAAAGAATACTTAAGAATCTCAGAATAAATGAAAATAATGTTTACAGTATGGATAACAAATGATACACACACACACACAGAGAACAACATAAAATGTCATAACTTACAACCACTAAATAAATATACCAAATTTGGCATTATTCAACATATAACAAATATAAAAAAGGAAAATTAAAGTACTAGAAGCTACCTCAGAAAAGAATTGGAAGGATGATATTCATGTAGTTATAACAATATGCAGGCATGCAAAGTCAAATAAAGACTCCTAAGGACAAATAGACTTTGATTCTATATATGTTCTGATTCTATATAATGGTCTGATTGCTCAAGTAGGAGGGACAATAAGATTATAAACGCAAATTGTTTCTGTCCTCACAAGTTAAGCAAAAATAGGATGTACTCCAACAAGATACTTGTGCCATAAATTAAACTCCACTTAAGATGTTCAGTTAGATACAGTGCAATAATAATTGCATGGCTTCTAGTCACAATTATAGAATATTAATTATAAACTAATTGATATATTTTCTGAGAGATTAAACATTGCATGACACTAGTACAATTACTTGTGGTACTCAATTGTTACAATTAAAAGTGTACATTCAGCAAAATGTAAATATGTTTCAATCAGCTGTTACAATTAAAAGTGTATGTTCATCAAAATGTAAATATTTTTCAATCATTTTTATTTTAATGATATTTACCACTCTGAATAAAAGGGGATTTTTTGTAATTGAAGTTGCAGTGTCTTTTAATACCATTTAAAATTGAGAAATGTACTTCCATTGAAATAAAAAAATATTCATTTCCCTTCCTTTCCTAAATAGAACCCAGTCCAGTTTCTAACCTCCATGCTGAAAATATCAGCAATACTACAGTAACTTTAAAGTGGGACAGGAATGATCCAGATGCTTCTAACTATACGTACCAAATACAAATTGAAGGAAATGATACATCCAGATCTGAATCTTCCAACAATACCAATATAGAAGTTAGGAATCTGGAACCTGGAACGCAGTACACATTCAAAGTTTATCCAGTAGCAGCGGATAATACCACTGAGGGAGATTCAAAGGACTTAATCGTTTATACACGTGAGTATATTCAGATATGTGATTTTCATGAGATTGAACATTTTTCTCCATGTCTGAGGTTAAGCAAGCACCTGAGAGACATGGAACCAATTTAGTATCAAAACAGCCCAGAATTACCGGGTTTTGAGAAGTTCCAATCCAAAAGTGAACATCGCTTGAATTGCTAGATTGTACCAAGCTGCAAATGAACTCCTGAGAGGCCCCTTACTTAGGAAAGAGGTGACTTATAAATCCCACTATGGAAAAAATAATGAACACACAAAGAACATAATAGCCAATCAAATTGTTGGTTAATATTTTGTATTAATTATTATTAATATATTATCATTAATAGAGGGAGGGAATACTTTAATTCAAAGTCTCTTTCTTAATCAGGGCCTAATCCAGTTTCTGACATCCGCACTGGAAACATCAGCACCACATCAGTGAGCCTAACATGGAAAAATGATGACCTACGTGTTTCTAGCTACACTTACCAAATAAATATAAGCGGAGATAGTGCTTCTTGGAGTGAATTTTCTAATAACACCAGTGCAGTAATTCAGAGCTTGGAACCTGGAATACAGTACACATTCAACATCTGTCCAGTAGCAGCTGATAATATTACTGTAGGAGAACCTGAGAATATAACTGCTTATACAAGTAAGTACATCAAATTAAAGGAGGTGCTGGGTTCAGATTTTCATGTTAACTAGAAAGGTATTTTGTATATGCATAGTATATAGTGTGACCCTTGATATTGGTTGGGTTTGGTTCCAGAACCCCAAATGAATATCAAAATCTATGGCTGCACGAATACTATTATATACAGTCACGTAGAGAAATAGTATCCCCAATATAAAATGGTAAAATCAAGGTTTGCCTTTTAGATATAAATAAATATATATTTTTGGAGTATTTCAAGCCATGGGAAGTTGAATTTGTGGATACAGAATTTGTGGATGCGTAGAGCCAACCATAGCTCTTTTGCACAAAAACTTTGTAATTTCCTAGAGACCTGGACAATGTTGTGTACTTTGTTGTTCTTAAATAACACTATGTAACACAATTTTTGCTCTGGGGTTATAAATGTCATCTCCTAACTGGTTCTATCATAAAAACATGGGGAAAGTTTATTAAACTGTAAAAACTTTGTTTCTACGGGACACTCTGCGGCACATTTTGCTATAATTTTCACTGAATATCTATAGAGTCTCAATCATAGTTTGTGGCAGCCACAAAAGTGGAGTTTCTAGAGTATAACAACTACTTTCAAATTAAACAGTAAATGACACTTTCAAACCAGTGTCTAAGAGCCCATGCTAATCTGACTGCATCCTAAGAATCCAAGTGAAATGGTGAAAATTAGATTTCAGTTTTTTTCCTTCATATTTTCTTGGATTTTGTTTCTCTTTTACTCTATTCATATATTCCAAATCTGAGCGTGTTATAACCTTCTCAACTTTAGAAGAAGGCAATGGAAACCCACCTAGAAGAAATTTTGCATTCACCTTAATATTAGAAATGCCCTGAAGGCACTCAACAAGAACAATTCAAAAAAATCCCAATTTGTTGTTGTTATTGTTGTTGTTGTTAAAATCTATTAGAAGAAATGTTAGGTAATTAAAAGACAATAATGCTGTATTCATTTTAAAAGACTTGGTGCTGTACACATTTTATACTGTGATAACTTTTTCATATTTTAAACAAAACCCGTTTCACCATCTTTCCTTAAAAGAACCCACTCCAGTGTATGACATCTCTGCTGAAAATCTCACAACTGACACAATAATATTACAGTGGAATAACAGTGATCCAAATGCTTCTAGTTACACTTACTGGATAACAATAGAAGGAAATGGCACTTCCAAGAATGAAACTTCTTCTATCAAAAGTTTTGTCATTAGCAGCCTAGAACCTGGAACATTGTATAAATTCATCATCTATTCAGTAGCAGCTGATAATAGCACTCATGGAGATCCAAATGATACAGCTATTTATACGAGTAAGTAAATAAAGATGGTGGAAATTTTGCACTCTAAGGGTAAATCCCATAGAATCAGATTAAGGAGAATATACCAATTCAGATTGATTTATGGGACTATGAATAATTTCTGAACTGTTCGTGTTAAAAATAACATAAATACTTATTTTCATATCTTGAATACTAGTATGGTATTTCGGATGTTTATAGAACAGTGAGTTTGGAGCTCCTTAGAGTCTAGACCGGTGGTTCGGCATGACAGAAATTTCTTTATCAATGTAACAGTATATACTGTATTCATAAACAAATTTCTTCAGACAAAGAAGTGCCACTCTCTTGAGAGCCCAGATGACACAGATGCACATCCTCCAAAGTGGAATCCATAACCATCTAAAAGCAGATAGGGCATGTTCTTTAGAAACAGTAACTCTGAAAACATTATATTTATCCAATAGTTGTCAAACCTGAATAATATGGGGAATGGATTTCTTAGAGGCAACAAATCCCCAACATGTATCATAGAGAACCCAATAAAGATTGTCTTGAATATTCCTCAATTTATCTCTGAATGAGAGATCAATTAGTTCGCCCCTGAGATTACATAAGACATTCCCCACAAGCTCCCTGCGGAACAGAGCAAGGAGTACTTGCTCCAGTGATTGTCCATACAGTGTTAGACTGGAGCTTATCAATCCCATGCAATAAAATAGAACAGATCAGTGAAAGGGTATGACAACCATAATCGAACAAGGTTGAGTATAAGCATGATGAAGCACCACTACAATTTGTTTATGTGATCATCATGTGTCCCTGGACATTGCTTTACAATCTCATCTGACATTTCTAAATCAAAGAAAGAAAGAGCTTTTTCCAAGTTAGGTTAAGGTGCATCTACACTGTAAAATTAATGCAAAGTGAAGCCACTTTGACTGCCATGGCTCAATGCACTGGAATAATAGAAGTTGCAGTTTTACAATATCTTTAGCTTTCTCTGCCAAATAGTGCAAATGGATTCACTAAACTGCAGATCCCAGGATTCCATAGCACTTAGCCATGACACTTAAAACGATGTCATACTGCATTAATTTAACACCATAGTGTCGAAATGCATCCCCAGAAACTTAAAGTTAGGTACTATTTAAATTCTTTCCCCATACAGAGTCAAGGCAAACATGTTGAAAAACTGTCATCTAGTAAAGATCATACCCACTGTTTTACTTTAAAAACTTGAAAACCCCAGATATTCACTATTCTTCCGATTTATGTAGAATTTCATTAAGTTGAGCTTCAGCTAACCCAAGGAGCTTTGTGCAGACCTACAGAGCACGGTCCTCTGTATATAAACTGATTGTTACAATTAATGGAAGATAATTGATCAGAGTATTGCAAAAATTGGACTAACCACACTCTCCTGAGAGATTTTGATACTATCATTGCTTCATGTTCCTTTTGCGATATTTGATCATGTTTGGATTCTTCAAGTTGGATTATTTGTGTGTTTTAATGTAAATAAACTCAGCTGAAATGATTCTGTCCTGAGTCAATGAATAGAGCAGGCGTGGTGTGTATGTTTTCTTTTTAAGTGAGAGATTTCCAATAAAGATGTTTCATGGTTTGATGCATATGAGAGTATCTGGTGAAGCAACTCATAACTGGATGCTTAAATTGACAGAAAATTTCTTTGTTTTGTAGAACCTGATCCAGTTTCTTACATCTTTATTGAAAGCTTCAGCAATACGACAGTGAATTTAACCTGGAAAAACAATGATCTGCAAGCTCCTAGCTATACATACCGAATACAAATAGAGGGAAATGATACTTCTAGGGATGTATCGTCTAATACCACCAGTGAAGAAATTAGCGATCTAGAACCTGGAACATTATATACATTCAATATCTTTACGGTAGCAGCTGATCACAAAACTGAAGGGGACTTAAACTGGACAACTTCTTATACAAGTAATTAAAGTAAATTACCTTAGTGTTGCTTAGTATTGCTAACCTTCCAATTTTTTAGGCAAGGGGCCAAAATTATGCATTTTGACGTGACCTGTAGATAAGTTGGGGGTCATTCTGCAGAGAAGGGAAAATGCTTGTGTTACATCAAGGGACCATCCCCATCAGTAAGTCCTGCTTTTCTCATAGTACAGCCTCCTCTCTCTCTTTAGCCTGAGGGAACTTATCTCTACAGACTTTCTCTCACTCTCTGTTGCACACATAGATGTATATGTATGTAGTGGAGGCAAAACACTCAGGGCTACTTCTAAATTACAGAAGTTGTGTTTAGAGAAGAGAAGGGAGGGAGTGAAGAGAGGGGCAAGAAAAGGGAATGAGGTGTAAATATAGCTACTTTACTTTGCCTGATTGCAGCTGCTCCCTCCATTATTCAGTTTCCTGTTATGTTGGGTTTTAAAAATCTCCTCTGCCTCACTCACAGATCCTCTTCTGTCTCTTGGAGATGATGATGATGATATCATCATTTATTTCTTACTTGCCTCTCCCCAGTTCTCAGGGTGGGGTAAAACAGAGAGTTCAATTACAATAGATATACTCATAAAATCATTTTAAACCATAGATTAAAAACACATAAACACAAGATTAAAACACACCTTAAAATCATTCAAATGTTGATTTAAAATTAATATTTTAAAATTGATTATTTTATTTAATTAATTTATTTATTTATTTATTATATTCCGCCCTTCTCAAGGGGACTCAGAGTGGATTACAATGCACATATACATGACAAACACTCAATGCTATTAGACCTATGACATATAGATACGCACAGAGGCAATTTAACCTTTTCCAGCTTCTGGCTTTCATGAAGGTATGCTCGATTCTGGCCACAGGGGGAGCTGCCACTTCGCCGTCACTTGTGACACCGAGTCCTTGGTGGTATTACTTCCTCATTCCATCCATGCACTACTGGCAATTTTATGGTGTTGTAAATTAGTTAAATTAGCCTCCTGCATAAAGCGTACCTAAAATTCCTACTAGACAGATGCAACTGTCTTTCGGGCTGCTTAGGTAAACAGCAAGCTAGACTATTAAATGGTCGGGGGCTTAACCTGACCTGGGTTTCGATCTCATGACCTCTCGGTCAGTAGTGATTTATTGCAGCTGGCTACTAACCAGCTGCGCCACAGCCAGGCCTACCAAAAAAGCTAGGTTTAATTTTAAGAAAATTATAATATTTGATGGCACATTTTGCTGCTGAATCTCTTTCTGAAAGGGGGAGCAGCTGCAATCAGGCAAAACCAAGCAAAGCAACCAGTAGCAGTGGCAACAGTGAGCAAGAGAGTGAGGACAGTCTTCCTTTTCAATCTCAGCCCAGTGATGTTGTCTCCCACCCCCATACCTCATATTTTTATTTAGATACTTCTACTCCATTTGCTTACTTACGGGTAACTCCCTTCCCCCTGCCCCCCCCCCCCTCCGAAAGGAAGGTACAACACAGGACAACAAGGATTCTGGTAAGGTAAGAGGTCTTTGGGGATGTTACCATCTGTCCCACATGGATTTGTGGGTTCTGGGAGTTGCACCAATAGCAGTCATTTTAGTAGTAGTACTTACCCTCCTCTCCTCAAGCTAGGGCACAACATGGTTAATATACATTGGGGAAAACATAAGACTATTAAAACACATATACATAAGACATAAGATTAAAGCACATAAAATAATTCATACTAGCAAAATGTAAATTTAGATATAGAGTTGAAACTTGACTGACTAGGACTACTGGAAAAGAGAGGTCTTTATTTTCTCATAAATTTTAACAGCTGATTTAGCAGTCAAAGCTCTTCCGGCAGGTCATTCCACAGTCTTGAGACAGCCAATTAAAAAGCTATCAGAGTGACAGTTACCAGTTGACTTCTGACTGGTTGACATAAAGGTCCCCAGAGGACCAGAGTGTACGAGGTGAATTGTACATAGTATTTGACATTAACTTGTGTATATGTTAATCCAAGTTTTTGTGTCAATTTTAATCAGTCTTTTAAAATTATTTATCCATGAGTATATTCAGTAGATCTGGTGCAAACTGTTCATAGTTCTTGTAACTTGCTTCCCTGTAGAATGATGTGTATTAAACATACTACCTTGCTACATGTTGGAAGGAATATCTAGTGTGAAATATGCTTAAGATAGTAAAACATCTGAATGTTTGCTATGCTACTTTCCCAGTAAGTTTACTTATTTTAAATTGGCTCTCTAATACATTATTTGCCCTTAGACTAGTAGAAAAGATAGAGATGCCACAGAATAAGGACTCCTAACTGATATCTATCGCTACTATATAGATGCTTGAAAACGTTTTAATTTCACTCGTTCTCTCTTGAACAGGGCCCAGTCCAGTTTCTAACATTCACACTGAAAACATCAACACCACAACAGTGAAATTAACATGGGAAAATGGTGACCTGCATGCCTCCAGCTACATTTACCAGATACAAATACAAGATAATTTTTCTGTTGAGAATACATATTTTTATACAACCAGTTCAGTAATTAATAACTTAGAGCCTGGAACATTATACATATTTAGCGTCTATCCACTAGCAGCTGATAATAAAACTGCAGGAAGTGCAGATGTTGCAACTGTCTATACAAGTAAGTAAATTAAATTGAGAAGTATGGTTTGGTGGTTTCTGATAGTAACATGGATCATGCACATGCATTCTGTACCTTTACACTGTGGATCTAAACAGATGACTTATAGCTTTTTCCCCAGTAATGTGCTGCATATTTTGATACATGCATTGGAAGTAATGCCCATATCATTTTAATATAGCATATTTATCATCATTGAACATTTTGTTTTACTTATTTTTTTCTCACCTATTCCCCCCTCTAAAGTAGAGGTTTCTGTTTACTTTTGCTTTTGTTTTGTTTTTGTTGTTTTTAGGTTTTCATTTTCATGGGGGACCTATGCCCCTAACCCCAACAAATATGGAGTTAACTCTATAGTTCTTTGGCAAATATTTCAGACTTCAAGCATTATTCAGCATTATATATATTTTAATCTAATGGTGTTCATTGCTCATGGTACAGAAAAGGGCCCTAATTGTGGTGAAATTATTTCCCCAATAAATTAGATATACACTTCACTTGCATTTTCCTGATCTTAGTTACTCTTAGTTATTTTAATGTTTTCTTGCAATTTTCCTTTTTTTAAACTTGATTTTATTGTAGTTTGTGGTTTTTCACATTTCTTGTATTTTAAACTGCTTTTGGATTTTCAGATGAAACAAAGGACAAAACTGTCTTTATAACTAAACATACCTTTTGTTTTCTTTACAGAACCAAGTTCAGTGAACAACATCGGTGTTACAGATATCAGTACAACAGTGGTCAACTTAACATGGAAAAATCCTGACAGAGCCTCTCCTCAGTATTCCTATAGGATACACACCAGTGGGGGAGAAGTTGAGAACATGACTTCCCCAACCACTCACGTAGAGATTTCAAAGCTGAATCCTGGTACTTCTTACACATTCAGCATATATTCAGTAGCAGGAAATGAGACGGAAGGAAGTCCAAGCAGCACAAATCACTGTACAAGTAAGTCTGTTAAACAGCAATAAAGTATTCACAGAAATGTGACCGCTCAATGTTGTTATTGTTGTTATTTTCTCATCATGCATGATGGATACAAAAGTGGCCCAGGGAATAATACATACTCAAAATTAGAAAGACTCCAATATTTATTTTTGGGGACGTAGGAGAATATTTATTTGTCTTTAATATTTGAAACCATATTTCTATTATTTTTCTGTGCCTCGCCTATGTATGTGGTGACTAAAACTAAAGCAAGATGGTTTTCATAGTAATTTGGTAATACTGTACTTAGATTCACATAATAGATGTATGTTCTGTGTGTGTGTGTGTGTGTGTGTTACATTTCAGTTCCAGGTAAGTTGTAACTGAAATGTAACACACACACACACACACACACACACACACACACACACACACACACAGAACATACATCTATTTGGAAAACAGATTAGAAGAAACCATTCACAGACATAGATTTTTCATTTACTAACTAAATAAACTTGATTTTTGGATATTGTTGCTCTATGGGCAGAATTGCAATTAATGAATGCAAATTGTAAGGAAGATTTATTGTTCTGAATCGTCATTCTCCATGGGAGGACAGCATCAGAAACAGAGGTACAGGATGGAATTCTATTGGTTAGTCTCAACTATAGCATGCTAATTGATTAATGATAAGTGAACACATAGATAAATTGAATTGTTTAAATGGATCAAATGTAGTCAGGACTAAAACAGAATTTAAGCCATAGAGTAGAAGGCTAGGTATCTCCATCATCATCATCATCATCATCATCATCATCATCATCATCATCATTTTCATCCCTCTTAAAGAACTGCCATCTTATATGTTCCATTATGTTTTTGCACAACTTTTTGTGAACAACTTTTTGATATTGGTGTTGATATTGGTGTATTTTCTGCTGATAATAGAGGTAACCTGGACAGTAATAATGAACATGGATATTTATTGTGATTACTCATATAAAGGTTATGCTTTAAGTGATGTTTTCACTTGTTTGCAAATTTTTTAAACTTCAAGCTCACTTCCTGGTTTAAAAAAATACATTTTGTGGGCTTACAAATAACCCATATGGTTGAAAAATGTGTTGAAATTGCACCTCACATCCTATAGAAGGCAAGGATCACATTTGAACTATTTTTTCAAAGTTTAAAAGAAAAGGAAATGAATGTATATTGGCACATGGCACAAGCTGAGGGGTTGGTGGAGCAATGCTGCCACACCTCAGCCACTAGCAGTTGCTCACTCCTGCTGTGGATAATACCAGTGATATTGCTACTTTTAAATCCTTTTTAATGTAATTTTTTGACTAAGAGCATTGATTTTTCAGCCTACCCCTGTACATGTCTGCCAAGAAGCAAATCTATAGTAGTGTCTCACTTATCCAACATAAACGGGCCAGCAGAAGGTTGGATAAGCAAAAATGTTGGATAATAAGGAGGGATTAAGGAAAAGCCTATTAAACGTCAAATCTATATATATAAAAGGGTAAAGAAATTTTGGCCTAGGACAAAACAACAAAACTACACATCCCAGATACACTAAACATGGCAGCACAACCCCTCATCCATGCCTCTACGTTCATACAACAAAAAGGAAAGAAAAATAAAGTCCTAATTAGAGGGAGAGGAATAATTGTTTTTATCCAATTGCTGCCAGTTAGAAGGCTAAGCTCCGCCCACTTGGTCTCCTAGCAACCCACTCAGCCCAGGGGACAGGCAGAGTTAGGTCTCACTTAGGCCTCTTCCACACTGCCTATAAAATAAGATTATCTGATTTGAACTGGATTATATGGCAGTGTAGACTCAAAGCCCTTCCACACAACTATATAACCCATTTCTAATGGACTTAATGTCAGGGGAAAACCTTTACCCTTTACCTTAACTACTACCAATTCCTCAATACTTTATTTCCCATACCACCATACTTCGCCACAGCAACGCGTGGCCGGGCACAGCTAGTTACATTATAATTTTACAAATTAAGCACCAAAATATCATGTTTTATAACAAGTCTGCCACTTGTTTGGGAGTATGGCTGCACTTGTGTTGTTGTTGGGCGTGTTGGCCTGCTGCGTGTTGCTGCCTAGAGAAACAGTTGTGGGTCCAGGCGGGAGGCAGACTGTGTTGGATAATACAGAACGTTGGATAAGCAAAGGTTGGAAAAGTGAGACTCTACTGTACTTAATTAGGGTTTCCTCTGAAGTAAATATATGATTGCTGCCTAAATTAAGTTATCTGCAAGATGAATATCGTTGAGAACCAGTATTTATCTCCATTATTATTATTATTAGTAGTAGTAGTAGTAGTAGTAGTAGTAGTATGATTAGGTATTCATGTTTGAATACAAGATGGATTTTTTTCCTTGAAAAATATAAACATGCTTTTTACTGTGTTGTAATATTTCTTCATTTGGAATACTGATATGAATAGAATTTTGTAATATATGATGAGTCATGTGGTGCGGTGGCTAGAGAGCTGGACTGAAATTTGAGGGATCCAAACAGTTCAGTACTGAACTAGTCCCTATTAGTGAAAAGGAGGGGAGTCATGTATATCACCTTGAGTTCCTTAGAAGAAAAACTGAATATAAAAACAAACAAAAAAATCCTCCAATGCATGAATAAAACTGCAAATGTATCAATAAAAGGTGATAAAGTAGGAAAGGGATATAGTGGGGTAATTTTCATTTTCTCCCATTTTGCTGCATTTTTCATTCCATCGTTGTACGTTAATTAAACAGTCAATGTGGTCACTTCATGTCTTCCTATTTGCTTGTAGATCCAGCCCCAGTGGATGAACTGTTGTGCAACCCCGTGGCCAAGCAGCCAGAATTGATTTTAAGGTGGAGTTTTCCAAATGGGAATTATGAAGGTTTCACTATTAAAGTCTTAAATAATAAACCGCCTGAAATGCTTGGCAAAGAAAACAAAACTTCAATAAAAGATTTGGATTACTTTACCAACTATAATATTACAGTTATAACCCGTTCATGTGAAAAGGAGAGCTCACCTAAAGAGATTAGATGCATTACAAGTATTACTGGTAAGCAAAAATCAGCCTTCTCGGAGTGGATAGGGGACTTTGATTTGTGAATAATATTGCTGTTGGCATTACATCTGTGTATCCATATTACACCATAAAAATATGTGCACTAACAGAAATAAGTTTGGATGTGTGATACTTTTGATGAGTAAAAAAATGATTGAAATGTTAGGAAAAAATATTGGCCCATTGGTTCTATCTTTAGAAATTTATTTCCTCAGCCCCAGCCTTTTCTAAGCCTGAGGTAACAGCAATTTTAGAAAAATGCAATAAAAACTTATTCTTGTGGCACATTAAAGACTAATTACTTTATTATAGCAATGTCATAGTTTTTCAGGTATGTGTTCATGATGCAGCAGACTAACATAGCTAGCTAGGCCTTATGCAATTGTTATAATAAAAGTTGGGTTACTATAGTTAAAACTCTACATTTGTGTGTCTAAAGATTTGATTATTCATAGATTTGATTCATATGTTCTTTTAAAGAATGACTAGGTCCTCCAGCATGACTCGATAGTCAATGTTTGTTGGAGGTTGACCATAAAGTCACCCGGTAGAATCAGGAGAATAGTGGGGGGATTTTTAAGTGCAGTTTTTCCATTTTTCTAGGGGTCTTGTATCTCTAACTTCTGTCAAAGTAAAGGGCTTGCTATAGTTATAACTACTTACTGCATAAAAAACAAAATGGCCTTGTGTAGGTAGTTATCAATCCACATTGGAAAATCTAACAACTCTTCCAGAAAATACTAAACTTGGTCTAAATCTGTGAACATTATTTGAAAAGGAGTTGCACAGATGTAGAGCAATCACTAAGAAAACCTGTCAGCATGTCCACACAGCTTGGCTTTAAACATGGAGACTTAAAATTGTTGCAAGATACTGCCTACTGATGATGCTGTATTTGCAAATGATTGCTGTTGTGTGTTGTATGTGTAGCTTTGGTTAGTGAGTAACATATAGACACAGTACAACAACAAAAAACAAAATGTTTGAAGTACAGCCAGAAACCATTTTCTTTCCTGCATCTACAATGTGAAGTTCCAGTTACTATGAGATTCCTCCATATCATTTCATTGCCACAGATTCTAGGTAACAGCATGATATGGGTGATGTTAGGTTATGTCCTGCATGATTTGGTAAGACGCAAAAATGATGAAATACTGACATGTTCTGTGTCTGTTCAAGTAATGAGGATACAAATAGATAGTGTTTCTTCGTAGTATAGTCAAAGAAAGATCTGAGTATTTTCTGTCAAATAGTGTTTCTTTAAGCTCATGACTGCTTCTTTCTTTTCCAGATCCCCCACCTCCATCTCGGCCCCCTAACGTTGTAGCAACAAGCCACTCCTCTTTGAAAGTTCAGTTTGATAATTTTAATTCAAGTAATGGACCTGTAACTGCTTATGCGATCATTGTCACAACTGCAGGTAAAACTATTGCATACCTAGGTTGACTTTCCTGTCTTGAAATTCAAGGAACTGAAATTTATCTATCTTTTTTTTAAAATTAAGAGAATGAAAAGTCAAACAATCAGCTTGTTTAATATGTGTATGTTGCAGGGAACATTCCTACTTGCTTTTGATCATCATTACAGCATTACTCTTTATCACCTGCCTGCCAAAACCACATAATTGTCTCATTGCATTGATAGAACCATAATACAGAAATGATATTTGAAAAAATATGACATTATACTTGTTTCCCAATCACGTTTCTGTGGGTGCTTTGTCATGATGAAACTGATTATTCATTCTGTATAGAAAAGAGGACATTTCTACCCCTTTTGGACTGTTTGAAAATTCCTCTGCTCCTACCCTGAAGAACTTTCCAATATAATAAGTTTTGAATGGTTCTCATGTGTCTACTACCATTATAATGTTTCTTAAAGTGCTACAATGCTCTTTATGCCACCTGTGGTTATGATAGATTATTGTCTTACTGGATCAAAGCTAGGTATACTTTCTGCTCCCCCCCCCCCCAAGTTATTTCTTGGAAGCACATTAACTTTCATTTTAGAAAAAAGACCCTTGGTATTAAGAGAGCTTTGCCTTAAAAATTGGAGTGGGACATCATGGTAGGGATGGGAGACACTGGATTTTAAGGTACATCAACCTAATTTGCCAAACAAATATATAAAATAAATGTGCGAATGAATTGTTATCTGCACTTTTTTGAATTTCTTAATGCTGTTTTCCAATTAAGAGTGCATATGAAAATGTGTATTGTAGGACAAGTAGAGACAGAATGGTTCAGAGATATTCATGTTGTGCTGTGGCTCTGGAAACCATGATTGTCCATGGAAACCTACTGGGTGGCCTTGGGGCAAGTCATACGCTCTCAGCCTCAGAGGAAGGCAATGGCAAAACTGCTTCTGAAAAAATCTTGCCAAGAAAACCCCATCAGAAGGGTTGCCGTGGGTCAGCAATGACTTAAAGGCTCACATCAACAACAAATAAATGTAGAGAAGTACATATGTCAGTGAAAACTAAATACACTTAATATGAGAGAATGTGTACATTGGGCATATTGCATACATTAATCCATGTATTAAAAGAGACATACGTCAAATTGTACATGAATTTGCAAAAAAATTCAGACAGAGACAGAAATGAAACAAAGTTAATGTAAAGAGGAATAGCAAGCTAAGAGAAATGGTCATTTGATAATGATCCTAAAAGAGTCCAGATGTCTGTGTGGGGTACCAATGAATGTTTATTTCATTTTCACCCTGTTTGCACTGTTGAGTTAACAACTGAAAACAGTTCTGAATTATGAAGAATGGTACTAAAAGGTTTTTCCCGGACATTAAGTCTACTGTGTACGATTCTGGGGGTTGGTGTTAATCTTCATTTCTAGGCCGAAGAACCAGCATTGTCCATAGACACCTCCAAGGTCATGTGGCTGGCATGACTGCATGGAGCTCTGTTACCTTCCTCCTGGGAGGTACCTATTGATCTACTCACATTTGCATGCTTTTGAGCTGCTAGGTTGGCAGAAGCTGGGACTAACAGTGGGAGCTCACCCTGCTCCCCAGATTCGAACCAGTGATCTTTTAGTCAGCAAATTCAGCAACTCAGCAGTTTAACCCACTGTGCCACCGGGGACTCCATAAAGAATGGGATTTTTGAGGTTAATTCACTTTTGTGAATATTTTTTATGTATCTGAAATGTGATGAGCAGTTCTATCGGCCTAAATGTCAAAACATATTATGGAAACTGAGGTGTGTAGTGAGATGATGCTTGCAATCATCCACAGAAAAAAGAAAGTATTAAAATAATAAATACTGAATGTTTTACCAAGTGTTTTGATTTTGCATGGTTTCCTTTTGATGAAAGGTTAGGTGCATTTCACCTCACCACCAGTATATTCAGAGGTCATAGCTACTGTGTTTCATTTTTTGTTTAATAAATTATAATACCTGATTTTATTTTTCATATAGATGTAGCCTCTTTTGAATCATTACAATATACCTATGATGATTTCATCCAGAAGAAAACAAACTCTTACGTTGCATCTGTCATCACAACCAAGCAAAAGCGTTCATCTTCCCCTCCCAAAAGTCCACATTTTGATATTAATATTGGAGATGGATCTAAAGTATATGGTTATGTCAATGGGAAGCTAGATCCTCTTGGTTCATACAGGTACTTTTCTTACATTTCTCACTCTATTTTCATAAATCTTGTGTATAAGCAAAAAATTATAAATGAATCATATACATTTCCCTTTTATCCATATGTAATGTAGCTACTATTTTCTCTCTTCCCTACCTTTCATCAGAGCATGTGTTGCCGGTTTCACTCAAATAGCTTTTTTGAATAAGACTGCTGAACTCATCGACAAAGAGGGGAGTTATGCCTCATTTTCACCAGTTTCAGGCTCTGTCACATTACCTCAGAATCCAGGTACAATTATGAAGTTATTGTTACTTATACTCTTGTGGAATCAGTTCTGTTCTCTTTTTGATATCTAACCAAAGTACCCATTAACTGACTAGATTGGATCAAAACAAATTAAACACTATATACTATAAAAGGGAAGCCAGAAAAAGAAAAAGAAAGGAAATTGCTGGAGTTTAGAAAGCTTGGGAAAGTAAAATGTTTTCATGTGGTGCTGAAACATCAGCATGGTAGACATGAGGAAAGTCTTCTTTGATATGAAACCAGATCCAACTTCCACTTGACTAAAATTAATTGTTTTCTTCCTTTTGTATTCAATAATTCCTTAATGCAAGGTTAAACAAAATTACTGGATGCTTATTCCAAGGGTGCGAAGCCTTTGCACAAACCTTTTGGACTCCAGGTCCCACAAACCTTTAACAATTGCCATGCTGGCTGACACTCTCCCAGGCACTGAAGATCAAAACATCTGGAAGGCAAAAAAAATCCCCCATCACATTTGGATTCCCTATTTAACACAGGCACCTAAATAAAACCTCAGTTCTAAATTCACTGTGAAACTCTTGATAACCATAGAAGTAAGACTAAGTGTAGTTGACATTCCTTGAAGGGTACGTTTGACACCTACATTTTTAGAAGTATTATGAATCACCACAGAAAAGTTACTGTTGTTCCTTTGTCTTTTCAAGATGTCATCATAGGAGCTGTTGTTGGATGTCTTCTGGCTGCCATAGTTATTGCTGCAGCAGTGGGGTTCATCTTCTGGCAAAAGAGAAGGTATATTTATTATTTCGTGATGTTTTACTAAGAGGAATCTGGGTTTAATATTTCATGATGAAAATATCTATGGATTCTATTTTGCATGTTTGGCAAAGTCTGGATGTACTCTCTACTACGGTAGATATTCTAGACTAGGAACACTGGGAATTGTTTCTCTGTTTTTTGGGGTGAGCAAAGTGTGGGTCATGGGCAAATGTAAGCCTTAGGGAGTAAAAGAGTTCAGTGTTTGTTTGCAAACTTTTTTGCTGCAGAATGCTCCCTTCTAGGGGATATGGAGTGCATTTCCATCTTATTGGCAAAGTCCCTGGGACCCCAAGGCTCAAACAAAAGTATTACAAACATTTTCAATAAATTTAATTTTGTCCAAAAATGCCAGGAAGTGGATTTCTACCACGTTTTGGGTCCATTATGGGCCAATTTAGGCCTTCTTTGGAAAAGGAAGCAACTTCTTCTCCTTGTTGTTAAAAAAAGGTCTCCGTTCAGCCTAAAATAGCTTTCAAATAGTGAAAATGATCCTGCGCCTCCTAGTGGGCATTTGGGAGGAAATAAATTGTGTTGTATAGTGGGTGGCAGCCTTGCAAGGTCCCCTATGCTTACACAGTTGCTCACTCCTTTTCTGCATAATATCTCAGGATATCTAAGACAGTTTATCAACTCTACAAAACTGGAACATCCACGTTTTTAAAGACAAGACAGCTAAACCATCTTTCACTATGCCTCTAAATATATTTCAAAAAGTGCACTGAAATTTTCCACTATCACTATCATGATAGTGATAAGGCCATCTAAGGAATGGCTGGTTTTTGAAAGTCTCAACACCTTAGTTTTTATCATCAGTGTGTAATATTTGGAGTTAGAGAATGGATACAATTTAAATTGACCAAATATACACAATTGGCCTAGTAGGAGTTGAGGCAGTTGTCCAGTATGACAGCTACTATCATACTGTCAGTTTTGTCAGATTTTAATTTCTAGAATTAACTACAGTACTATGTTATTAACTGTAGGTGGAATCCAAATTTATGCTGTAAGTCTTGTTCTTCTCTTTCAGAAGATGAAGAAGTGAGAGCCACAGTTTAAATATTTGATTGATACTTAGTTATTTCTATCAATTTATCATATATACACATGTATAAGTTGAAAAAGTTTTGACAAATGATTACCCCCAAGGCCCTGGGTCTACATAAATGATTCAATGGTGTAATAGAGACCCAATGCAAAGGCAGTAACAATAGACAAGAAACTCTTACCGCATTACCCTATCCTTGCCCAAACCAGAGAAAGAAAGGCATCCTTCCCCCCTTCCTCACCTTTTTTAGACCCCAGCAGAGTTCAAAAACAACATGCGGGAGCCATTTTGGATGCTTGAGGTGGAGCAGACCGATAGGAGCCATGTATAAGAAGGGCTTTTTTTGCAAAAATTTCTCTGTAGAGAGAGAGAGAGATTATAGTGACCATTTTGCTAGTTAGACAGTTCTGTATCATAACGAAGAGTTGAAATACATAGAGATAGATACTTTCTGCTCCTTTATGGTTGTTAATTGCATACCTGCTTCCTTTTTGGGGAATCCCACTTCGTGCTTGCATTTTGGATTTGATTTGGCATAAATGTTTTAAAGAATGGGAAAACAACCAATAATTTTTTTGAATTTTCAAATTTTGCAGGCATGGTGGAAAAAATAACGAAGTACCATTCTCTCCAATTGAGTAAGTTGACTATTACTGTTTTTCTTTTGCAAGTTATAATGAATCAGTAGTAAATAATTGCTTTCTGTGTTGGCCTAGTTAGAAAAATCATGTAAATTCCGTAACACTTCCAGTACTTTAAAAACATGTTAACTATTGTGTGCGCGCCACATGTGCATGACTTCAAGTTGCCTGCCGATTTATGGCAACCTCATAAATTTCATAGTGTTGTTCTAGACAAGAAATATTCAAGAGCCGTTTGCTGTTGGCTTTCTCTGAAATGTAGCCTACTACACTTGATATTACATGGTGGTTTCCCATTCAAGTTCTAATCAGGCCAAACCCTACCTGTCTTCCAAGAACTGGTGCTGTCCAGGTATTTAGACCTAAAGTTAGACTATTAAAGCTCTAATATGGCTCCCTAAAAATTCCCCATACACAATTGCTAATTGAGAGAATAGCATCCCATCTATTTTGGATTTTATGGAAAAGTTTTTTTTATCTTCCTGGGTGAAGAATGTTTCTGAAGAATAGGGAGAAAAGAACACAAGTAAATAATTGGGAATGGTAACAATAGAACATAACTATGATCTAATCATTTTCTAAATCTGCATTTTGCTGTAAAACTTATTTGAGCAGACTCACATCAGGGAGAAAATTTCTGCTTCTCTAAACCCTGAATATTATGTGCAAATGTTGTGTTCCACCAATAAAGGCTTATGACTAATGTGTTCACTGTTTTCCTTTTCCCTTTCTTCTTTCTTTCCAGACCTAAAAAGTAAGTAAATAATTCACCAAATCTTCAATACATAATGAACTCAGCCATGTGTTATCATTCTCTATAGAATTTTTCAGAAAATACTTGATTTCCGATCAAATGTTTCATATTATCTACTTCACATGTTTACTCTAAGGGTATATTCGGGGTGTTTTTTGTTTTTTTTAGAAATCTGAGTTGTAATCTTTAATATTATAATTTATTACTATATAGTTCAATGTAGGTACACTCCAGTTCTAGGATTATTAAACTACAAAGTATGTCAGTATTCATGCCTTGCTGTTGTATGTGAAATTTCAATGCATAATTAAACAGTCTTCAAAATGCTGCAGGACTTTTTGGTCAAGATCCAAGTAGAGATTTCTATTGACATATGTGTTTCCGCCAGCTGAATTTGAAGGGGAGTGACTCCTGAGTTGCAGGGCTAGATTTTGCGTGGAAGTCAGTTAAGGAGTGCAGAGAGCTACAGCAAGGAGAAGGAAAAGTTGTGCTGACAGTTAGTTGAGCCCTAGCATGTTGTTGGCTGTAGGCCTTTGAGTTTCAGGCAAAAGTAGTATATGATAGACCACAACTGAATACTACAAGTCTTTGTTTCTTCGTTGCAGATCAAAATTAATTAAAGTTGAACACTTTGAGTCTTATTTTAAGAAACAAAAGGCTGACTCAAACTGTGGCTTTGCAGAAGAGTATGAGGTATGCATTTGATCTTCTCCTCTGTTACAGTGGGGGTTTTTTATATAGATTAGAGATATACTTAATATTTCAAGAGTCTTCCACATTCTCAAATGTAGAATATACGTTTAGTGCTATGTTTTATTACCTTTTTTCTTATCAGACAGGCCTATTGGGGGTGGAGACTACTCAGCCCAACTGATCAGAGGCTGAATGGTTATCTGTCGGGAGTGCTTTGATTATGCTTTTCCTGAATGGCAGGAGGTTGGACTGGATGGCCCTTGGGGTCTCTTCCAACTCTATGATTCTATGATTCCTATACATCTGGAAGATAATATGTAGAACCATTTTTGCCAAATGGATACAGTTGGGTTAAAGAGAGCTAGGGGCTGACACTTTTGTGCTTGTATGGTTGGCCTAATAAAAATGTTAGCATAGGCACTTGGGGATGGATATGGATACAAAAGTTTAGTTTGTATTTCTTTGACAACATCATTATGTCCAGATTATCTTAAGATATTGCTATTTCCATATAAAGAAGAATGTTCCCCAAACAAATAACATTCCAAGACTCTTCAAATATCACAGTGTAGACAAAATGTCTGTGTGAATTGTTCAGGAACTGTTATATGCCTTGAGATAATTTAATACTAAATATTTCTTTTCACTGTAGGATCTCAGGCCAGTTGGTGTCAATCAGCCCAAATTTGCAGCTGAATTGCCTGATAACAAAGGAAAAAACAGATATAATAATGTTTTACCATGTGAGTTCTTCAATGTTTTGGTATAGTCAACTTACTATTTAAATTAATGTAGCACTAACACTGTACTAGGCCTTCTACAGTAGAGTCTCACTTATCCAACATAAACAGGCCGGCAGAACATTGGATAAGCGAAAATGTTGGATAATAAGGAGGGATTAAGAAAAAGGCCTATTAAACATCAAATTACATTATGATTTTACAAATTAAGCACCAAAACATCATGTTTTACAACAAATTGACAGAAAAAGCAGTTCAATACACAGTAATGTTATGTAGTAATTACTGTATTTACGACTTTAGCACCAAAACATTGCAACATTTACTACAAAAACCCTGACTACTAAAAGGCAGACTGTGTTGGATAATACAGAACACTGCATAAGTGAAGCTTGGATAAGTGAGACTCTACTGTATTTGCAAATTTAGCATATTTAGATAAATCACAAATCTGACAGTTGTATATTCCAAGAAACTTTTTTATTGATCAGAATTTTGGAAGGAGGTAGTCTTATCTTTCTGCTCTACTTATTGTTTTTAATCTCTCAAACATGAGGTGATCTCCCACTGCAGCTGAACTAGTTTCCCGGCCAGTTCTGATGAGGAGCACTGGGATGTGATATGGCAAGGCTCTTGGTATGAGCCAAAGGAACCAGAATCACCTTTGAATCCACACCTTGTTTTGCACATGGAATTGTTTCATATGCCATCTTAAAAGCACTTATTGAAATAACGGGTTTACATGGCTTTAAATGATGTGAATTCCTATGCATATTTCCACATTGTACATTTATATCTTGGCTTTCCTTTACAAAACAGTACTTAAATTGGATGGTGAATGCAGTACTGGTTTAATTTCTCACTGCTTTAAATGAAGTACACGTGAAAGGGATCTAGGAGTCTTAGTAGAGCACAAGCTGAACGTGAGTCAACGATGTGATGCAGCAGCTTTAAAAGCCAATGCAATTCTAGGCTGCATCAATAGGAGTATAGTGTCTAGAGACCGAGGAAAGTCATAGTCCCATTCTATTCTGCTTTGGGTCAGACTGCGCTTGGAATAACACTGTGTCCAGTTCTGGGCACCACAATTCAAGAGGGATATTGACAAACCAGAACATGTCAGAGGAGAGCGACCAAACTGAGAATAGGTCTGGAATCCAAACCCTTTGTGGAGTGACCTAAGGAGTGGATACATTTAGCTTGGAGAAAAGAAGGTTAAGAGGGAATATTATAGCTACATTTAAATATTTGAATGTTTGAATGTCATATTGAGGAGAGAGCAGACTTAGCTGCTCTAGAGACTAGGACACAACAGAGCAGAGAATTCAAATAGTAAAAAAAAAGATTCCACATAAATATTAGGAAGAATTTCCTGATGGTAAGAGATGTCTAGCAGCAGAATACGCTGCTGTCTCATAGTGGTGCAGACTCCATCTCTAGGGGGTTTTAAGCAGAGGCTGGATGGCCATCTGTCATGAGTGCTTTGATTGCATGTCCCTGCATGGCCAAATGGTGTAGGACTGGATGCTTCTTGTGGTCTCTTCCAACTCTTATAAAGTGAAATCTGTGAAATTAAAAAAGTGAAAAATTAAAACCAGTAAAAGACAGTAGAAGAGTTAACACATTATTGTTGCTGTTGTTGTTTAAGAAACAGAACAAAATTAGAATAAATAAGCAGAGGAATGGGCCACTCATTAAAAACAGTGGAGAACAAAAAGGGTTGCGGGTTGCTGTGAGTTTTTCGGGCTGTATGGCCATGTTCCAGTAGCACTGGAACATGGCCATACAGCCTGAAAACTCACAGCAACCCAGTGATTCTGGTCATGAAAGCCTTCAACAAACACAAAAAGGGTTGTGTTACCCTCCTGCCTAATAGATAGTCGGGCTGGTGATTCTTGAAACTACTTGAGGAGGATGTTCCATAGACAAGCCATTGCTATTGAAATAGAGACAACTGAACTGTATGTATAGCAATTGCTACATACACATAATTGCTTCCAAAAGCAAATCCTTTGCAAACCTTGTTCCAAGACTCCTGTATCACCATTCTGTAGTAAGATTAGTGAGACATGAACTAATTTCAACAGAATTTAAGTATGACTAATTTTCTCTGGATTGTGGGCAATTTATTGGGAAGGGAAAATGTACTGCTGTTCAGCTTCAATAATCAAGATTAATTTTATTCTTAATTACAGTACTTATCCAAATTCCTTTATCTTATAGTTGGTCTTTCTAATAAGTACATTTATTTTCCGGTGGATTTTCTTACTTTTTATGTTCTATGCTGTTTAAGAAACAAAAGGAAAAGATTGTGATACTAAATTCTTTTGCATTTGCAGATGATATTTCTCGAGTTAAACTTTCCATTCAGAGTCATCCAGGCAGTGATTACATCAATGCAAACTATATGCCAGTAAGTTGTTCTGATCTGCCACTATAATAATTATGATAATGATGATGTTAATGCTTATAAGATAAATATTTATAAAATACAAAGGAGGTCTAAAGATGGTATTTTTTAAATTGTAGGGTTACAATTCGAAAAAGGAGTTCATAGCTGCACAAGGTCCTCTGCCCACCACTGTGCAAGATTTCTGGCGCATGATCTGGGAAAAGAATATTTATACAGTTGTTATGTTGACTAAATGCGTTGAACAAGGCAGGGTAAGGTTTTACCTATTAATATTTATTTATTTATTTATTTATTTGCTCGTTCATTAAAGCCTTTAATCACAAAAAGTCCTAAATCACAAAAACTCAGACCAGCATACAAATAAAATTAATTTTAAAATGTTTTATGAAAATGTCGATTTAAAACAAGGAGGAAAGCTTTTAAACAGTGTGTAAAGGCATGTTAAACATTTTAAACAAAGTGAAAACCTTTTAAATCTTGTTTGGGTTGGTATCAAATAATTAGGCCTCAAAAGCTATTATTTAAAATCTTTGAGGGTTTTTGAGCATGGTGCTAGAATAATACTACAGAATATTATGATGCCGGTGCATAGCTCTGGTACTTACTGTGCACGCTAGTGTCATTAAAATATATGTTTCTAATGTATATTTTTATCTCATCACTTCAACTTACAAAGGTTCCAAGTTTCAGAACAATTGAAATTTAATAAGTAATGATTCTGGTGGTAAATGAATAAGCAGTGCTTAAATTAAAATCAAGGTATAGGCCCTGCCCTTAAACTATCACATTAGAAAGAAGACAAGTTGGTGCTTTAGATTTCAAGATGGAACGAAAAGATAGAGGAAGAAAACTATCTGGACTGTTATCTGGTTCTTGGACCGCTTTCTGGCCCATTTCTACTTGGCTTGGTCCTCCCTGGTTCCAGGTTTTATAAAATGTGTGCTGAATTTGCCTGGAGATATCTTGTGAATACTGTTTCCTTTTGGTCCCTTTCCAAAGCTTTTCTTAGATTATCTCATTGTGTCCAACTGCTTCCACATGCATCTATGCACTCTCACATATGGATGTAGAGCCAACATCCTCTCAATGTAGCATGGATATTTGCATACAAATCTCTGCTACCTATATGCTGAACCGTATACCACCACCATCCTGATTTCCTGTAAAGCCTACCACCACCTTGTGTAACCTTTACATGTTTCATAGCAAGCAGCAAGCCAGTCACACATTAATGACTGCTCTCAAAATGGCCATGTAAAGAGATTTTGGGTCCTTACAGTAAGTCAGTAGACATTGCCTTTGGGCATTATAGGGGGAGACATATGCATAAGTCCCAAATTGAATTCTTTCTTTCACACACACTCTCTGTGTAAATTTGACCTTGCTCGGTGTTTTGAGGAATATTGCACTGATTATCTTGAAACAATTACTTATTTTTCTTGATTATTATTGTAAGATATAACACACTTCTTAATCTATATTTCTAGACAAAATGTGAGGAGTACTGGCCAAACAAGCAATCCAAGAGCTATGGAGACATAACTGTAGCCATGACCTCAGAAATTGTCCTTCCGGAATGGACAATAAGAGATTTTTCCATGGAAAAAGTGAGTTGTGTAGAGTGAATAATGGACACAGGTATCTTGATATCTATATAGAATGGAATTCTTGTCATTGCTCTTTAAAAAAAAGGAGAATAAGATACAGAAAACCGCAACCAAAATTATTAAGGGACTGGAATATTCAATGTTTGTAGTGTTACTTTTACTCTTATTTTATTTATTTACCGGTATTTATTTATTTATTTTAGGTCAGTTTATGCTTTGATTTCTCTCAGAAAGCTGGGGGAGAAACAATAGAAATGCATTAAAACTCTGAAAACTGGACGTAGTCAAAGTCATGTTTCCTGAACTCAATTTGAAAGTATACATCACAATGGATTAGCTAAGAAGAATATTTTCTAGCACTCCCAGAATCGTCTAGCTAGCATAGCCACTGCAAGCAGCATCAAGGTGGACATGATGGGATCAAGCCCCGTGAGTGCTAAGAGAAGCCTATAGATCTTTGGGACCCTCTTCTCCCACCCTCAGTCTATGAGCCCTAAATGGGCAAACCAGACATGCACCAGGAGGGCAAGAAAGGCGTTTGTCCAACAAGTGAATAACTCACAGAAGGCATTTTTCCAAAATTTTAATCATTTGTTTCCTCCCCCGCTAGATGTATTCACTGTTGGCCAACTAGTGCTGTCCCACTTGCAGAGTTGCCCTGGGGTCCCAACTCCATTTATACTACAGGTTAAAGATCCGTTATCTGAAATGCTTGGCGCCAGAAGTGTTTTAGATTTCACATTTTCCCCCAGATTTTGGAATATTTGCATATACATAATGAAATAACTTGGAGAAAGGATCCAAGGCTAAACACAAAATGTGTTTATGTTTCATATACACCTTATATATTATTAATAGTAGTAGCAGTAGTATTTGTACTCTGCTTTTTCCCCAGGACATATAGCCTGAAGGTAATTTTATACACAATATTTTACATTTTTAATCATTGTTCATGACACAAAGTTTGTATATCAATATATACAAACTTTCTATGTCAAAATACACAAATTTTGTGTCATGTACAATGATTAAAAAGCAATAAACACCAAAAAGCAACATTGTCATTATCTGAATGAAGTATTTGAAGTATTCCGGATTTTGGAATTCAGGATAAGAGATGCTCAGTCTGTATTCCTATTTCCTATTACACACTGAATCACTTTTAGCTTCCATGTGCCTGCCTTTTCCATTCTCACAAGACATCCTTCTAATTCACATTGCCAGTGCCTAGTACCATGGGACTGACTGGTAGACATTAGAGACAATCTGCCACAAGGGAACTGTGCAGTCGCAATTCCCTTGTGGTGGATTGCCTGTAATTTCTGAGCCCTTGATAGAAATATTGCCTACACACCGAGAATTGCTGGGAAACAATTGCAGGAACTAGTTAACTATAAATGCTTGTTAGTACCATTGTTCTGAATCTTAATCCGTCCTCCTTATTTTCATTTGTAAGAGCGATTCACCAGAAAGTCACCCTGTGAGGCAGTTTCACTTCACCGCCTGGCCAGATCATGGCGTTCCGGAAACGACTGATCTCCTCATTAGCTTCAGGCACTTAGTTCAAGAATACATGAAGCAGAACCCACCGACGTCTCCAACTCTAGTGCACTGCAGGTACAAAAAATATTTTCCCTTCTTTTTTCAAAAAAGCTATTTTGAAATGCAGTTTTTTGCCACTATGTTTGGAGAGTTAGGAAGATTTTTAGAAGCCATTGCTTTCACCATTAAAAACCAAGGTAATTATCTAGTAACATCATTGTGATATTCAAGGAGGGAGTTCACATGAATGAAAAACTAGGACTGGGAATATCCAGATCCAAGTCCTCGAGCAGACATGAAACTCACTGAGGCCACTCACTCTCAGGGTGCATCTGCATGGTAGAATTAATGCAGCTTGACACCACTTTAGCTGCCATGGCTTCATGGTATGAAATCCTAGGAACTGTCATTTTACATGGTCTATGCCAAACTATTATTTTTATTATTATATTTATAATAATCTCCCCCGAAGGGGACTCAAAGCGGCTTAACATAAAAGCATCATCATAACCATTTAAAACAGTCATTCCCAAAGTGGGCGCTTCCGCCCCCTGATGGGCACTGCAGCGATCCAGGGGGCGGTGATGACATGGGGGCAGGGCCAGAGGAAGGGCGTGGCTTCTTCCCGAGAGCCTGAGACAGGGCTGAGAATCTACAGCAGGGGTCCCCAAACTTTTTAAACAGGGGGCCAGTTCACGATCCTTCAGACCGTTGGAGGGCTGGACTATAGTTGGCCACCAAGCAATAATAATAATTAATAACAACAACAACAATAATAAAGAGGGTTGGAAGAGACCCCTTGGGCCATTGAGTCCAATCCCCTTCTGCCTTTATGCACTGAAAGCACAAGCACAGCACCCCTGACAGATGGCCACCCAGCCTCAATGTTAATAATAATAATAATAATAATAATAATAATAATAATAATAATAATACAGGGTTTTGGAACACAATACTCCTGACCTCACAATTGTGTTAAAAAACAAAGTATGGATTGTCGATGTTGCAATCCCAGGTGACAGAAGGATTGAGGAGAAACAACTGGAAAAGCTGACACGATATGAAGATTTAAAGATTGAATTACAAAGACTCTGGCACAAGCCAGTCAAGGTGGTCCCAGTGATGATCGGCACACTGGGTGCAGTGCCTAAAGACCTTGGCCTGCACTTAAACACAATCGGCGCTAACAAAATTACCATCTGCCAGCTACAGAAGGCCACCTTACTGGGATCTGCATGCGTTATTCGCCGATACATCACACAGTCCTAGACACTTGGGAAGTGTCCGATGTATGATCCAATACAACAACCAGCAGAGTGTCTGCTGTGGACTCACCTTGTTGTGTTTCTAATAATAATAATAATAATAATAATAATAATAATAATAATAATAATAACAACAACAATAGCTTTAAGAGAAGAAGAGACCCTTGGGTCATTTAGCCCAACCCCCTTCTGCCCTTGTGCTGTGGGGGCCGGATAAATGGCTTCGATGGGCCACATCCGGCCCCCGGGCCTTAGTTTGGGGACCCCTGATCTACAGTGTTCCCTCACTTACTGCTGGGGTTAGGTTCCAGGACCACCCGCAATAAGTGAAAATCCGCGAAGTAGAGACACTATATTTATTTTAATATTTATACATTATTTTAGTAGTTATACACTATTTTAAGTCTTTATCAGCCAATTGTGTGTTGATAAATCGCCTTCTTCTCCTCCCATTGCCACGTGGGTGCCTTTTCTCCCTCTTTGGCTTCTCCTTCTTCCCTTCCTTAGACTGTAAATTCTAATTTTTTATGATTCATATTAGTCTTTTAGAGTTTATTGAAAAACCGCAAAACAGCGAATCCGCGAAAAGTGAACCGCAAAGTAGTGAGGGAAGACTGTATACCTCTCCTGAGGTGCTTGTTGGAACACAGAGGGCGGAGCTAGGGAAGGGGGCGGGGCCTCCTTCCACGAGCCTGAGACAGGGCTGAGCCTCTGTATACCTCCCCTGAGGTGCTTGTTAGAACACGGGGGCGAGGTATAGAGGTTCAGCCTCATCAGGCACTTGGGAAGAAGCCCTCCCCCTCCTATAGCCCCACCCCCTGTGTCCTGACAGGCGCCGCAGGACAAGGATAGAAGCTCAGCCCTGCCTCAGAGCTCGTAACTCCGCCCATCCCAGTCCTGGCTGCCCATTTGTGGCCCCGGCCACCTCCCCCTCCCAGCCCTGCATCTTGGACTAAGGGAGAGGCTCAGCCCCACCCTCTTGAGCAGGAGCCCGCCTACCCTTCTAAGCCACGCTGAGTGGCGCTGAGTAGTATTTTTTCTGGAAAGGGGGCGGTAGGCCAAATAGGTTTGGGAACCACTGATTTAAAATATACAAATATACGAACATTAAAACAGAATTACATATAAATAGTATTAAAATATTCCCAATTAAAAGCCATTAAACCAAATTCCAACTTAAAAACCACAGCACCCCCTGAATTGATATTAAACACCTTCATCTTTAAAAGCCTGCCTGAATAAAAAGGCTTTAGCCTGCCACTGGAAGACTAGCAGGGAGGAAGCCATTTTGGCTTCCCTGGGTAGGGAGTTCGAGAGTTGAGGGGCAGCCACTGAGAAGGCCTGCTCTCTCGTTCCCACCAACCAAGCTTGACTTGGAGGTGGGACCGAGAGAAGGGCCTCTCCTGAAGATCTCAAGGCTCGGGAACATTTGTACAAGTTGGCCAAATAGCCTGGACCTGAGCTATCTGGGGCTTTAAAGGTTATAACCAGTACTTTGAATTGTGCCCAGAAACAAATTGGAAGCCAGTGGAGCTGCTGCAACGAAGCGGGGGGGGGGGGGGGAGTTTGTCTGCTCTCTGTACCCAGTCCCAGTTAGCAACATGGCTGATCTTTGGATCAGTTGAAGTTTCTGAGCACTCTTCAGAGGTAGCCCCAACGTAAAGCACATTACAGTAATCCAGACGGGATGTAACTAAGGCATGTACCACCATGGCCAGATCTGCATATCTAGGGATTTCATAGCATTAAGCCACTGCCATTAAAATGGTGTCAACTTGTCGTAATTATACAGTGTAGATGCATGCTTAGTCTAAACTACCTTACAGGTTGTTTGTAAAAAATAAACGTGAAGAGAAGACCAAATACATTCTCTTGAACTCCTTGGAAGAAAGGCACACTAATACATCAGACAAACAAAAATATGATATAAAACTGGTATTATTTTCTCCTTGTTCTGCTTCATCCTCTGCCTCTCAGCCCAGTCCACAGAATTAAGGAAAGGAAGGAAATTGTTTTATGCTAGCTGTACTCAGTAGCAAGATAGATTATGTGCATTTTCCTGCACCAAGGAAATCAAATTACACGATGTTGTAATTTTGAAATTAGGGCTATATGTAAGGATTTAATGTAGGATATTTTAAAAAGATAGCTGAAGACAAATATGAAACCAATCTGTGCCTAATCTTTTTCTCATAGTGCCGGTGTTGGGAGGACAGGAACTTTTATTGCAATTGACCGTTTGATCCATCAAATGGAGATGGAGAATACAGTTGATGTGTATGGTGTCGTATACGATCTTCGCATGCATCGGTCCTTAATGGTGCAAACAGAGGTAAAGCAGACTGCTCTCTTTGCAATGCCAAAGAATGACTGACACGTTTGAGAGTGAATAACTGTTTTCCATTTTTCAATTGAATTAAACTCTGAAGCCTTTCCTTAAAAGCCATTGTTCTATAAAAAAAAGTGTCAGAATTACCTTTTCCCCCTGTTTAGTTAACAACTGCAGGCTTCAGATCTAAACTTCTGGACATTCAACTTTGAATTATTCTTTCAGCTTGTGTTATAATTCTTTTTAGCTTCCCAAGAGTTTAAAATGACATATTTTGTTCATCTCTTTTAGCATCAAAAACTATGTTGGCCAATTTCTAAACTTGGGTTTTGATAGCAACATTTTGAGCTCATTTGTTTTTCAATATTTTGCATCTCTCTGTTTTGAAATGCTTTCCCCACTTCCAAGTTCTTCAGAGCTACAAAGTTATAGAACATGTGCATGTAAGAAGAGCTCACTGAAGGTGGTAGTAGTTTTCCTCTCTCATATTCATACTCAGGGGACTAAGGAGGGCAGGGCCACCTATGTAATGTCTTGGGGAAACCAGCACGTTTGAGACTAAGATGGAATGCATCTGTGTGTGTGGTGAGGGGGATTCTCCCTTCTGCTTGCACAAGCAGTCCTTTGTATTAACCTTCTGTTTCAACAGTAGAAATCTAGCAAGGGAGAGGGCGAATTAAATTTATTTGCCTTGAGTTTATTTATGGCACATGTCCTTGGGACATCTTGCAGTCCTGAAAACCTAAAACACGGTAAAGAAAATACCAATCAAAACAACTAGGACATATTTGAACATTAATATATGAAAATTGGCTGTGATATGGAAATATTTGGATATTTGAAATGCCAGCAATACATTTTAAAGTTAAAGTTTAAATGCCTGTCAGAAAAGGCGGGTCTTTTTTGAAATGTTTTTAATTAAACTGAATGGATCTCCCCTGGCAAGGTCTTCCCAAAGGTGGGAGTCTACCCAATAATAATAATAATAATAATAATAATAATAATAATTATTATTATTATTATTTGTTGTTGTTGTTGTTGTTGTTGTTGTTGTTGTTGTTGTTATGATTCAGAGCCTGTTGCACCATTGCAGGTGACAGTTCCAAAGGAAAATACTTCACGGGTGATTTTAATGTCTAATAAGGAAAATAGGGGAGATATTGCTGTTTCAGTCACACTAGGCCTAGCCTATTTTAGGATTTAAAAATTTCCATTCAGCTTTTACTGGAGTCCTTGCCTGTGTATGCCGGAAGAGAACGGTCCTGTTAAATCAGTGGTTCTCAACCTGTGGCTCCCCAGGTATTTTGGCCTACAACTCCCAGAAACCCCAGCCAGCTTACCAGCTGTTAGGAATTCTGGGAATTGAAGGCCAAAACATCTGGAGACCCACAGGTTGAGAACCACAGTGTTAAATTGAAAATGATTTATTTCACACAATGAAATCATGTTGGAGAAAACTAAAAGAACACTTGTGTATAATTAGTAAACTGTCTTCAAGCCTGATTATGGGACTGAGACAGCTTTGGTCACCTTAGTAAATTAACATATGAGACCTGGGGTGCTGTTCTACAGTGATTCCAAGCATTATTAGGGTGCATCTGCATTGCAGAACTGGTGCAATTTGACACCACTTTAACTGCCTTGGAGGAGCCCCGGTGGCGAAGTGCGTTAAAGCACTGAGCTGGAGACCGAAAGGTTCAAACCCCGGGAGCGGCAGGAGCGACCGCTGTTAACTCCAGCTCCTGCCAACCTAGCAGTTCGAAAACATGCAAATGTGAGTAGATCAATAGGTACCACTCCAGCGGGAAGGTAACAGCTTTCCATGCAGTCATGCCGGCCAGATGACCTTGGAGATGTCTACGGACAACGCCGGCTCTTTGGCTTAGAAATTGAGATGAGCACCAACCCCCAGAGTCAGACATGACTGGACTTAACGTCAGGGGAAACCTTTACCTTTACCTTAACTGCCTTGGCTTAATGCTATGGAAGCATGGAATTTGTAGTTTGGTGAGGCACCAGCACTCTTTAGCAGAGAAGTCTAAAGACTCCCACCCTTCAATTGCATCAAGCCATGACAATTAAAATTGATTTTGCAGTGTAGATTCATCCTTGGATGCTGGACTCGAAAGATGGAGCTGTGGGATGCCTGTTCCACATCTTATCCATTGGCTTGTAGGGTTCCTCAAGGCTTGGTGCTTGCCTGCATGCTGTTTCATATCTACATGAAACTGCTGGGATATGTAATATGGAGCTTTGGGTTCAGTGCCACCAATATGCAGACAACACCTGATTATCTGCCACAGAAGCTGTCTGTATCAAAACCAGTTTCTGTTAGCAATGGACTAGATGGAGGGTAATCAAATTTTAACTTAATCTGGACAAGATAGAGGTGCCCCTGGTTAGTCGTAAATCCTATCAGGGAATAGGGATTGATGCCTTGATCACTTCCCATTTCAATTACCGTAATGCACTCTATATGGAGCTGCCTTAGCAAACCCCTTGGAACTTCAGCAGGTCCAGAATTGGCCAGAGACCTGTTTGTTTCTGGTGAAAAATTCAAAGCTGAGGTTATGACCTCTAAAGCCCTATATATGATTTTGGTTCAGGCTGTCTAAAAGACTGTATGTCCCTGCACAAGCCAGGTAAAGTTTTGGTATCTGCATGGGAAAGCTTTTCCTGATTTTCACCATCACACAGAACCTTTTCAGTAGCTGTTCCCAGTCTGTGAAACTCACTTTCCTGGGAGGTTGGGTTAGAATCCTCCCTGCTTTCTTTCCACCAGCAAGTTAAAACATTTTTATTTAGAAGACCTTTGATTTTTCATTGCATGGCAGAATGCTATTTGGAAGTGGTGTGTTTTATCTTATGCGTTTTAAACTGTTTTAACAATGTGCTTTTAATTAAACTATTATTGTAAGCTATCTTGAATACCCATGGGGGAAAAGGCAGAATAGAATAAAGTTCATAAATAATAATAAAAATGGTGTTTAAATGGTTTTTAACTTTTGTAATATTTTTTCTCCTCTTTGCTTGTAGGACCAGTATGTCTTCCTAAACCAGTGCGTTCTGGACATTATTAAGTCTAAGAAAGAGAAGAAAACAGATCTTATATATCAAAATACAAATGCCATGGCAATCTATGAGAACTTTACACCGTCACCGCAAATTGGGAAGGCAAATGGATACCACGTATAATTGCCAAGGAATGACTTGCCTCCTGCCTATGACGTGGGAGAGGGAATATGCACTGGTTTTATTTCCTCTTTAAATAGAAATACTTCTTTTCCATTTTTAAAATAATGGATTTGAATATGCACATCCTAAAAATCCCAATAGGAACTGTGGTTTCTATATAGTGTTAAAGGGAAAATATACTGTATTTTACAAAGGAGTTCTGCTTTGAAGAAGTTAAAGAAGACTCGTGTTATTGGTGAACTGAACTCATACCAATGAAATCATGAGACATGTTAAAAAAGAAATACTTGGGTAATTTTTTGAATTACTTTAAACAAATCCATGCTCAGATTTGTTGGATACTGGTTCTTTTCTAAGTGTCCCAGAGATGCTAGTTTGCATGTATTGGTTACTTCAACCAGTGACTATCTGCATAAGAGGGACTGTTTCTCTTTAAAAACAGAATACAGAAACCTTTTACAAATAGGATATTTTATTATGAAATTGTGCCTTTTTTTCTAGCTGTTTTGCTAAAGAAAACATGATCAGAGTGCTATATTTTTGTATCAAATTTTTCAACTGAAATGGAACATTTAAATAAGACTAATATCAGTTTTGTATGTGGAATAGCTTTTCCTGGTTCTTCCGTAGTAAAGGTGCACCATTCTTTGTATTTCCCCTTTCATCTACTGAGTAAATTCACTGGATGGTGTGAGGCCAATAAGAGCTGGGTAATAACTTGGTTGTATCAAGAACAGTGGTTTTTTTTTTTACATTGTTGAAGTTAAACATTACCAAGTTTCATTTTCATTTTAAATTGTTTCCTTTTTTTCTCTTTTTTTTCTTGTCAATTTTTGGTCCAAGCATGTTCACGTCCTTTCGGTGCCATTTTTATCTCTAACTGATTTTCATTCTCAGCTCCATTTTCATCCTCAGCCTCATTTCCTCTTTCTGCCACTTAATCTTACGGACTGTAGTGACCTGTGAATTTTTAGTCGACTTTTATAACTATATTTCCAAGGTGCCTGTAAACACAACCACAATAGTCATTGCTGCAGCTGATCAGGTTAAACAGCAGTGAGAAAGAGGCCACTCTGAATCAGTGAGGGCAAAAGTGAAGGAAAATGATGGTGAAGTGAAATGGCAGGGTGTCAAACTCATTTAAAATGTGAATGCAAGTATTATTTTGCCTTTTAGAATAATCTTATTTCAAAGCAATGATTGAAATTAGAGAATGTTTGTTCTAGATAGACCATATCAGGTAAATGACTTCTCAATACTTGTGAAAGCAGGACCACTAAATGTGCACTGGTTATCTATTACTCGTTGTGGCGGCTCAAACGATGTGGAGAGGCAGTCTTGTGCAGCTTCTAGTAAGTTCGGCATTACTACACACGACCTCTGCATCCTCAGGTTTCAAAGCAGTTGGTTACAGGAGAATAATTCTGTGAAGATAAGTAACAGGCCATTGCCTCTCCAAATGATCACAGCTATCCCACTGGCAACTTTGAATGCCCACTTTGTCATTAGCAGTTTTCTAAACTTGATAAAATTGATAGCTGTCACCTCCACTGACCTTGGCAATTGCCATTATAAGGAAGAGGAGGTCCATTTACCAACCTGAGCTTTAACTGTGTGTGTTAAGAGTACGCGAATGACTTCACTGTTCTGGTTCATATTTTCTATGTTCTTGTATGTGATAAGGACATATTTAAAAGTGCAATATTTGATTTACTGAATGAATTGTTGCCTCTATTTCCATAGAGTTTTACTCAGGTTCGTTGTCTCTTCTTACTTGTTCTGTGGTTTATGTTGTTAAATGAAGTACTCCTATGGCAGAGCGCTCCCAGGAAGGTTCATTGACTTTATTCTAATTCTTATGAGAAGTAAATGTACAAAGAACTACTGGTTCTGTCAACTGCAGAACATTTTAGCCAGTTAAAACTGAGGTGTATATTTTTAATGTTCTTGTGTATCAAAGAAATGTAATTGCTCTATAATTTGTGTTTGTTTGTTTGCATTGTGCTGCTGTAGTTCTGATGGATACGATTAATGAAAATTGAAGGGTTTTCCATTAAATTAATATTGTTGGTACACTGATGTTAAAATTATGAAGTGTTGCTAATGAAGGAATTGTGGTGTGGGAAATAAAAAGGGGTTTGAGGTTGGGATTAAGTTTTGTTTTGTTTTAGTCAATGCGCTGGCAGCATTAGAAACTGATATGATCTTTGAGTGTATTGTAGAGCTTATCTATAAAGTTTTGGTATTGTGGACTTTACTCTTCAGCTTCCTTTAATGCCAAACCCCTTTGAATTACAATGAGTTTGTATAGCCAAAATGTTAATGCTGACAGGTATAGTAAATGCATCACAGTTTTGAGGTACCTCCATACCGGTTTCTGTGGCAAAATTTTTACTGTCTTTGGGAAATAGATTACTCTAAAGTGCAAAAACGGTTTTCCAGCCTGTTATGCTGCTATAGAGATACCATCATTTGTTACTTTGTATATTTCTGGTATTAGGTGGAATGGCATTTGATTTTGCTATGTGGATCCAACTTTTTATACAAAAAGAAGTAGTCTTATCAGTTTCAAGCATGCCACATTCTAATGTAAGATGTTCTCTCTATCATTAAGTAAGACTTCAAAAAACTTCAATTAGAAATTATTTTGAAGTTACAAATTATGTTCCCAGGTGGAAATGTAGTTAGGCTAGGGCAAGAGGAACACAAAATACACAGGGGTTGCATAGAAACCAAGACACACCTTATATGAGGTTCCCTCTGCATCATTTTGGAGTCATAAGTAATTGCTTTGTCAGGTTGGATTCATGTCTTCAAATACATCATGCATGAAGAAGCTTTTGCACAAGGATGTATGTAACTTAAATAAGAGGTAATGATTTGTCACAATCAAATCCTAACACAACTGGCACAGGTAACCATCACACGTTCTGAAATTGACATGCAAACTGGTTAATTTAAGTCCTTCCCTTGTGAAAGAAGTATTTAGGTTTTAAAAAAACTGCTTTTTTTTTTTTACAAAGTGCCTGCTTACTTCTGTATAGATGGCTGCCTATACTGTCAAATCTATCAGAACTGGTGCCTGTTTCCAATTAAAACAGATGGCATATTTTCTAGACAAAACAAATACTCTTTTAAACAATATGCCTGTTGTTTGTGACAATGGGAATACTGATGAAATTGTTTCTTGAAAAGCTGTGATGCACAGAAATCAGAGGTAAGGAATGAAATTTCACATAGGTTCAAATCATCATGTGGTGAAGCAATTGGCAAACAATAAGGAACAGATAGGAAAACAGGGACTGTATACCCTTTGCTAGACTCTTCCCTTCCTCTGTGCCTCCCTATTTATCCTTTGGACCCAGTTTCAAACGATTTCATGACGTCAATGAGTTCTCTTAGATTGCAACCCTTCAAAGTAGGAGGCAATTGTGCTGAGATTGAAGTAGATGTGATTGGGTCATGGCTGAAAAGGGGTCGATAAGGATGAAGCTGTCTAGCAAATACCACTAATTTTCACCACCTGTAATAACTTATATGGTCAACCTGACCATCGGGGAATCTATGCTTTGATTCAGTGCTTCCTGGGCTCTTTTCTCCAGATATTTTAGACTTCTGCTTCCAAAAAGCTCAGCCACCTTGGCTAATAGGTAAGAATTCTGGTAACTGAAGTCTACAACATCTGGAACATCAGACTTTGGGAACCACTTCTTTAACTGATGCTGTAGCTGCCCCATCCTAAATGTAATGAGAAGATAGCATAACTGTCTGGAACATTTCACTTGACTGCATCATAAGCCACCAGTTCTGGCAGTTCTGGCCTAACAGTTAGGGTGGAATGCTTTCTTTAGACAGATTTGTGGCAGCAATAAAAGGCAGCTAACTATCAACTACTTGGTTTATTATTTTGACCGCTATGGAAGCACTGCTTTTTTTTTTTCTTCTGGCACTAAAATGCCTTGGTCTGTCCCAGTTTGTGGGTGCAGCAGCAACCAAGTTGGATAGCTAAGTGGCTTGAATAGAAATAATTTGTCACTGGTCTGATCTGTTATATAATTTCCTTTTAATGCAGGCTTAGAAGTTATCAAAAACACCTCTGAATGCATCATTAACGTTGCTAGGAGTATTCATCCATTCCAAGTCTTAAAACTAAGAGGAGCAGAGGATTAGGATTCAAAGAATTATACATGCAAGAAGAGTCTTGCTTTCTGTTTTTGCCACAGCACTTCTCACTACCAATAAAAGAAGATCTTAGCTTTAAAAAGCAGCAAGTTTATTAAACTTCAGTTCTATAAATTCTTACAGAAATATGTCTTACTAATGGGACATACCTTTGAATGGAGATGCCTAAAATTTACTTTTAAATAGTGGAAATTACTGTAGGAGCAGTATCAAGCAAAAGCTTTGTGCCATGGTGCTTGCCAATATCTGCAGCTGGATTTTTTTTTTATTTCACAAGGTTAAGTTTAAAAAGGGATACTTCTCTGTGCATCAGATGTTGATGTTTTGATTGTTTTCAAATTATGTACAATTTCCAGTGTTTCATCTGTTGTATAAATGTTCACTTTATACCATTCTTAATTTTAATGGGTTGATCAACTTTCAGTGACAGAAAAGTGACTAAAATAAAGTATTGACATCATAGTTTTCAATGTGTGTTCTTTTGAGAGTCAAGTAATTAAGTCAACATCTGTCACCATTTATCTCATTATAAAACAATTTCAGATTCTTAAATGCAGAGAGGGCTGAGGGGAGCATCCACATAGCTGATTCTGCTCACTCTGGTTTTTAAAAATTCCAGATTATGTGGAAAGCTTCCATGGGTAGAATACGAAGAAAAGAGGAAGAGAAAAAACTGAAATATAGCAGCATCTTTAAGATTAACTGGTTTTTGCTTTCACGCGAGCTTTCATGTGATACATTCCATTTTGAATGTATTACTAAGTGTAGTACTGATTTACACAGTTATGGGATAGAATATAATAGGATCCAAAAAGATAAAAATCATAAGGTGATACAGGTTTTTCATATGGTCAGTTAGGCCCCTTCTGCACTGCCATATAATCCAGATTATCAAAGCAGATAATCCACATTATCTATTTTGAACTGGATTATATGAGTCTACACTACCATGCAATCCAGTTCAAAGCAGATAATCTGGGTTTCATATGACAGTGTAGAAGGGGCCTTAGTGTTGATGTGAAAGCAATAAATCTGCCTTGGGTGCAGGATAGCTACTGCCAGTGACCAGCATTGGACCAGATGCACCAAAATGCTCATCCAGTATAGAGCAGCTTTCTGGAATAATAAGAATTCAGAGGTAGGTATGCTCATGGCAATGGGATGATGACGACGACGACGATGATGATGATGATGATGATGATGATGAAAGGGGAAACAGAGGCCACTTCATTCCAGAACAGGCATGAATTGGCTACAATTCTCTCTGGGCTGGGCTATCCCTCATGCATAACTATTCCTTGGTGGAAGATAGAAAGCACCTTTAATAATATACTGTATTTATAAATAGCACTCCTCACCAGCTTCCTCTTTAACTGGCCTGGCTTCCTCCATTATACTCAAGTCGAGCCCAACTTAAAATGCCATGCTATGATCCCATGCACAGGAGGAAAATATAATTCTGTTAGACAGATCTGAAACTAATATTTCAGAACTCACAGGAAAAGAATTTTAAAAAGGACACCTTTTTTGGGTGATAATTGCTTCCTTTTGAGCTCTTCACAAGCGTATTTATCTTTTTCTAATGTTGGGAAAATATGCTTTACTAATGAAGATAGCAAAACAAGGGTACTGGCAATATAATCAAAACTGGATATTAATTGAAGGATGGAAAAGGAGGACTACTGTATTAAATGCGCAATCCTTTACAGAAGTCAAAGCTGTCCTTTAAAAAAGGATCAGCTCCCAAACCACAGCTGTGTAATGAAAAATATTGGAAGTTTCTCAAATTCAGTGGATGAAGAGAAAACAAAGGTCAAAGATGTATAACACTATTTTTGTTTTTCCTTAAATTGCCTTGCATAATACTGAAACGTGCATAGATAGCCACCCCACCTGTGTGTCCTAGAATTGATTTCTCCCCATTTTATAAAGGAAGCTGTGTGTATGTGTTGTTCTTTTGTTAATGGCAGAAGCAGATGGGTGGAGGAATTACTTTCACCAAATACATGCTTGTTATCCTCAAATTCAGCATTTAATGCACGACATTACACTTATCTTGCCAGCAGAGAATAAGCTGTTGAAAATATACTTGGAATATTATACACCAGTTTTATAAGGAAGGGAGAGCTCATTTGTGGAGCTTGTTTCCAGAAGGTACCAAAACCATCTGAATTTTTTTTTTTACAGGAATGGAATAAAATGTGCTGAGGATATGCATTCTTTTGCTACAAAACGCAATTTTCCAAGCACTGTACCAAAGTGATTTGATACATTTTGATACATAGTTTTGATCTGTGCATAATAGCCAACATTTTGCTAAAACCTAAAACTCATTTTTCATGTATTTATTTTGGATTTGGAACCTTTTGAAAGGAGACTTCACATTTGTATTTTGTTTTGTTTCAGGAATCAAATATCACTATAGCTTTATTCCATTATTCAAGTATATGGTGGCCTAAAGTTGTAGCCATGGGAAGGCAAAATAAGGACATTCACCTCCCATTAAGAATCCTCTGAATGAATGTGCACTTCAGTCCTCAAAATCACTGAAGTTCATTTACATTCAGAACTCATGTTTGTTGTGTTTGTATTCTCCTGACTTTGCTTTTTCTTGTGATGCCCAGATTCTTTTTCCAATTGGTCAGCTGAATGTTTACATTTCTGCAATGTGAGAGATTGGGGGAATTGAAGAAAATTCCATATGTTTGTAATGTAAGTTCTTCATTGGCTGTAGTATGAAATTAGTCCCATCCAACAGTGTGCAAGCTATACAATGGCAAGTTAATGGCCCTTTTTACAACTGCTGGCATAACCACCCAGAGCTAGCCCTATTAGTAAGCAGAGTGGGGCAGCTACTTCAGGCAGTAATTTTGTGTGTTACGCAAGAGCAGTAATTTAAAGATTCATTTTATTTTATACTAGCATATGTATCCAACACCACCTGGGTTTGCATTTTGCAATGCTATTAGAAAAATTAATTGTTTGTTTTATTATTGTAGGATCGCTCATTTACCACACTGAAACACAAAGTGAGACTTTCTCTGTCCCTCAGGTACTGATCACATCATGCTGATACAGGTCTCCATGTCTACCCTTTAGTGGCCTCTTGTGGTTACAGCTGGCTCTTTACTGCTCACTCTTCATTGGTTGTTTGCTTTTCTCACATGCTCACAGTAATTACATTTCCTTTGCTTTAGGAGGAACTTGTCCTATGGGTTTTTTAAAGATAGTCTACAGCCACCTCACTTGATTACAGAAGCACAACTATTGACTACTCTGAAACAGCAGTACATTCTCTGTCCCTCAGGTACAGACCACACCCTACTGTTTCCATGGCTTTACTGCCCTCTTGCAGTTGGTTCTGAACAGTGCATGATGGCTATGTAGGTCTTTTTTAAAAAGTGAAAAAGATGTAGATTTCTATATCTTAAACTCTACCAGTATGATGTTAAATAATGAAGGGTATGTTTGCCAAGTTTGTTCCAGATCTATCCTTTACCAGCTCTCCCACAACTCCTTCCAAGTATTTAAGTTGTATTATGAAAGCTTTGTGTACTAGGTTTAGTACAGATCCATTATGGGTAAAAATCACCTAGCTCTCCGAATGTGTCTGGAGTACAACTCCCATCATCTTCTATCAGTCCCTCCCCACAAAGTCCACACTTACTTTTGTTCAATAATGAAGGGTGTGTATACCAAATCTGGTCCAGAACCATCAAGCTTTGTGGTTCAAGCAAATATACATGTAAGGATATTACATACATTCTTTGACTTTTATATATACTGATAACTAGGATGCCCTTGGGTGCTTATTCCTGCAATGTTGGGAGGCTGCACCCCATGCAAATACGTATTGGGTCAAGTCTGAAACTTCCAACTGTAAGTAAAATACTAAAATATCCCCCAAGTCATCTGCTCAGAGTTCCTCTTGGTTTGACTGGATCACACTTCTAACCCAGAGTTAACACTACCAATGAGGCTTCTGGATCCATGACAAGCATTTTTGCCAGAACTAAATGGAAACATCTTTGGGGGTGCTTTGAATGTGATTTTCCTGCTTCTTGGCAGGAGGTTGGACTGGATGGTCCATGAGGGCTCTTCCAACTCTATGATTCTATGATATCTAAACACTTATATGTCTGTCCCTAGATTCTCCTGCTTCATCATATAGGCCAGTGGTTCTCAACCTGGGGTCCCCAAAAGTTTTTGGCCTACAACTCCCAGAAATCTCTGCCAGATTACCATCTGTTAGGTAAACATCTGGGGACCCCAAGTTGAGAACCACTGGTATAGGCAGTTAGGGAAGAAGCATGAGGGCACTTGTTATGAATGTTTCTGGTATGTGAAGGCTATTAGTGCAGGGCTGAGTTAGGAAGAAAAATGTATTTACAAACAGAAACAATTTAAGCCCCGTTAAGTTAAAATTATTGACTTTGAATGGATGAAGGCATAGATAATTATTAGCTTCTGCCCCCTGACAGAAATAACCGAGGTACTACCACATTGAGTAGCACAGAGCTAGATATTCAAGTAATGGCCTTCTGCTGCTATGAATGAGAGATTTGCCTTTGAATGTATATAAAATACATATAAAAATGGAGAAGTGCCTGCTCAGCTTTCTGATTCCATTAGACTGCACCTTTCTGTGTACGCCTTGTCCAAACACTTAAGCACATCACATGGGTGGGGGGAAGAAGGAGAAATTCAAACTGGGATTTGAAGACTTGCCAGCTTTTTATTTATTAAGTGGCTGCAAAGTCACCTCTGCTAGAATAGGTCAAAGTGAACTCTACTATGCTTTTTTTCGTGTCAGGAGTGACTTGAGAAACTGCAAGTTGCTTCTGGCGTGAGAGAATTGGCTGTCTGCAAAGATGTTGCTGAAGGAATGCCCGGAAGTTTGATGTTTTACCATCCTTGTGGGAAGCTTCTCTCATGTCCCTGCATAAGAAGCTGAAGCTGATAGAGGGAGCTCACCCGCTCTCCCTGGATTCAAACTGCCGACCTGTTGGTCAGCAGTCCTGCCGGCACAAGGGTCTAACCCATTGCGCCACTGGGGACTGACCTAAATGTTTCTGATAATGTGGGACCAGGTTAGTCTGGGCAAAGCAATCCCAAGACAAGAAGGGCATTATTAGTTTTTGTCACAGCAACACTCTTTCTCTGTTTCCAGTATGGACTGGACACTGGTCAGCTACTTCCGTGGTTGCGGAGGCAGGGAGAAGAACTGGATAGCGGAAATTTTCATGTTATGAATGAAATTGGCATATTTTGTCAAAACACCAGTTTAACCTGAGAGTAATAAAGAGAAAATAACTCCCACTCTTTGTGAGACAGGGTGAGAGCAGGTGTTTCCCTTCCTTTTGATTTTGTCACTTGCACAGGGAATGGTGATAGGAACTTTCATCTGGGAAGGTCCCTTCCTCTCCCCCATCTACCAGTCTTAAATACCCTCTCTCCTTACTCTCTATACAAGAGTTTAAATATATATACAAGGAATCCCTGGTTATGAACAAGGCAAGATCTGTACATTTCTTCTTAAGTTGAATGTGTATGTGTAACTGCAGCAAAACAAAATTGTTTTAAGGTTTGGATAGCATAGAGAAGGGTTAACACTCCTGTAATGCAGTCCATGCCTCTGTTCAGATTTCTCTGCACTTGGATTTTGAACATTTTGGCTTATTATGGAAACAAGGATTGGTGATAAACCTTCAATGGAGACACCTTTTCCCATGATGACTCTTACAGGAGTTAATTTCCCTTCCTACCGGTTGATTTCCTCTCACTTCCTGTTGTTTCAGGGACAGGAGGTAAGATCAAATCTTTCTAATGGGGATACAGACAGCAGTAAAAACCTCATAATGGTTCTATCACCATGCCATACAACCCAATAAATAAATAAGTAAAATTCGCATTGAATTCTACTTTAAATGCAACATGGACAGATGTCTGTATTAACATATTATGTATTTATACCTGTGCATGTAAATGCTTATACATTTTCAAATCCTGCTGCAAGGCCCTGCATGCTATCCTAGCTGGTGCATGTGTTCCTGGCTTAACAGATTCAGGCTAAACAGTTCAGGCCCCACCTATCTCCGCGATCATATTTCCCCCTATGCAGACCCTTAGATTTTCTGGGGAGGTCCTCCTCTTTATCCCACCACCATCTCAAGTGCAGTTGGTGAGGACGAGGGAGAGGGCATTCTCGGTGGTGGCCTCCTACCTTTGGAACACCCTCCCTAAAGAGATAAGGCAAGTCCCCTCACAATCCTCCTTCCACAAGGACCTGAAAACCTGGTGGTTTCAGAAGGCTTTTGAAAGTGATTAATCTGAGACTACCCTGGCCACCAGATGGGTCTCTGCCTTGCAGTTTACCCACTTCCACGGCCCTTCGATGTGTTATTGCACTAGCTTAGCCGTCCTATAATAATTCCAGGATGAGTCATGACAACTGTAGGGACTGGGCTAGGGCTCATGCAGCAAAGTAACATAGAGCCTTGATGGCAAGGAGTAGGGCCTGGGTTATTCAATTTCAGGCCTGTTGAGTAGCTATAGGGCGGCTAAGCTAGTGCAATAACACATCGAAGGGCCGTGGAAGTGGACATAAGTCCATTGGTAGCCGAATATCACCCAATGCAATAGTTTTGAAACTGGTTTTATTTTAGATTTGTTTTGAACCGTTATTATGTTTATGTTTTATTACAGGGCTGCTGTATGTTTTATGTGGTATTGAATGTTTACCTATGTTTAAACTGCCCTGAGTCCCTTCCGGGAGATAGAGTGGTATATAAATAAAGTTTTGTTGTTGTTGTTGTTGGCCCTCCCAGCACCACATCCCCTCCATTTTTGTAACTAGTCGTTGGATGCTTGTAACTTGGGGACTGTATGCATGGCCCTTCCTAAGTGTTCATGTGTTTTACTGCTCTTTTAGTTTCCAGTAAATGATATAATGATATGAGTTTGGGCACAGAACAGCCCTAATGGGTATCGCCCAAAAGGAGCACACAGCCTGTAACTGAAAATAGAAATGAGAATAGCATTACAGTTTTGTTCAAAGAGAGAAATAAGAGTCACAGACTGCAACAGCCATGCTTTAGATTCTGTTCTTAAAACTTCTGTGTCTCAAGCCTGCCTTGGGGACTTAAAACGGGCTTGCCTTAGAAATTCCTTACACCGAGTTCTAAACATATGGGACTGTCTGTTGAGTAGCTATAGGGCGGCTAAGCTAGTGCAATGACACATCGAAGGGCCGTGGAAGTGGGTAAACTGCAAGGTGGGGACCCATCTGGTGGCCAGGGTAGTCTAGGGTTTCAGATTAATCACTTTCAAAGGGTTTTCACATTGTGAAAAAACCTGGTGGAGTGGAGTGAAAACCATTTCACATTCACATTCCGGGGAGTGGAGTGAGCTCCCATCTGTCAGTTCCAACTTCCCATGTGAGGAATGAGAAAAGCCTCCCGCAGGATGGTAAAACATCTGGGCGTTCCCTGGGCAACATCCTTGCAGATGACTAGTTCTCTCACACCAGAAGCAACTTGCACTTTCTCAAATTGCTCCTAACATGAAAAAAAGTCATGATCCAGCATGAGTGAATGCTGTCCAGCAATGCCTTAGAAAAATGGGCATCATGATTGCAGTGGTGGAGGCCCCCATGTGAAGGGGTTAAGGGGCCTATGCCTTGTGTCTGCGTGGCTCCTTTTACCAGAATTCGGAAGTCTACCAAGTCTACATCTACTGGACTAGTATTCTTATTTTTGATCTTCACACTGATTTTCCAATGATCCCACACTTTCTGTTTTCACTTTCCACCTCCCCAGAAGCCCGAAAGCTCACTCTGTATTTTAAAGTTACTCAGAACTTGGATGTCTTTTCCACTCCAGCCAGCTGCATAAGAAGGAAAAGGGTACAAACTCACCCCATTTGCACTGCTTGCTGCAGCTGGCATGCCATGCACCTTCAGATTGCTGCCCCCCCCCCCCCCCAATTGGCTGATGCTTTCCATCCGCAGCCAGAGCAGGAGTGAGGAACGGGTCTCCTGTGGAATGGCAGCTTTAGACAATTTTATTGGCTGATGAATCCGTTCACCTTTGGCCACTTTCCAGTAATGCTGGCTTGCTTGAGATGAGAACGAGAAGCAGGTTGCACTCTGCCTAAGGCTGTGAAAGGATTGCTTGGAGACCAACACAACACTCATGCCTTGCTGCACAGTGAGTATATTCAGAGAATCCCCCTCTGCATGTCATGCTGTTGGTGGATGATTTATTGAAACACCCCCGTCTCAAATTAAACATGCAGGTTCAGCGATGGAGGCTTAACTGTGTGGAAATGTGCCTGCTTGTCAAAGCTATTTCTATTACTGTTGCAACAGAGTGAGTTTAAACAACTGCATTTGGGTCTTTGGCTTATTTAACTCCTTTGGTGCAAGATCGTTCCTGCTCTTTCAAAGCCTTATCTGCAAGATCGCAGCCTTAAAATATTATCTTGCTGCTCTCCTTTTGCTCTTCCCCAGCCTCATGACTCACTTAAATCCTCATGTTATAGAAAATACAATTAAGCCTGCTGATTAATTTGGTTTCATTAAGGGATAACTTCTTTTGAAGTTGGTGTATGTGTGCGGGCTAATTTTTGATGGAGGCTGAACAGGGAGGACTAGATTTCTAGATGAGTAAAAATAGGGCAGTGTAAAAGGGGTGGGAGGAAGAGAAAGAGAGAGCTTTCACTTTTAGCATCCAGAAAGCGTGCTGTGCTTAAAGGGACAGGATGCTGCATTGCACCTAAATTATTTGCAAATAGTTCTCTCCACAAAGTGACAATGCCCCAAAAACATTGCTACCTTAAGGATGGGTGGTTCCACCCCAGCCCAAAGCTTTGGAAAGAAGAGAGGAATGCAGTTTTCTCAGACTGCAGTAGTCTTATAATGAAAGGTAGTACTGAACCTGAGGATCCTGCCTGCTTGTGGAAGTACTTTTGAATATTTTAAGTTTGGAACCCTAGCAATGTGACTTTGTGAGAGCTACACACACACATACATAGATACTATCACCCAGTAAGGAGGGCATTTTCCAAGGCTTTATCAGAACTTTCTGTCATGGCACCCTCCAGATGTCTTAAACTATAGTTCCCTTGTCCCCTAGCCATACTGGTTAAGGATTATTTGCCAATTCTGTCTAGATCAGTGGTTCTCAATCTGTGGGCCATGGCCCAGCAGTGGGCCGCAAGAACGAAAATCTTGTCCGCGAACCTCCTTCCTCTTTATTAATTTATTTTCTTTATTAATTTTATTTCCGCTCCTTTCGGCAGAACTGACCATTGCATTGGATAGACCACATTAGCTCTAGCTTATTAAATTTGGTTTTCTGTGGGTGAGCAGATGGCGACTACTGGATAGCATATGTTTTGTATCAGAACTAGAGCTGATGTGGTCTATCCAATGCAGTTTTCTGAATCAGCACCCCAAATAACCCCAAATAACCAAACCAAATCTAAAGTTGATCAAAACCTGATACTTTTGGTACTAATGTTGAAGAATGGTCCCTGGTCAAAGTGGTCCCTGGTAAAGTGGGCCCTGGTCAAAGTGGTCAGTGATCAAGTGGTCCCTGGTCAAAAAAAGATTGGGAACCACTGATCTAGATAGTAGTGAATTAGAGAAATCTAGCCTATACAGTAATTGGAAATGGACTGGGAAAACAGAAGAATCTTTCCATGAGTAATGGGGATGTGATGAATGGACTGCCAAATCCTGCTCCACTTTTTCCCTCTTCACTGGGGATTGTCCCTGTTCACAGAGGAAACGTGTTTCCCATTTCATAATGGGACAATAAGCATGCACATTGGTTGATTGGCTACAAAATGTTGGGATTCATCAGAGTGCATGTAGATTCACCACAGAAGCCTAAATATCCTAAAGGTACCAGACTGCCCCCCTGTTCTTGGAAGCTAAACAAAGTCAGCCATTGTAAGAACTTGGATGGGAGACCATTAAGTAGTATCAGGTGCTGTAGCTGTATTTCAAAGGAAAGGCAGCCCTAAGCACACCTTGCCAAGAAAACCTTATGAAATGCATGGGGTTACCATAGGTTTATTTGAAAACATAGATGAACAGATTCACTACACAAGTATGACGCAGGATCTCAGCTATATACGTCTTATGTTGCGGGGAAAACATATCCATGGAAAGAATCTTGCTCCAAGACTACCTGACTTTTCTGCATTTGACACCATTTTCTTTATTCACAAAAACATGGTTCCAGGAGACAAGCGTTTCTGGGCCACCATAAACCATCCCTGCCTAATCTATTATAGCAGTGGTTCCCAACCTGAGGGTCCCCAGATGTTTTGGCCTTCAACTCCCAGAAATCCTAACAGCTGGTAAACTGGCTGGGATTTCTGGGAATTGTAGGCCAAAACACCTGGGGACCCACAGGTCGAGAAGCACAATACTACAGGCTTAGTTCGGTTTAGGAGCTGTCCAACAGATCAGAGAGCTGGGAAGCTGTTCCAGTTACAGCAAACATGGGGAGATCTTGTTGGGGCAGGGGGCAGGAAGGGAGGGGACTGCAACTCTTGGGATCAGAAGTTGCAGCCCCCAGAGTTCCCCAATGCCTAGAAACTAAGCATTTTAAAAAAACACACACACACACCAGTTTGTAGGTGATGTCTTTGTCTAAATCAAACCCACCCCAAACTTGCAACAAATCCTCACATCCTCAGAACTCCCTAACCCCTTTCCTCCCCTGAAAAATGAAGAAGTTAGCTGAAAATTGGGAAAAATTCATTGCAGAAGCAGCATCAGTTTATGTCCAGCGCACCAAAATGCAACAGTGTGACTCACCACAAAATGGGGATTGAGAATGGCTTCTAGTCTTCTACACTTGTCTGCCTCAGAACAAGAATCAGAAAGAGCTGAGTTAGGGGAGTAATGCATGACATGCTTGTGTAACTTTTTCATGCTTGGACCATTTTCATGTTGGCCTTTCAATTTGGATAGTTCTCCCACTTCTCCTTCCAGTGTCTGCACATTACCTGCTATCCAGATTTTGCTTATTATAGGGCTAACACCATTGAGGATTGGATCCAGAGTCTGCAGACTTTTCCTCCCCTGATTTCTTAAGGTAACACGTGGACTTTGACATGAATTCAAAATCATAATTCCCCCCTGATCTGATTTGTATACCTGTTGTTGTTTTCACAATATCAAAAGTGAAGAACGAATCTACATCTTGAAAACCTGCACAGATTTCTAAGCTTTTCTGGTTATGGATTTGGGGATTTGTCTTGTGGCCAACATAAGACTGCAATTGTAGCATTTTGCATGGTCAAGAATTCTTTAGGTGCCAGAATCCATCTGAATTGGTTGCTTCCATTATCTCAAGGCTGGAATATCAGATTATGATGGAGGGACACCCAGTCATCTGTTGTGTTGTGCTCCACAAGGAGATGTACATCCATGTTCTTTTTAAATGATTACATGTGGGGAAAAGTACAGAATGGACAAAATGAGAATATTGTCTCTTCCAAATATTTTTTTCCCATGAAATTTTCCTTCAGTATCTTAATTTTTATCTTTGCATAAAGTGAAATATTGAACATTACTCACACCTATAACTCCTGTATTTGCTGTTTGTATTCTCATGATACTTTTGTTGGCTCCCTTTTCTTTGAAGGCCTAAATTGCATTTCTAATTGTCCAACTGAAGTTTTAATTTACTGCAATACTGTACATTTGGGGACTGAAGAAAAATATCATTGGGGAGGCCAAGAATTTTCATTTCAGATAACAATGTCCTCATTTTGCCTTCCGTTGGTAGTTACACCCCTGGAAAATGTTCACTAGGAGACCTAATAAAACTTTTGATACAGATGTTGTCATATATCCTTATTCAGACAGGCTTTTAGAGAAGAAGGTTTTTAAGATCAAGTCAAAGGATGCTGTGGTTTTTAGCTTTGAATATGTTTTAATGGATTTTAATAATGAATGTTTGATATTGTTGTGTTCAATTATTTTTTTTTATATTTGTATATTTGTATATTTTAAATTATGTGGCCATACTTTTTAATGTAAGCTACTTTGAGTCTCTTTCAGGAGAGATAAGGTGGGGTATTATTATTATTATTGTTATTAATAATAATAATAATAATAATAATAATAATAATAATAAATATACATTTGCAGCTTCCTTCTGCTTTCCAGTTTTCCTAGGCAAATTGAGATAGCAAACTTCAGTAAAGAATGGATTTTGAATTCTTCCTTCTTTCTGTGTTTTAAAAATTAAAGCAGTATTTTTTAAAGTTAATCCTTTTTGTGATTAGATTAGAGATAGGAGTTGGATTGGCAGATAAAGAATGTCATGAAACAGTTTTTTTTCTCTTTAATCAAATTAGGTTTTGACACATTTAGCTGTTCAGAATACTAAATGCCATATTATGCCAACATTTTAAAAAATCCACTGAAATCATAAGGAAGATAAGTAACCATAAAACTGTTAATGACGAGTTAACCTTGTGTACTGGCAATTTACATTCTGCACTTAGTTCGACTGATCTGGTCTGGAGGAAAAATATTGTCTTATTCATATGGATGCAAAGAGGACACGGTTACGCAGTATGCAGTGAATATGTATGAGCAATAACTGGGCTACAGTGCAGGACATGGGCTGTCAATACACTGTTCTTGCTTTGTGCTAGGAATACATTAGGCCAGGTTAAGATTTACAAAGGGAGGTTTTTGGCTAGGATCCTGTGGGTGACATCTATTAGCATAACCTTCTGTTTCGCCATTGTATATACTTCTTTGGGTCATTGCAGAAGGAAGTATTTGGCACTTCCTTGTGAAAAGTTTCTCCCACACAGTTTCCCACAGTGCCCTACCTGTAAAGCAACCTCTGCTTAATGGTTCTAGGATGCACCCCTATTGCCAATTTGTGGCTGGGGGATTGGGGATTGAGATGTGAAGTAGCCTAGCGAATTATTCAAGTCTTTATATCTCTGCTGCTAATGCAGGGCAACAACTCTTAAAACAGCAGCTTATAGGACAGGACAAAATGAAGCAGAAGCGTGTTTCCCTTTCCCTGGACCTGAGCCGCAAAGGACTCAACCTGCTTGCATTTCTAGTGAACTCACTGGTGTTGGTGTTTGTAGGAGTGCTGCTTTATTCTCATATGAATAACTGAAATATTCTGGTGCTAGCTTTCTTACGACTTCAGCCATACTTCTACTTTTACCTGCTTAATGATTATTGAAAACCTAATGCTATGTTCAGTTGAAAATTGTAGAGTTGGCAGCAGAGTGGAGAGTGGGAAGGTCAACTAGCAAATATGTTATTTAGTCCTCTAACTGAACTCTGGATTGAATGTATTACTTGATGTGATTGGGGCTAAATATATTACATCTGCACAATTAATATGATTGAGAAATCCTAAGAATTAAAAAAAAAAGCAGCAAAGGAATCAAACTTGGTAGTGCTCCTAGAATTTAAGTCTTTTCTCTAAAGTCCTTTTGAAGAGCTAAATAATGCTTAAAGATTGTGGTGAAGGAATCTATAATTTGCTTGATTTACAGGGCAATTCAACGTAGTTCAGTATGGGACAAATTGTATGAGGGTAAATACCTAATTGGTGAAATCCATCACCTCAGGAGGTTCAGGTTTCCCCCGCTTTTAAGTGATTTTGTGCCAAAACCTTAATTGTTTAGAAGGCCTTATTGTATCCACAGCCTGAAATGTCATGGGCTTTTTAGTAAGGAATCAGTATCTTCATCTTGATATATGTTTCCCTATTCTCTTGTAAATGTTATTTTCTAATCCTCAGTTGCCACTTCCTTCCTGCTTTTTTAACCTTTCTACAGACTAATGTCCAAAAGGTATAGAAGCAAGGATTTCCCACAGCCAATGTCATGCAGAGCAGAAACTGGGCCTCCACAAATACGGAGATCAGGCAGCCATTCCTATGCCGTCTAGCACAGTGTCATTCATGGAAAGTTATTGCAAGGTGTCTGTGATTTTTTGGATTCTATTTGACAGACAAAATTGTTGGAATAACTGCCATTTTTTCCTAGCACAGGGAATAAAGAATTAGGAAAGCTGAATGCTTTACCCATATGCCTATTGTATCATTAATTGCAATGGAACCCTATGAGAAAACAAAGGTAGCAGTCTCTGTTTTCCTACGACACTGACCAAATTCACTCCACCATAGATATTATTCAATGAGTTCTGTGACAGTTTTTCAGAAAAGCCTTTGTTGTTGTTGTTACAGTTTACAAGTCACCCTAGGCATGATAGAAATGTTATGAAAAAGAGTTTCACTATCATTATCTCCCTTGAGGACTGAAAACCTCTTTCCTAACTATGGTCTTGCTCTTGAATATTGGAGAAATGCTTGGAAGGGAATTTTCAACAATTGAATCTGCTTTCATGCATGGATAATGCTGAGACATGCATCATGGCAGGCATTGTGTGTTGTATGCCAGCCTGTGGTTGTGTCTAATGTCCCTGTACAGACTGTGTCTGATGTTCATGATGGGAATGATGCTCATATTGATGGTTTTGGGCCTAAGGAGTTAGGTTCAGATGAAAGGCTTGAGCTAGGTCAGATACCTGGGGAAGACCTTTCACAACTTTTTTCAGAGCAACAGCCTGATAATGATTCTGAGGTTGTTTTGCCAGATGGCCGTGATAGTGAAACCTTGAACAGAAAACAAATTTTCAATAATTATAAGCAAGACACTTAGAAGGTAAGGCGCTCTGCTCGTTTACAACAGAAGAGAGACAGCAGTCAATTATCTAATGGGAAAGGAAAAAAGAATGTGTTTCTCACAGTCTTGGATTTTGAAAAGAGTTTATAGTGATTTATGTAGCTTTCGGTTTCCAGTTGAGTCAACTTTGCTTAACCATGTTGGATAGGCTTCCAAGTGATTCATGTTTCCAGTGATTATTTCGTTTAAGTTTGCCTATGGGATTTTGCTATTTTGTTTCCTGTGTTACCTAGTTCAAGTTTACTTCTGGAACTTTGCTGTTTTGTTTCCTGGTTTCCTCTGCCTTGCTGCTGGAACTGCTACAGACTTTAGAGATATTCTTGAATTCTCTTGGATTTTTTAATTGTATATTTTACTATTTTTATTGCTTTGCCTTTATGTATTCTACAAGAAACTGTTTGCTAATTTTACCAACCTGGTGTGTTGTTTACAGTCAAAGGGTATTTGCCTTGGAGTGAGACATTGTGTTAGGAAGTTACATCATCATAATCTGACTTGTGGTTGCTCAAACTAGAACTGTGCCATTGTGAAAAGTTAGTATTTTGAAGAGGGAGCTACACTACCAGAACCACTGTTCAAAGTGTCTCTATATGCAATTGAAGCCCCCATTAAGCAATAGGACATCACATCGTGCTTGGTATCTCATTGTGGATCATTAGAGTTGATTAGGATGCTCATGTATCATGTCAGCAATGTAGCTTTGTCATCATAAATTTGCATGTTGTAGCCTCTGAGGCAGGATCTTTGCCATCATTTATGACTTCCTTGCATGGGTAATTTGGAGATATCATTTACAATATCATTGTGATTGGCAGCCAAGTTGTCAGGGATACAGTAAGGTGCTGAGATTTTACAGGCCTTGTTACTAGGCCAGCAGTGGTGGTAACAGTGATGTAGCAACAGCAATGGTAAAATGCTTGCACATTCAATGGCAACATGGAAAAGCAAAAAAGGCCATCACCCTCCATCCATCCTTTTATTTCTGGCAGCAAATACAATAAAACACAGACAGCATGGCCACTGTATCTGCAAAAAGAGTATGTGGTTTCATTTACCTGAAATGGACAAAGTATGTCCCCTATAGGCATTTTCTAGGTTCTTTAGCACAAATTCATGGTATACTTCCATAGAAAGTTGACTGAGGCCCCATCTACACTGCCATATAAAATCCAGATTGTTTGCTTTGAACTGGATTATGTGGCAGTGTAGACTAATATAATCCAGTTCAAAGCAGACAATCTGGATTTTATATGGCAGTGTAGAAGGGAGCTGAGAGAATTCCACAGTGAGTTGCAGTGGAAGAAATACCTAAAGAGATGTCCTCTAGGCATTTCCTAAGTCCTTCGGGGTGACTCTATGGTACATTTCCACCAGAAATCAATTATTATATAAAGATTGCTATTATCTAGTGTTTTTTGTGTTTGTTTGTTTTTGCTAACAATGGGAAATTCAGGAACATATCCCCTGCAGATACAGAGAAGGTACTGTATAATTAAAAATGTACAAAATTAACATTAAAACAATATTAACCACAGAATTAAAAGCAATTAAGATTTATTTTAAAATAGTGCTGGACTATAAAATTATTTTTCTTGTTAAAATAAACTTCCAAAGTCTTGTTAGAAAAGAATGGCCTTGACTTGCCACTGAAAAACAAAACAAAACAAAGAAGGGGAGGAGGGGAGGGTGAGGCCTCCAAAGTGTGGGAGTGGCCACAGAGAAGGCTTTCTTCTACCTTCTGACCAACCACACCTGTGAAGTGACTCACCTGCAGACCTTAAAGCTTGGGCTGGTTCATATGGGCTGAAGAGAAAACTGAGGTTTTTCTCCTGGCGTTGATGGCTTTTGTGTGGCTTTCTCTGCTACTGCTGTGCACCCCTGTGTAAAATGCATTACACTAGTGTAGTACACCATTATCCCAGCATCAAAAAGAAACCAGCTGTTAATTCTTGCATATGCTGCAGTGATTCTGCTTGTGGTGACAGTGAAGCAATGAACTGGGCAAGTCTTGGAGAACCAGCCAATCATAGCTCATTGGGGAGCTATAAAGATGTGTCGGCGTGGGGAGAAGACCATAACTTACAGCAGTATTTTCCAAACTCTGGTCTTCCAGGTGTTTTGGACTTTGACACCCAGAATCCCAGACCTGGGCAACTGAAGTTTCTGGGAGTTGGAGGTCAAAACACTTGGAGGACCTGAGTTTGGGAATCCAGGACTCGAGTCTTGCCTCTTAAGAACATAGATTAGAACAGTCAGACGCAGAGTGAAGACCAGTTGGGAAGAGAGGAATTGATATGATCTGAATAGAGTTAGCGGAGCTGGGAGTATGGAAAGAGTTCAAGATCATCATGTTTAATGCAGTCTTTATATAATAACTAGTACTGGTTTTATTATCTAGTGTTGTGTCTGACTGTTTTTAAGAACTGAAAAGGAGAGCTGGTCACATACCAAATACATTGATCAGCACAGCCATTTACCCAAAATGACAGTCACTTTAAGCTCCAAGTACCAGATCCAGAGCAGGAGCCTGTGGGGCCAGCCTGGATGGGGATCCCTTCACAGGAATGTAGCTGCTCTGTGGGTTCATATAACATCAGAAGTGATGGGAGCAGAATTGCTGTGATTTCTATAAAGATCAGTACACTGCATTTCAATGCAAGGCATTGCTCATAAGCTGCCAATATAAAATCATCAGCTGCGGGATGCATAATTGGCTCCTTTTGCTTTTGTTGCTGTAGATTATCCCATGGTGATTTGCATTCCTTATGATACAAAGCACCGTTATTTCTTTGCCAAGATTCCGGTCCATAAATTTGCAATCCGTTCAGTGATAACTCCCATTCAACAATGGCAAGTCTGTCATTTTCATGTAATTTAAGTCCTGCTAAGATGACTTAAATAATATAGTTTATAATAGTGTTGAAACAGACAGACTGCTCTAGCATTCAGACTATTATAACATCACCTGCCAGCCAACTATATTGTTTGTGAAGGCAATTTTGCAAAAGTAGAGAATACTTTCCTAAGCTCTACTGGGAGACTAGGAGTGTATTTGTAACAGAAGAATAAAGAGGCTCAGAAGTTTAAAAAATGATTTCACCCCACAGATGCACAGTTTCAAAAATGGAAGCCACCAATGAAATAATACTGATCAAGGCCTAAATACTGAAATCTTGGAGCTGTGGGACACTACAGCGCTCTCTCAGTTATTACCGTACCTTATTTGGTCTGAGGTGCTATAGTGTGCTGGTGCTGCGCAGCGTGTATATAGTGATCAGAGGTTAGAGTTTACCTCTCTGAAAGTTACTGGAAACTGTAATCCAAAAAGAAAAATATGTGTATGTGTGTGTGTGGGGGGGGGGGGGGATACTTCTCCAGGCTCTGTGATGTTTTATTCAAGGTTTGCTCTTGTGCTGTGCTGTATCAGGCCCAAGTAATATGTCTGTTACATAATAAAGGAAGCTCAGGAAAACCATTGTATCTGTAATTTGTGTACCAACTGTGCCTGTTCATCCTTTTTAACTTCTTGCAGCAGATGAAGATTTTAATGAGGGAGTGCTGTGTTCCTATTTTATTGTATTTTAATTGTGTTTTTTTCCATTGCTTTAACCTGTGTTTTTAATTGTTTTCTTTAAAAAACAGTGTCTTAATTGTGTTTTGACTTATGTATTAATAATGTTTTTTTAGTTGTACTATGTTTTTAAATGCTTGCTAGCCATCTTAAATCCTGTGCTGGGAGAAAGATGGAATATTAATTAATTAAAATGATAAATATGATGGCATCTGTATCTACTAGAGTGTGATTTTCTAACTAATTGGAAAATGCACTCTCCTGTAGCCACCACAGCTTTCTCTCAGAAACAAATATGAAAATAAAATCAGTCTGGATTATAATAACTTGAAACAAGCCAAAAGTATATATTAGGGGGAACTAACTAAATAGCAGGGTGCAGTCTTGGCTCTTAACTGCTAGTATCTGTCACGATTTTCTGGGTGTTAGGGAAACTACCCAAAACCAGCAGAGCATCCAAAATATGCAAAAGCAGGATACTTATAGTTGAGCATTCAGCTCACAGCAAGCAGAGCGTGAAGTGCCACGTAGCTGTAAAGAATTTAGAGCTTAGGAGGCAAAGATCCAGAGTTCAATCTTTAAATGACTACAAAAGTTTTACAGTATTTACAAAAATAACAACTACATTTCTTAATAGTACAGAACTGGGTCTTAGCTACTCCAAACTCCAACTCTTCTAGAGTACTAAATAGAAGGAAAAATCACCAAGCACTACATCTCTCCTGACACACAAGCAGAGAGGGATCTCAATATACACAGCACACACCAAGATGTAAAAGTAGAAAGTCAAAGACAAAAGGCATGCACCTGCAAAATATCCATTCTACACAACCAATCAGAATGAGAGCAGAGACAGAGAGAAGAGAGCAAATAGATCCAACTGTCATTCAGGAGACAGTGGGAAGAGATTTCCCTCAGCCTTTTCTAAACTAACTAATTACTCCTCATTGAGGACTCCTGACTTGGGCAGTATGGGATTTAATTTCAATGGTATTGTCTTCTCTATGCCATTGTGGTTCACAAAAGGAAAGGTTCTATGGTATCTTCATATGTTGCTGGTGTGTGTTGTGGTTCAGGTTGCCCTTGAATATGGTGAAACTCACATAGGTGGTGTATGTTGCTCCCTATTGTACAGAAGCACATGTTTGCTCTATTTATTCCTAAAGTAGATTTGAGTATGCTGGAAGTCCTTACTTAATTTTCAATCTCAGTTAACTTTAAAATAATTTTAAACATTTTATTACCATTTTAAAAATAATATGGGATATATACTTGTAGCTGGATCAGTGATCAATATGTGGAAGCCAACTCCTTTTTCCCATTTGTATCCAAGAAAATGAGCATGAATGCATGCATTTACTGTAAGCAGTCTTGAGGAGGGATAGCTAGAGATGTCTTTCAGTCCCCAGGATGTGATGGCACAGTAAATTTAACTATGCTGCTCATGAACCAGAATAGTCAATGTCAGGAAATATATCTGAATGTCAACATACTTGGCAATTCATCCTGAAAGATTTAGATAGCATCTTTGGGGGAAAGTGGAGTCTTGAAATAATTCAAGATCTAGTATTCCATCTTTCCTGTATTTTAAAGGGACATGGACAAGAGATGTTGCAGTGCTTCTATGTGTTCCATTTTGATGCTTTTAATATCTGGATTTCCCACAGTTCAAAAGACTTGACTCTGATACTACCTATCCATTACAGATAAGGTCCCAATGCTTATTACGCGTAACCTTTGCAGCATTTATTTTTGGCATAGCCTTTGTCCTGGGTAGACAGATTGAGCTCTCAACACCCTGGACCAGGGTGCTTGTTTGGGCTCTTGCAGTGTCTTTTGAAAGCTAACCTGCTTTAGTAGGGCTAGAGTTTGGAAAAAGTGGCCCTGCTGGCCGTAGGATTCTTGTTGTTGCACTCCACCAAGAAACGAAACATTTTTCCAAACTCTGGGAAGGGGATGGGGCTTCTTAGAAACTTTCTACATTGCACAGATCTCATCGTTATAATTGATACATGAAAATATATTAATAAAATAAACTAAATATTATTTGCTAAATGCCTCGTGAACCTGCAAAATCACAGCAAAATCCCAATAATGTTTTCTCACTAAAGCCATGTGCTTCTCTTTTAGCCAGCAAACCCAATGTATTTTGGAATGCTCTGAGCACTGACCTTGCACTGCATGCCATTACTGGCAGCTTAACCAGTAACATTCTCCTGCCAGGCTTGTTTCGTTTGGAGGAAAATTTGAGAAGCTATACAATATTTGAAGGTCTTGTTGACTTTTTTGAGGCTAAGAAATCGAGCTTGTTGCCACTTTGGTGCCAGCATGTAAGAAACCTTCTAACAGTAGCCCCCACATATTACATGGTGTTCTAATGGTAGCTCTCATCCCTATAAATTGCTCAATGAACATTAAAGGATCTAATCTTGGATACACTACCTTAGGCCCCTTCTGCACCGCCATGTAATCCAGATGATCAAAGCAGATAATCCACATTATCTGCTTTGAACTGGATTATATGAGTCTACACTGCCATATAATCCAGTTCAAAGCAGATAATCTGGATTTTCTATGGCAGTGTAGAAGAGCCCTTAGAATCAAGGCTCCTGGGAGAACTCAAAAAAAAAAACATTGGATAGCTTTTTGACTCTTCAAACAACAACTCCTATAAGATATTTCAAATTACCCATCTTGGATGGTGTTGATTACTTTTAATGGGGCTAATTAGAACTCTAGCAAGAAATATATAGAAGGCTGAAGATTACGAACCTCTAAATAAATCTTGAAGTATGTATCTATCCTTTAAAATGGAGGAGAGGGGGTGTCAGATTGTATAGATTTTATGGTACAGGATTCATAAAACTACAGTTCTATAGTAGTCAGGCATGTAGTCAGGCAATTCTCAGGGTGGTCTGTGGGAAGGCCTTACTGGTTCTGTTATGTTTATTCATATCATGATCTGATCACCATGCTCAATATATCCCATATGCATGAGGGTATTGGGATAACGATACAAAAGGTTTGCTAGGGTAGATCCTCTCTCATTCAGACTCAGCCCCCCCCCCCAAAAAAAAATCAAAATCCTGGCTATGGGCCTGATAGCAGTCAACATTTTCAATTATTTCACTTGGACAGTGTGCTTGCACAAACACTGGCTTTGCTTGCTAACCAGCAAGAGCAAAGAGGTCACAAAATCAGATATTAATATAGCTATTAATTTTGTTATACAATTGAACAGTACAATGAATGTCCAAAACACAATGTCAGGAATTGCAGAGGGATGCTATTAATTCGGCTTGTATTGAGTGAAGTCTGAGTGATGCATTTTACATGAGTGCAGGCAGGGAATGAATATTTGTTCATTTTCTAAATTTACAGTGAGGGTCAATTTGCATTTTCAGACATTCATCATGCACATACAATTGATTGTGCTTTCCTATGCATGCACAGTTGTAAGTATTTGTTGTAGAATAACTCTTTATATGGTGTCTAATTATACCTGCCTTATATTTTATTCTTTCTTATAGTCTTTCTGTTTTTGCAAACAAGCTATTGATTATGCCCCATTTTTAAAACAGGGGACGTGTCCCAGTCAAAAAATCCCACTGAAACCAATTAAACTATCAAGCCTCATCTTCCATGAGTTTCCATGTATTCATTGTGGAAGTATGCTGGAGGAAACCCTATGTACACACATGAGTTTCTATGGAAGCTGCATTGATGGGGAACTTTTGCCCCACTAAACCTTTTGAATTACATCTCCCACAGGATTTTATCTTTTGAAAAAAAGTGGCCATCTTCCATTCACCTCAACCATCAAACCTAAGACAGTGTCACTGAGAAATTAATATGCTCTGTGCATTGTGCAGTCGGAAAGCACCCCCTTTGAGGCAGACAGTGAGGATGATCTCACTGGAGATTCATTTGGGTTCTGAGAGAAATTGGAGGCATACCTCCCAAGTTAAGTGAATTTAGGAGCTGATTCACACATACATGTGCACCACTCACAAATGTATTATCAGATGATTTATTGCTCACTCATTCACCTGCACCGGGCTATATAAACCTCTGCCTGTCACTGAAAAGTACTTTGGGTGTGTTTATATTAAGGACATGCTAAGCTCAGCTGTCAGGAATATTTTTTAATAGCTGATTCATAATGGGCAACTTTGTAGATATAAGAAATGAAACATGTTTGGCAAGATAAGAAAGCAACTCCGAAAAGCCCAGTTGACGAATGATAGCTGGAGTTTTGAGATAAAACTTAGCTCCTGTAATTGCCTGGATTTGAGGTTGTGTTCCAACTATTTGAGCCCACAGGAAAGGGGGGAAAACAGTCACAATTTCCTGGACAAGAGTAGAAGCTATTTCTTTATTTAGAGACATGTGAAGACAACGAGATGGTTCCCAAATGCTTGTTGCCATCAACCAGGATCAGAGGGGTGTACCTCTGGGAGTCTTAGGTTGCCTTCAGACACTCAGCATAAAGGTGTTCCATAGGGAGGTACAGGATACCATCTTCTACAATGTCTTGAAAAATACATAGATATAACCAAGAAGTACTCTAGCCTAACCAACCAGTATGATTCTGGCCTTAGAGTAGTATTGGGGCCTGCTGCCCTGCTGTGTTTTAATCCCCTATGATAGGATCAACAAGTTGGCATGAAGGACGAGTCTTCAATGTTGTTGTGACATGATTTTGAAAGCCCCTTCCTAAAGTTCACCAAGCTCCATCATTACCGTTTGTTCTGTTTGTTCAACGTGTCTTCACTTTATATGGAAAGGATTATGTTCAAAACTGTATCTATGGCTGGTATTTAGGAGTACAGCCAAATTTTCCATGCATTCAGAAGAAAGTTTTATTTTAAGTTTTACAAATGAATGTAGGCATATGCATTATTGACTCCCACCAGGTGTCACTATAGGTCAAGAATACATGGTAGGAAAAATATCATTTTTATATTTGTCCACTAGGTTGTCTTAAATGAAGGAGAAATGTGTACTTTTGAAGGCTTTCATGACCGGAATCACTGAGGTGTTGTGTAGTTTCTGGGCTGTGTGGCCAAGTTCTAGCACAGGCATTGAGAAACTTCGGCCCTCCAGGTGTTTTGGACTTCAACTCCCACAATTCCTAACAGCCTGTTCTAGCAGCATTTTTCTCCTGATGTTTTGCCTGCATCTGTGGCTGAAAAAATGCTGCTATAACACAACCATACAGCCCGGAAACCACGCAACACTTCAAGAAATGCATACTTTCTCAGTTTCATTTATGATGTGTGTTTATTACTAATTTCCTGCCTTTCCCCTCCTAAAGGGCACTCAAAGAAACAGGAACTAAACACAAGATCTTGATGAAAACATCTCATAAAAACAATTGGCAACATGATTACAAACACAAAAAATTAAAACAACATTGAAAATTTAATAAAAGAGAATCAGCACCCAGTCAGTTATGCAGTCATACATCCATACATATCAAATACCAAGAAGTGAATCTAGTCTCCCCTATGAAGAGAGTTCCGGAATCTGCGATTCTGGAATTCCCTAGCTCCCTATGTGGGGACACAAGAGAAGCCTCCCACAAATGTTTGAGAGGTTTGATATAAAACATCAAACATCCAAGCATCCCCTGTGCAATGTCCTTGCAGACAGCCAATCCTCTCACACCAGAAGCGGTTGCAGTTTCCCAAGTTGCTCCTAACATGGAAAAAAACCCATCCCTCTGAAAAGGTGAAGATTTTATGAAGAAACAACAGTATGGGATGAGTGTCTGATTAGAATCCAGATGGATAGACATTAGAATTGTTCATTTCATAATATTTCTTATTCAAATGTATGGTTGTGAAAGCTAGATGGAGAAGAAAGCTAACAGAAAGAGAATCAAGCTGTGTCACATTTCCTGTACTGTATTTGCAAGGAAAAATAAACATCAGATATTGTTTTGCAAAAGGTGATTCCATAACAAGGAAAATGAAGTTAAATATAATGGTTATGTAAGCACTGAATGATGTTTAAATTAGATATAATTCATAGAGAGCATAATAGCAAACAGTGTTTGGTTTTTGGTTTTTTCTTTTTTACTCTTTGTGTGAAACCTGGCTTTCCTGTATGGCAGGTTTGCTCTTTATTCATGGCCTGTGAAGGCATAAGCACCTCAGGTTTATGTTCACAATACACTGAGACCCCTTCCACACAGCTGAATATAATCCCTCATTATCTGCTTTGAACTGGAATATATGGCAGTGTGGACTCAGGTAACCCAGTTCAAAGCAGATATTGTGGGATTTTCTGCCTTGATATTCTGGGTTATATGGCTGTGTGGAAGAGCTCTGAGAGAGTCTACCACTTGCACCATTAAAAAGAACAGAACTTCTTTTCGTTTTTAAATATCCGTATCCTCATAAGCTGCCCTCCATAACACTTGACAACCACTTCTGTCCAGCATCTTCTTATCCACTGAAATAACGGAATTTATATTATGAATTTTAAACTCCAATGAGCAATTACCAATCTCAATAAAATAGTGAAGAGTAGAGACATCACACTGGCAACAAAGGTCCGCATAGTTAAAGCAATAGTAACCTATGGATGCGAGAGCTGGACCATAAGGAAGGCTGAGAAAAGGAAGATAGATGCTTTTGAACTGTGGTGTTGGAGGAAAATCCTGAGAGTGCCTTGGACTGCGAGAAGATCCAACCAGTCTATACTCCAGGAAATAATGCCTGGCAGCTCACTGGACAGAAAGATATTAGAGGCAAAAATGAAGTACTTTGGCCACATCATGAGAAGACAGGAAAGCATGGAGAAAATGGAAGGAAAAAGGAAGCGAAGCCGACCAAAGTCAAGGTATATGGATGGTATCCTTGAAATGACTAGCTTGGCCTTGAAGGAGATGGAGGTGGCAATGGCCAACAGGGAGCTCTGGCATGGGCTGGTCCATGAGGTCATGAAGAGTCAGAAGCAACTAACTGAATAAACAACAAACGCCTTGTTTTTGTTTTGTATATTTTGATACATATTTTATGGAGGTGTGTTTTAATATGTGTATTTTACGGAGTGTTTTAAAATGATTATATGTGAGGAAAGGCAGGCAAAAAAACTATTATTATTATTATTATTATTATGAAGAAGAAGAAGAAGAAGAAGAAGAAGAAGAAGAAGAAGAAGAAGAAGAAGAAGGGGAGGAGGAAGAAGGCGGCAAACTGGCATTCATGCCATGTGCAACCTGTTGCTAGTCTGCCACCTCCTCACACTAAACCCGTCCCCTGCTGTTGAAAAGGAAAACCCATCAATAGCTGCAGATCACACTACTTTCCCATTGTGTTACTTTCCATTTCCTCATGACTCTAGACAAGGTGCAACACAGTTAAAATACATAGATAAAACATAACACCATTAATACATACATTAAAAGACACAGAGATTAAAACACATTAAAATCATGCATACTAATAGAATGTAAATTTAAAATGCATAGCATAAAATTTACTGGGTATGCTGCCAGAAGAAATAGGTCTTTAATTCTGTTTCAAATTCTGATAGTGAGGCTGTTCTGCTTCTGTGCTGATATTCAAGAACTGAAAGAATTGGATTCTCCTCCACTATTACTCTTTTCCACTCCCCCTCACTATTCCCAAGGATCTAATTCTTGATTTGAAGTTATATATATATATTTTTAAAATACCTTTAGCTGTAATTGCAAAATTGCTTACACACACACACACACACACACACACACACACACACACACTACAGAGTAGTGAAACTATGGGAGGGAGGAGTTATGAGTTAAAACAGAAATATGGCCACGGGGGCATGGACTGGAGAATCAGCACAGTTGCATCAGTGTAGAGAAGTGTGATAGCGAGGGTGATCATTCAGGTATGCTGCCACTATTGGTGGTCATACAACTGTCACAGGATAGCAGCATTGTGCGATAAAGTCCCTAAGAGTTTGTCCCCCCATGTTTATTCATCCACATTTTGACTTCAACCTCTCATCTGCTGGAGACTTCAGCCTTTGGCTCCGGGTGAGTGAGATGGCATTGTAACTGGCAAACATCTGTTTCAGCTTTCATCCCTCAAGAATGCAAGCATTAATCATTACAAATGGAGTGTGAAATGGAAAGGAAGGGGAGGAGGGGGAAACGAAGGCTTTTGAATTCACATTTTATTCTGAGCGTTGTGAGATAAACATCCTTTGGAGCTCCATCCAAATGGGAGCTGGCAGAGAGTTGTGGTGGATTTTGTTGCTGATCCCCTGGCTTACAAACAGTGACATCTTTCCATTGGAAAGAGATGCTTTCCTTTTCGGTACTTTACAGTGACGATAATGCAGCAGTGTGAGCCACGTTTGTGTCAGCCTTTTTAGAGCAAACAAATGGAAAGATCTACTCTGTTTAAATATCTCAGGGAGGAGGCGAACTATTCCTGTCTCCTGCTCTTTTCATGCCACTGAATTCTGGTTGGAATGGTCCATGCTGCCGTATTACCTATTTCAGTGAAATCCCAGAGCAAATCAAGCCTGAACTCTCAACAAAAACAAAGATGACTAAATTGAAACTTTCACACTTTGGCTACCTTTGAGAAGACAGCACTCACTAGAAAAGACAATAATGCCGCCTGGCAAGATAGAAGGCAAAAGGAAAACCAAAAGAATACATTCCAGGCAGATAGATTCAGTCAAGGAAGCAACGGCTGCCCTGAATCTGCAAGTCCCGAGCAGGATAATTAAGAATAGGGTGATTTGGAAGTCCCCCATTCATAGGGTTGCCATAAGTCAAAGTTGATTCAAAGGCCGATAACAACAACAAAGCCCATCCTGTGTTACTCTTCCAGACAGCACTTCTTGTTTAGTTAACTCTTTTTAAAAAAAGTGCTGCCCTTTGACAACAGCTTTCCAAAATTCCTCACAAAGAAATGCCTGGAAAGCCCCAGTCTTTCTTTATGATCTGCAACTCCAGATCCAAATACAATAGAGTCTCACTTATCCACCATAAACAGGCCAGCAGAACATTGGATAAGTGAAAATGTTGGATAATAAGGAGAGATTAAGGAAAAGCCTATCAAACATCAAATTATATTATGATTTTACAAATTAAACACCAAAACATCATGTTTTACAACAAATCAACAGAAAAAGCAGTTCAATACATGGTAACATTATGTAGTAATTACTGTATTTATGAATTAAGCACCAAAACATCGTAATGTATTGAAAACATCGACTACAAAAACATTGACTGCTAAAAGGCTAACTGTGTTTGGATAATACAAAACGTTGGATAAGTGGAGGTTAGATAAGCAAGACTCTGCTGTAGGTCCTTACATCCTTAGTGCTATCTGACAGCAATGGAGGTCATGGACAAGCCATCCAATATGTTCTAAAATAAGATGGAAGGATATTTTGGACAACACCACAGATGAATATACACTGGGCATTAATTAGAAAAACTGAATAGGCTGGGAATGCTTTAGAAGTCTGGAAAATATAGTGGTCCAGCATTTCTTGGATTTGTTAATTGTCTGGTGCAGGAATACTGAGCCTTTGTGTCTTTTTGGTACTTTACGGATTCATTATCAACCATATACCAGGAGCATATAGAATTGATGTGAATATGTAAATAGGCTACATCATTAACCATGGAAGTGCTTGTGTTTGGCATGTTCGGTTACAGGCAAGAAAAAATTATTAGGAAAGATGTTTTGAACAGAATTCAGTAGAATTCAAATAAAAAGAAATGTTTCTGTCCAGTATCGCTGATTCTATTACCATACAATTGGAACCACCCTTAAGCAACTCTTGCTTGTATTGTGTCTTGTTAGTGGGCAATTCTAGCAATTGCGGTATAGATGCTTTGGAATCAATAGATACATTTAAAAGGAGGTTTGAAATAATCGTTTATGCATGAAACAGATTGCGATGTTCATCTTTTTGTGTGTAAATACTGTTTCCTTTTGAGGGCATGCTTTGTTTTGATGGGATATTTCCCTGAAACAACCAACAGGGGAGAAACCTTCTTAAGAAGTACTGCCAGGAATAATACCCATGTACATTTTTGTGTAAAAGCCTGATGCAGTTGACTACTGGAGGAAATGAGTGATTGGCACATAAATCATCATAATGTGAAGGTCACACAAACCTGTTTAGTTATTTATTTATTGTATTTATTTCCTGCCTCTCTCCCAAAATGAGATTTTGAGAAAGGATAAGATGAAAAAGTACATAGATAATAGATGAATGTTTACAAAGATTTGGACATCTTCCCATTTCATTTTCTGACTAGAAGGGGAACGCCTTTTGTACATTGCAAACTGCCATCTGTTAACTATACTTTGAATGATGTGATTTGCTCCTGTGATTACATTTCTCAAGTACTTGTGTGGGCAGAGTTGGCTTCTGGGTCTATGGCAAGTTCAGGTACCTATCTCCCCAGCCATATTCTTTCTTTCTTTCTTTCTTTCTTGCTTGCTTGCTTGCTTGCTTGCTTGCTTGCTTGCCTGCCTTCTTTCCCCCCTCCTCTCTCCCCCTCCCTCCCTCCCTCTCTTTCTCTCTTTCCCTCTCTCTCTAAATAACTGTTTGAGATTGGGAGGCTGGTTGTAGTTAAGTACCACCAACAGCCCTTGAGATGACAGCATTATTGCCCAGAATAGGCTATAGTCCTTGGTTTTTATGTCTGAGTGGTCTCAGTTGAGAGCGGTATGTAACCAATCAGTAATGTTCTGCCCATTTTATCACACCTCCTTTTCTGATTACCAGCCAGTATCACCATGTTCCATCTGTGTGTAGAAGGACCATTTCAGCCTTGGGAGCCCTGCTTCCATTGCACCACAGGAGCATACAAGAAGCAGTTCAAAAACTGTTGTTAACACTTTTTTGTGACCTGTTGGCCTTCTTTGCTGAACAAGAAACATACATGTTTTATGTCAGCTAAACTGTTTTTAAGTGAACACTTCAGAAAAAGGGTTAGGGTGTATCTACGTGGTAGAATTAATGCAGTTTGACAACAATTTAGCTGCCACAAATATTTGTTGTGGAACCCTGGGATCTGCAACTTGGTAAATCTGAGAAGGCTAAAGACCTTGTAAAACTACAACTCCCATGATTCCATAGCATTGAGCCATAGGTGTCGGACTGTTTTAGGGACCTCATCACATTGAGGTCCAGAAGCGTCTTCTCTGCGCTTCTCAGCGCTGCCGGCATCCTGTTGACACGGAGTCCCCTGGAGCCCATCAAATGACGCAGGGCTACTTCTGGTTGGCCCCCATTGGAGTCCGTTCTGGCAGCGCAAAAGAGCAGAGCCCAGAGGAATCAGGTGTACACACAAATCCTCACAGAACATAGCTGGAGAAGATGAAGAGGAAGTGGGGACAGCAGGGAAACATCATGGAAAGGCATTCCACATCTACCAGTGGTATGGGGATGAAGCCTTATGCTGCCCAGGGTTTTCCCCGCTGTCCCCCAGCTTATATCATGTCACTACCACCTTCTAAGTTTATTTACAGTATTTATATTCCGCCCATCTCACCCCAAAGGGGACTCAGGGCGGATCACATTATATACATATAGGGCAAACATTCAATGCCCATATATATATACATAGAACCGAGACAGAGACTGACACAGAGGCAATTTAACCTTCTCCTGAGGGGATGTTCGATTCTGGCCACAGGGGGGAGCAGCTGCTTCATCATCCACTGTGACAGCACTTCCTCATTCCAACATCGTAAATTAGTTGAATTTGCCTCCCCACTTTATAAGTGGTACCTTATTTCCTACTTGATAGATGCAACTATCTTTCGGGTTGCTAGGTCAGCAACGAGCAGGGGCTATTTTTTATTTTTTAATTGACGGGTGCTCACCCCGCCAGGGGCTGGCCTTGAACTCATGACCTCATGGGCAGAGTGATTTATTGCAGCAGGCTGCTCACCAGTCTGTGCCACAGCCCGGCCCCATTTTCACATATTTTCCAGTAAAGTCTCGATGCTTCTCACTATAGCTCTGGAACCTCATCACATTTCTGATATTCTACACAGGATAGCAGCTTCTGCCAAAGCTGTTAAAAATAGTCTCTCTCTGAAAGGCAATAAAACATCATTTGCTTGATCTGATCTTGAACTTAATTAAACATTGGTTATAATAGACCATTGGCCTTGCATTTGCACTTGACACAAACACTGCATCAGCCTTGATTTCACCAATCAAGATTATGAAATCTGGTTTAAGGTCAGAGACTGGTCAAGAGTTCACTTGCCTTTGATAGCTAAGGTTATTTGAACATATGGCAAACGGATATAAACCCAGATTCGGGTTCAAAATATTAATTCTTATGAATAATGGAAGCAGATGACCCTCTGCTTCCTGCTACTGCATTTGAACATATGCGTAATATATGAAGCTTCTCAGAGGCTCACTCTGGAGCAAGTCAGTCACATTTTAGTCCTAGATGTGTCGCTATTTTTGTGGGTTTGAACTGCTCCAGACATCCTCAAACTCCCCTCCAAGAGTGACAGCTTACTATTTAAATAGTTCAGGGGTAGACAGGACTGCACTATTTAACATTTTCTCTTTACTATTTATCTGTCCAGCGTTTGGGGGCATCTGTTCAGCCCCAAAGTGTAGTAGGGGCAGAAAGCTGGCTCCTGGCCAGTTTGAATGATACTTTTCTTTTGCTGAAAATATAACATTATATAGATATAAGCTAGGTAAAGGTAAAGGTTTCCCCTGACGTTAAGTCCAGTCGTGTCCGACTCTGGGGGTTGGTGCTCATCTCCATTTTTAAGCCGAAGAGCCGGCATTGTTTGTAGACACCTCCAAGGTCATGTGGCTGGCATGACTACATGGACTGCTGTTACCTTCCCACTGGAGCGGTACCTATTGATCTACTCACATTTGCATGTTTTTGAACTGCTAGGTTGGCAGAAGCTGGAGCTAACAGCGGGCGCTCACTTCACTCCCCGGATTTGAACCTGGAACTTTTCGGTCTGCAAGTTCAGCAACTCAGCACTTTAACACACTGAGCCACCGGAGGCTCCACATATATATATATATATATATATATATATATATATAAGCTACACGTATATAAATCATATATAATACAACTATAATTAGTATACAGAGAGGGAGAGGGAGAGGGAGAGCATAAATGCAACCTGGCCCCTGGCCCTGGCCTGACTCTCATTGAAGTTAATGGAGAAACATGACCATGAACTATGTTAAATCATGTTTACTTCAGTGAGGTTGGAGCATCACTGATCTCCTCTCATGAAGAGCAGGGAGTTACTACAGAGGACAATGTGTAACCATCAGGGCCGGCCGGAGATATTTTTTAATGGGAAGCGGGGGTGCTGAAAAGCGCCCCCGCCACCCGCGCCCTGGCCCCGCCCAGCGTGCCCTGGCCCCGCCTCCCACGCTGCGTGGGAGGCGGGGCCAGGGCGATTAGTGAGGGGGGGCGGGGCCACAGTTGGCCCCGCCCCCGCCCAGCGTGGCCATTTTGCCCTTAGTAACAAACTAAGGGCAAAAATGGCTTCTCTGGCTGTGCGCATGCGCACAGCCAGAGAAGCCATTTTTGCCCTTAGTTTGTTACTAAGGGCAAAATGGCCTAGCTGTGCTGTGCGCACGCGCACAGCACAGCTAGGGCATTCGGGCCTGACTTCCTGGTCGCGGCCGGCGACCGCCCGGGCGATCGCCGGCCGCGACCAGGAAGTCAGGCCCGAATGGCGCCCCTAGCAGCCAGCGCCCGAGGCGGCCGCGTCCGCGGCCGCCTAGTAACAACCGGCCCTGGTAACCATGTTCCAATCTGGGCATCAACTTCAGGCCATGCTTGATTTCTTGAATGCTTTGGTCAGCTTGCACTGTGTCACGAAGTGCTTAACAGTTTGATTTAACACATGTGAAAAGCTACATCTGGCATTGCAGTATAGTTACCTATTGTCTATATTCAGTCTTCTTATTGTACTACATAAATATCTCTCTAGCATAGTAAAATACAGTAGTGTGCCTTATATGAAAAGCAAAATCAAGATTTGCTTTTTCAATGTTTAAAAATATTTCAATGCCATAGATGGTTGAATCAACTGATATACAAATGGGTGGATATAAAGGGCTAACTGTCTTAGCAAAAATGATAATTCTGTGAATAAAACAGAGAGGTGTGAAAAGAAAATTGAACAGCTCTAGCAAACATGTAAATACAACATGGAGTAACTATCACACTTCTCACTCATACTAGGAAACACTCTCAGCAGGAAGCATTGGTTAGACACATTGCTAAACCACATCAGTAGGAGAAAACATCTTTTAGAAATAACAAAAGTAATGCTTATTTTGTCATGGGATGGTCAAGGTGACCCCATATTCTGTTTCATATCAGGCAAATTTAAGATGGTGACGTTGAAACATGGCGATGTACTCCTGAAGCAGAATCAGCAAAGTCCTACCAGAAAGTATGGAAGGTCCACAAGCAGAGACCAAAACATCCCAGGTTGCCTGAGGCTTGCCAAAGTGAACCAAGTCAGATAAGGGCAAAGTAAAGGCTGAGTGAGATGTGGGTTGGATACAAAAGTGGTCTGCCAAAAGAAGAGACAAAGGACCCAGGGAAGGAGTGACAAGCGCTAGAGGCAGTGGTAGATGTTCCGTTGGGCTGCTTTACAGAAACCACTGCCCATACCTTTGCTTGTCCCGGGTCTTCAGATTTCATCTTCATGAAATCTGACTTTAACATTTCAGTAAGCCCAAACAGAATCCTAAATAAAAACTGAAACCCTTGAGATTTCTTACAGCTCAGGTGTGGGAGTCACATCAGAGATGGAAGAATATTAATTTATTTCCTGGTACTCTGGAAAAGTAGCACAGTGATTAGAATTCTACAGAGTTTTACTCCATATTAGAGGTTTTTCTGGGAGTTATTCTGTGCAGATACACGTAGTGGGTAGTTTTCCTAAAAATCGTGGTTGTTTTGTGCAAAAATACTACTATTACTATTACTACTACTATTACTACTACTACTACTAAATAATAATAATAATAATAATAATAATAATAATAATAATAATAATAATAATAAAACCACAAAGTGCAAAAATGTACAAAGTACAAAACCCAACAAAGTGGGGTTTGTGTGCAGAAGAGTGCTCTTTTGTTTTGCACAAAAGCAGTAATTTTGCACCAATTCCTCCCCCCCTCCCAATGACTAAGTGGAAACACGAAAGAAAAAATAATCCTGAGCCATATGCGGCATTTTTTGGTGCAAGATTGCTAGTGCAAGAGGCTACTGGGGGATATGTGGCTGTCTGGATAAAATACACATTTTGTTTAAAGTAGACTTTTACAACCACCACTACATAGTGATCTGAGAACTAGTAGTTTTGGACACAACTCCACTTTGCATTAAAAAAGCCTCCATGGTTATTTATGTACAGAATAAAACTCTGGAATGCATTGGGATGTGAAAGCAACAGCCAAAAATGCATAGAAATATAAATTTTCTTTGCAGAGGAAAAAAATCGAGGAAATTATTTTTCTCCACTTGCAAGGATAAGATAGTCAAATATTTACATCCCTGTCTCATATACATAACCCTTTTGCATTTTTTCACAGACAATCCCTTTATAGAATATTTTAGCTGCAACTGTTTACATCCATTTTTTATCTCTCTCCTTTATCTCTGTTTTCAGAGACAACGAAAAAAGAAAGCCAGTATCTCCACAGTGAAGAGCTCACACTGTGAGGCTCATATTATCCTAAAAATGTCTCAGTCAGGTGAATATAAATGTAAGGATGTATAATTTGAAATGTACCCTAGAAAGGTGTTTTGTTTTAGCAGCTCCAGGACTGTTATTTTTAACAACCCTGGAGCTGTTAAACAGACACCTAAATTTGACCAATACAACAAGACATCACCCCCCCCCCCCCCACACACACACACACCCATATCTGTGGATCCTATATCTACAGTTTCACTTACTCACTGTTCACACTAGCCTTGTCCCCTTCCCTGCAAGCCTCAGGCTGTTGTGTGCACATTCACGTAACAGCCTCAGGCTTGTGAGGGAAAGCAGGACGAATCGCTGCCACCATTGCTAACTTCTGAAGCCCGTGGCTGTTGTGTAAACAAGAGGGCAGGAAGAAGAACCACCACTACTATCTCTTCATCGCCAAGGAGAAAGATGGATCAGGAAGTAAACGGGTGAGATAGCAAATGAGTTATTTTGCTCCAAGCACAAAAATAGGGCATTCGCTATTCCACGTGATTTCATGTGTCCCAGGAAGTCCTGGAATGTATCCCTTACGGATATGGGGGCCAAACTGTAAATAAAATTTCCTGTGCATGTTTTGAGGATTATCCAATTGTAATTTTGAGGAAGGTGCAATTGTTTTAAAATGATATTATTAAATATCCATAGCAAACACAGCTGATCGTCATCTCAGAAGGAGGATAATCAAAACAATGTATGCATGAAATCACTTTGCAAAATTTGTTTCATTTTTAAAAATTTGCAAATTTGAAACCATCCTTTAATTTATCATGAAATTTATTCACTGTAGCACATATTTTTTTTTCTATGTGAAATCCGTGTTTGTTGCTAAACAGAACTACAAAATCACAAAATTACTATTAACTGCAAAATACTTAATCCTAAATCTTAGTTAAATTATAGAGCTAGACAACAGCAAATAGAGGTTTAGAACATCATTTCTTCTTTCCTCTCAAAACCTCTTCTGCCTTTCTAAAAGAGGAGCGAGAAGGGCCTATTGGAGTGGAGAGGGAATCCCACAGATTAATGGCTATGAAAAAGGGGTCCTATCCTTAGTGTTAGAAATGCAACAACACCCAGTATTTAAAGATCATAGAAAACATCAGTGAAAGGGGTAATGAATGTTTCAGTGATCTACAATTTCCTTACATCTTAGACTGATATTCTTAGGAATCACACCACCTCTTCCTTCCTCCCTCTTCTTTGCTCTTTCACCACTGCTAAAGTGAAACTAATTTAAGAGTTTTTCAAATGAGGCAGATAATGCGCAATTACAACAGGATAAAGGCACTTTTGGATGGAGCTTATCGCACTACAGTTGTCTTTCCCATAATTTCCTTGTGCTTGAATCATGAAAGAATTGTCTCTTTTCATTGACGGGAAAACCTGCTAATGAAAACCTGCTAATGAATAACCCTGGTTTTAGGATTTCTTCTGGAATCAAAATATTGTGAAGCAGAGGAAGATCTCATGAAAATGCCAAAACTATGCAGTTAAGTAGAAATAAGGGGGGGAGGGGGACACAGTGAGTGTGCACTGGGTAGGATGAACAAGAGTAGGAGCTGAAGGTGTGCGGAAGACTGATTGCAACAATTTGCATCAACATAGTGCTAGCATTGCACAACTGCAGTTACGTGTGAAAGTCATCATCCCAATCAGGATATATTTCCATTTGCTTATACTATGCAATTGACATGAGACAACAGACTGGTGTGATAAAGTCCTTAGTCCTCTTTCTATTCTGGCTTAGCTTTGCTATCCCCAATACAGCTCTTATTTAAAAAATCAATTTATTTCTTATAGCCCTTAGTGTCTATGCTCCTTGATCATCGTAGCTAGCTGCTGCACACATGCATTGTCTATCACTGAGTAACTATTTTAGAGGTCTTCACTATCCCCTTTTTGTTTCAACCCACCTAAATGCCAAATTCAACCAAGGTGCTCACCATATGGTATTAACTTCAACCACATGGCTCACCTCTAGCCTTGGACTGTTTATGAACAAGGGAAAATGCAATAGTCACAATACTGATTCTTAGATAACCTCCCCACTGAAAGAGCTCATTCATTTATTACCACTCCTTGCTTTCTATTTGCTACCTAGGTACTATTCCAGATTGCTTACTTGTAATCTCTGACTCACATTAATACGCTAGTCCTAAAAATATTTTCCTGTGAGGGAGTGCTGTCAATTTCAATAACACCTGCTTCTCTAAAATAAAAAGAGTTAAAAAAATCACATGGTTCCATCACACCTCATTATATCAGAGGTAGAAATTGGAGGCAGAAACAAAGCATGGATATGTTACTTTTTTTTTTTTTTTGCATACTACTCCCAAGAACCTCCCAGACTGGATGAGGATTCTGGTAACTGTAGTTTCCAAAGTAACTTTTGAAGAGTGGTCAGACAGAAAGGCACATATAGGATGTTTAAGTGGAATATAGCACTATAAGGACACACAATGAAAGGACCTGAGGATGATTGGGTTCTAATTTATATTGTTAGACCAGTCTAGGTACCTGGGGATGCCCAGGTTAGATATTTTGTACTGGTATTTAATGGAAATAGTCATTGCTTTTGGTTTGTTTTTTTTAAATGAATGCTCCCATTAGAAAATGCATAAGGATGTGGGTGAACTGTAACTCCCAACACCCAAGGTCTAGCTGCTACCCAGCACCTCTAATATTTTCTGTTGGTCGTGGTGGGTCTGTAGGCCAAGTTTGGTCCAGATCCATCACTGGTGGGAGTCACAGGAAAGGGAATCATCTTGGACTCTTCCATAAACACACACACACACACACACACACACACACACACACACACACACATATATATATATACCTGCGCGCACACATACAAGCAATCATATTTTCACCTTTATTATATAGAAAGAGTTTTGTGTTTTCTTTAATGGGAAGGCAGTGAAATAATGGGTTTTCACCTGCTCTCCCCAGTGGTCCTTCTGCTGGCAGGAGTGATGAAGGTTGCCAGTTCGAATCCAACCCAGGGAGAGCGTGGATGAGCTCTCTCTATCAGCTCCAGGTCCAGGACATAAGAGAAGCCTCCCATAAGGATGGTAAAACATCAAAACATCTGGGCGTCCCCTGGGCAACGTCCTTGCAGATGGCCAATTCTCTCACACCAGAAATAACTTGCAGTTTCTCAAGTCGCTCCTGACACACACAAAAATGTAATGTGCCTTCGAATCAACTCTGACATAAAGCAAAAGTTATTCAGAGGGGATTTGCCATTGCCTTCCTCTGAGGCTTAGAGAACATGACTTGTCTAAGATCATCCAATGAGTGTAGTCCCAGATCTCCCACAGTCCTAGTACAGTGTAAATCAAAACACCAAATTAGAATTCTCATAAGTAAACATCTGCTTTTTAAGATAAATGTCAGCAACCTAAGTTGTTTATTTATTTATTTATCTTAGTGCAAACAATGTAGTGGCACTTTCCCTACTCATATTCCTATAGAAGCTGCTCACATTTTTTAATGTTCAAATAAGTCTCATAGAATTCCTTGCAACATCTCTTGGTCAATACATTTTGTACTCAGGCTTCAGTGAAGAGGCTCATGGTCTAGGCAATATTAAATAATAACTTTTGTATAGGACTTAAAAGTCTTCATGTATGACTTCATGTATGGTATCTCAGTAACCCCTATAATTGTATGATTTGTATTACTTCTGAGATGGTAATAAATTATGTCCATGTGTATGATTCCTCACAAGAAAAAGATGATTGAAACCAAGAGACAGGGATTTCATGGTTGATAAGACGCAGGGCTTGAAGATTTTTCTGTTCAAGCTTACAACTTTTATTTTTTTGCTTCACCAGCTTTTTGGAAAAAATGAGAATCAAGTATTTTCCCAAAAGAAGGAGAACATGAAGGTATTGATCTCAGGATGATAGCTCCTGGTTTCTTGATGGCAATATACAAGAAGGGGGAAGGATAATTATTTTACATTTTATTGCAGAAATCATGGAAGAAGCTTTGCTTTGTGATCTAGGCAGATGGGTACAGCAAAATTCCAGCTGAGTCGAGATCTGAAAATGTCATTTGGTGCTTCACAGACAGACTATAATTACTCTTTGGCCTTGGCAGTGGTGACTGATATTTAAAATTTTGTCTTCTTCAGAACTTCCAATTTCCACCTGATAGTTATAAACTCTTTTGCCCATGAGGAGGGACAGCTGTAGCACAGTGGCCAGAAGATTAATTATAACTAGTCAAGCAGATGCTTAATGATCCCAGAAAGAGCCAGAAGATTGATGGGTTGGGAATAAGATGTGTGAAGTGTGCCATCGTTTAGGGGGAATAATCTGGTGCATCAAAAATAAAATAAATAAGACTAAAGTTAGGAAATGTATGAATACATATACTTAATAATGATAAGAAGCACTGCCAGCTACATTTATATGGTTTGCAATCATTATTCTAGTACTATTGGTATATCTACTTGATCATTCTCTCACCAGCTATATATATCTGTCACCTCTCCTGCGTGGTAATTTCAAAGAGTTAGACAATGATTAGATCCATCAGAACTGATAGTCCTATTTGGGTCAGGGGATTTAGAAAGATGAAGGAGACAAGGGTATAATTAGATTAATTAATTTTAAGATAAGATGATAGAAAATATTGGAAACAATCTATTACAATCCTCCCCACGACCTGGTCCTAATCTGGGATCTAGCGCCAATGCAGAGCTCTTCGAAAATTATTAACCCTTAGTAAGGTTTACAGAAGATTCATATATCCTCCAGCATTTCACAGATGAAAACTGGGGTACATGGGGCCAAGAAAAATTAGAGTGTGATCAAGATAGTAAAAAATATTAATGAGAAAGAACCCAGAAGCAAGGAAAGGCTGCAGCAGTTTGCTTTTGCCTGAGCCTACTGGGAAAGGTAGGACCTTCCCCATCCTCTCATCTCCCTTTTGCAGAATTTGCAGCAATTGAAGCAAGCTGAATGTGAAGGGAGAAAGTGGGAGGAGAGAGCACTGGATCATTTTAAATGCAGCTCAGAAAATGGAACAACAACAGATTAATCCAAATGGCCCTGCCAAATTGGGATAGTTGTAAGGTTTAGACCAGTTCCTTTCCTTCCTGCTTCCCTTTGGAGTTTACATGAGAATCTTCTTACTCTTCCCAAGTAGATCCTTCTTCCCACAGCTTCCTGGCAGCCCAACAGAGACCCGTTTGTTGAATCTGAGGTTCCCCACCACTACCTGTCTCCCTGAGGCCCTAAGGTGGAGAACTGGAGGCTGAGGAAGGGATGAGAATATGAATCCAGAGGCTATGAAAGGGTTCCATGTGAGACAACTATGAAATAGGACATTTTGAACCATAGAGGTTTCTTCCAAGACCTACACCTCTTTCTCTGAGGAGGTTCCCTGGATTCTGGAGGTATGGCAGCGACAATCTAACAACCACTTCTGAACTATTTCTTCAGAGTAATGATAGTCAGCTAGAGGAACTGAAACCTAATTTATTCCCTGTGTGCTTTGTATTTGGCCTTTGGCAAGCCTTTAGTTCCACCTCTTCCTTTGTTAGCAAGTGTCTGAACCAGTTTATTTAATTCATGTGCAAAGGGTTCTTTAACTTTATTCGTCATGGAAGGATCGGCCCTTTTGGCCATGAGAAAGCTCTTGGTTGTTACCTCCAATTTTCTAGCCTTGAAGGTAGGAGTCAGTAGCTTGTCCTGCTGGGATGCCTGAGGACAAGAACAATAGATAAAAACTGTTAACAGATATACAATTTCCTTCTGAAGAATGTTTAAACATCACAGATTGTTAAATCAGCCAGAACAAGCAACCCCACTTTTGTGCAGAATGATATACCAAAGAAGACCTTACATGCCCACTGGAAACCCAGAAAGAATGAAGCCAACCGTGAGAGGAGCCTTCGTGACCAGAGTGCTGCCAAACAGAAAACCCTGTCACAGGTACCTAACAACCTAGCCCCTTAGGGGGATGGGACCCACAACTGGGCTTCCACCAAAGAACTTAAATTTTGTTCAGGTTCTTATAAGAGAAGACAGGATTGCCATCTTTCTTCTTGTCCCATGTGCATTGCCCCCAGATATCATATGCTCAACACATGGTTGTTAGCCTCAGCATTGTTTGATGAAGGAAATATAAGTTACATTCAGACACAATGAGGGAGCAATAGGGTAGCAATCAATTCTTTCAAGTTCTGGAGAGAACTGCTTCTTGGAGCATAGCTCACACGCACATGACAGCTAATATGGCCACAGTGTTGTTGCTGTTGTTTTTGTACCTTCAAGTGATTTCTGATGCATGGTAACCTTAAGTCAAATCAAAGTTTTCTTGCCACATTTGTTCAGAGGAGGTTTGCTTTTGGCTTCCTCTGAGGCTGAGAGTGTAAGACTTGCCCAGTGTCACTCAGTGGGTTTTTATGGCCAAGCGGAGATTCAGATCCTGGACTCCACAGTTCACGTCCAATACCCAAATCACTAAACCACACTGGCTCTCTGTGACAACCTTACAAACTACCACATATCTGTTAGATTCTGCATGACTTAACATGCAAGTGGTACTGTATATCTGACTGTTTCCTTTTGCTGCAAGAAAATAAAAACAGATACCACCAATTAAAAAATAAGTGGTTAATGTAGTCTCAAAGGATAGAAGAGTTCTTTGGGGACAGTGAAAGTTGTTGTTGCCTTTTCTTCGTTCTTTTAACTACCAGAGAGTCCTGTAGCAACCTTGCAATTAAGAGACCAATTTAATGTTATCTCTCTCTGTTTCTAATGTGTGAAATAAAGCAACATGGTAGATAGTTCTTTTTGCTTATAGGATCATAAGAACCTTTCCTAGAGCAAGTGTATTACTGAATGATGCCAGTTGACTGATACTATGAACTGTTTTATTCTTGTTTTACATGGTATTACTGTTTTTATCTTTTATACTGTGAATTGTATTTATATTGTTGTTTATTTCATCAATGTTGTTTGGGCCTTTGCCCCATGTAAGCTGCCTCGAGTCCCCATAGGGAAATGGTGGCAAGCTATAAATAAAGTTTTATCATTATTATTTTAGCATTTTAGCCAATATGTTCATCTGAAAACATGTACAGGTAGAGATACAAGGTTTTCATTTCATTAAGAACTGTATTGCATGTGGCTTTCAGTGCGGTTGGAGTGGCTTGCATGATAAATAAATGCCTGCACGATTAAATTATTATTCTTTTAAGTTGTGTAACCAACTGGAAATTATTTTCATTAGAGAATGCTAATTCCTTGCTTAATCAATATGGCTGTGGTTACTGTGGCCTCATTATGTTAGTTCCATTGACAAAAGTTAAATACTATGTTCTTTGAGTCTCCGTCAAAAGATTTATTATTTAATTTACCTTTACAGTGTCTCATCGTTGTTTGGTTTTATTGTTCACTCTTTCATACAGGGTGTTTGAAAAATAACTCCCTAGTTTTAAGTATAAATACATTAAAACTAGGGAGTTCTTTTTCAAACACCTTGTATGATGTATATGAATGTTGTTTATCCATGAAGAGGTTAAACAAGTAGAATGGATTCTTTCTCATTCATCCAGTTGCCCAATGCTTAGACTTCAGGACCGGAAACTGAATTATTTTTAATATAAACATTATATAGGAAGTCATTTTAAATAAAACCATGTACTTTTAAACCACACTTTTATGTGGTCATACATGAAAAGAGCGGTCAGTTCCCTCTACTTTAAAACTAAACTCCACTCTGATATCATTAACAACAATTTAATCTGCAGATATTATCAAATAAATGTTGTTCCATCAAAGAAGCAAAGCATTTATTCTCTGCTGTTGTCCCTAAAGAGAGGCTGTTTAATGGCCAGGAGCAAGGACCAGCAGATAATATTAGCAACTCTACTCAAAGAAAGGAGCCCCCACTGGCGCAGCATGTTAAAGCACTGAGCTGCTGAACTTGCAGGCTAAAAGGTTGCAGGTTCAAATCCGGAGAGCAGAGTGAGCTCCCCCTGTTAGCCTCAGCTTCTGCCAACCTAGCAGTTTGAAAACATGCAAATGTGAGTAGATCAATAGGTACTGCTCTGGCGAGAAGGTAATGGCGCTCCATGCAGTCATGCCAGCCACATGACCTAGGAGGTGTCTATGGACAACGCTGGCTCTTCGGCTTAGAAATGGAGATGAGCACCAACCCCCAGAGTCGGACACAACTGGACTTAATGTCAGGGGAAACCCTTTACCTTAACCCTACTCAAAGAAATGGTTTTGAAGAGTTCCACAAGGTTCTCTCTGAACTGGAAAAATAAGATTTAAAGTGGAGAATGAAAAATAAGCGAAAGCAAGTATTAAGTTATGCATTTGAGGGTAAAAAATGATCCCAGTTTCACACATCTATTAGTTGAAAGCAGATGACCAAGAGATCTGAGAGTCATGGTTGATATCTCTCAAACGTCCCTTTGTGTATTCAGTGTAGCTTTCTTCCATGTACGCATGTGTAGGAGAGTTTACATGTACACTTTGTTTTTCACAAGAGGCTTCAATTAAAATAATTGTCCAAATAATGTTTTCTGTGCTTGATCATGTAGGTGCATTTCTGATCATTCCTGAGTGGGTTCAACTAGGTAGCAATCTTGGTGGCCCAACTTTGTCTGACCATAGTTCCCAGAACTGCCAATCAAAACAGTAACTGGCCATAATAACTGAAGGAGGGAAGGAGTTCTACATCAAAAAAGTAACTTTTCCAATCTCTGTAAGGAAATGGCATTTGGTCAACAGGGTGTGATATTTGACTGGGAGTTGAAATCCACAAGCATGTAGACAATTTCAACAGAAAGGAGGAGGAAACCATGAAAATGAACTCCATATAGCCCAGAAAGCTTACAACAACCCAACTCTTTAACTGTTTTATTTCTAGTTGGCCCTTTGTTTGGTTCTGGAACACCCAATGGTTACCAAAATCCATGGATATTCCTTTCTCATTATATGTCCCTTATATAAAATAGTAAAATTGTGGTTGACTTTTTAGGTTTTTATTTTTTATTTCTTTGGTTGAAAGTGAGATTGCAAAATCCACAAATATGCAAAATGACTCTGTATACTCTGTCTTCTTCTGGGATTCCTAAGAGTGGGAGTTAATGTCTGAGCTGTGATTTCTAGACTATAAACATCTGAGTTAGGCCTGTTGATTTTTTAGATTGCAAAGAAGAAAGGACACAAGATTGTGGGAACAGGAAGTGGGATTGAAAGGAAATTTATTACTCAGGCTAAGAACATACTGAAACATCTGGCTACAAGTACAAATTGTACAGCTGGGATCAAAGGAGCTGAAAGGAAGGGACCCAAAGAAACTGCAACTGTCAGTCACATGATTTTTGAAAAGAAAGCATTCAAAGCTCAAGAAGGAAGGGATGCATTTAGGATTCAGCTACACTTTTCTTGTATATCTAATATTTCTCATCCACTCATCTTCCAAAAATCTCTAAATGACTTGAATTTGGTGTCCAAATTAGTATCTGGAATAAGTTAGGAACCAGAAATCTGGTTAATAGATTGTACAAATCTTGAACAAATATCCTGTAGTTTTAACAGATGAAACATCTGAAAAGGATGCTGCTGCTAGGTTGCTGTGAGTTTTCCGGGCTGTATGGCCATGTTCCAGAAGCATTCCCTCCTGACACTTCACCCATATCTATGGCAGGCATCTTCAGAGGTGTGAGGCCTGTTGGAAACTAGGAAAATGGGGTTTGTATGTCTATGGAAAGTCCAGGTTGGAAGAAAGAACACTTGTCTGTTGGAGGCAAGTGTGAATTGGAGGCAATTGAGCACCTTTATTAGCATTTAATGGCACTGCAGATTCAAAGCCTGGCTGCTTCCTGCATAGGAACCACAAAACGCAGATGAATCAAGAAACATGAAAGGCCCTGCAGTCAGCCTTAGCAGAGCACCTGATGAACCAACCTGGACACAGCATAATTTTTGAGAACACAGAAATGCTGGACCACTCTAGCAACCACCATGTCAAGCTATACAGAGAAGCCATTGAAATCCCCAAGCATGTGAACAATTTCAACAGAAAGGAGGAAACCATGAAAATGAACAAAATCTGGCCACCAGTATTAAAAAAACTCTAAAATTAATACAGCAAATAAAGAAAAACACTCTGAAAATAGAGGAAATCCAGACGGGAAACAATCAGGGCCAGCTAACACTTGCTAACAAAGGATTCCCTCAGACAGGAAGCAGCCAGGCTTTGAATCTGCAAGGCCATTAAATGCTAATCAAGGTGAGTAACTTGCCTCAAACAGACAAGAGTTCTTTCTCCCACATTATTGCTTTGCTTGGCTATCAGAAGATCTGTGCACGATGGGGACTGTGAGATGCTGGTTGCGGAAACAGTGTCGACTTCTTCCATGACGGCTTCAGAAAACTTGTTCATCGTTGGCAGAAATGTATCCAATTGTCTGGTGATAATGTAGAAAAGTGAATAGTGGTGGTTAAAGAGCACATTCTAAGGATTATTTCTGTGTTTGATTTATTAAAATATTCCCATCCAAACCTTTTCATTCAACCCTTGTATGAACATATTTTCTTGGCAAGCTTTCATCAGAAGGGGTTGCCTTTGCCTTCAGGCTGAGGGGGAAAGGAAGGGGCCTGAGGCCAGGAATGGTGGGAGTTGAAGTTCAAAACACCTGGAGGGCCAAGGTTTGCCCAGGCCTGATCTGTCTCCTCCATCCATTTCCTATCAACTTGTCCATTCATTATAATTTCAACCAGGCCTGTAGCGGGGGGGGGGGGGGGGGGGGTTGTTAGGGGTTCAACCCCCCCCCCCGAAATTTTTCAGATTTAAAAAAAACAACCTGGTTTACTTATTAATTTTAACTGGTTAACCAAATACCCATGCTAAGTCTATGAGACGCAAAAAATTAAGATTCCTTCCAAGCACGATCTCAAGCAGATATTGACAGGCCTGTAGCCGGGGGTGTGGGTGGGGGATGGGATAGGGGTTCAACCCCCCCCTCCCGAAATTTTCAAAACCCCTCCCGAAATCTTTTTCTGGCCACGGCCCTGATTTCAACTGAAGGTGGCTTTTGGAGGCCTGGCTGTCCAGTAGGGGGTAGCAAGTCCTTGTTTGAAGTTCGCTCTTAGGGTTGGGCTCCCAAAATATCTGAAACAAGAAGAGCCCCAAATCTGTGTGTAGGAGAACCGAAGGAAACGGGCTTCTATGTTGCGGTTTTTATATAACCCGAAGGCGGCGGCTGGCAGCGAAACCGGGGCAGGCAGGCAGGCCAGGCCAGGCCAGGCAGGCCTCTTTTGGCAGCTGGCTTCCCATTCCTCCCCGCGTAACCGGTCCAACCACGCTGGCAGAGGGAGAAAAAGAGAGCAGGAGAAAGAAAGGCCTCCGATCCGGCGCCGTAGCCGCGATCCTGGCCGGGTTTTCCGCGCGCCGCCCCCCGCCCCGCTTTCTTCCTCCTGATGTGGTTTGGCGCGGAGAGCGGTGGCATTTCCTGCTGCGGAGACGCTCGGCCACAGCTGCCGGCTGGCTTTTGGGGGAAGGAGGGAGTGCCAGGGAGCCTGCCACTTCCCCTCCCTGACATCCCCATCGCAGGGTCCGGGGCTTGGCCACTGACTGCCCGGTGCCAAGAGGGAGAGGCGGAGGGAGCGAGCGAGCAAGCAACAGCCTGCTTGGACGAGGCAGCGCTTTGGGGAAAGTGACACTTGGCCGGAACCAGGAGGAGGAGGAGGGTCGGGGGCGTCCCCAAGGCAGCCAAGGAGGCGGGAGGGAGGGAGGGAGGGAGGGAGCGAGGCCCGCCTGGACCCTCCCCTCCCCTGCCCTTCCCTCCACGATGCTCCCAGCGCCACGGCGATGCTGCCCGGGGGACTGACTGGTGGTGGAGACTATGGTGAGGGGCCACTCCACCCGATGGGGAAGGCGCTGCTCTGATCGCCGGCCGGGATTGGGACCAAAGGGATCTCGGGCTGCTGGTGCTGCCTGCGAGCGGAGGAGGTAAGCAAGCAGCAGGAGGAGAAGGAAGGCGAGGAGGAGGAGGAGACATCTCTGCGCGCATTCGTGCGCCTTGGGGCCCTTCCACGCAGCCCCATGTCCCAGAATACCAAGGCACAAAGTCCCACATTATCTGAGTGTGGACTCAGATCATGTGGGACTTTCTGCCTCGGTGTTCTGGGCTGTGTGGAAGGGCCCTTGGCCGAGGGATGGTTGCGCCTCCTCCTCCTCCTCCCGGCGGGATTGATGTGGGCAGCCCCGGTTTCTGCGTGCGGGAAAGGCAAACGAATGCGCAGGTGCCCGGTTCTTTGGCTTCGATGGGAATCCAGGGCGCGCACACAGCTATTTCCCCAAAGACTCCCAGCAACCCAGTCTTTCGTTTCTTTCTTTCTTTCTTGGCGTCTTTCTCTCCTTCTTTCGAACCCGCAGGAGTCGCCTGATCCAATGTCTCAGGAAATCCGCGAACCCCAGCATACTAGGATTCCCCCTTTCGATTCCAAAGGGAATCAGTTAGACCTGCAGGAACAGGAGTCTAGGGTCTAGACCAGGCACCATCGGCCCTCCAGGTGTTTTGGACTCCAACTCCCACAATTCCTAACAGCCGGTAGGAGGGCCGAAGTTTGCCCATGCCTGGTCTAGATACAGGGAAGTCATGATCTGATATAGTGGGAATTCTCTGGTTCAAATTCTTCCTTATTTATTTATTTATTTATTTACAGTATTTATATTCCGCCCTTCTCACCCCAAAGGGGACTCAGGGCGGATCACATTACACATATAAGGCAAACATTCAATGCCTTAACATAGAACAAAGACAAAGACGGGGCTCCCAGCTGGCCTCGAACTCATGACCTCTTGGTCAGAGTGATTTATTGCAGCTGGCTGCAGCTGGTTGCTCAACAGCCTGTGCCACAGCTTGTTCATGAATGAACAAGATGAACTAATGAAGTGCAAAGATAGCGAAAGGGGATGTCTGGCTCTACAGCAGTACCTGTGAACCTCATGGACAACAAGTTAAACATGAGCCAACAATGTGATGCAGCAGCTTAAAAAGCCAATGGGATTTTGGACTCCCATCAATAGGAGTATAGCGTCTAGATCCAGGGAAGTCATGCTACCCCTCTATTCAGCCTTGGTCAGACCACACCTGGAATCACGCTGGGTCCAATTCTGGGCACCACAATTGAAGGGAGATGTTGACAAGCTAGAATGCGTCCAGAGGAGGGCGACTCAAATGATCAGTGGCCTGGAGAACAAGCCCTATGAGGAGTGGCTGAAAGAGCTGGGCATGTTTAGCCTGCAGAAGAGAAGGCTGAGAGGAGACGTGTATAAATATGTGAGGGGAAGTTATAGGGATTAGGGAGCAAATGTATTTTCTGCTGCCCTGGAGACTAGGACACAGAACAATGGCCTCAAATTACAAGAAAGGAGATTCCACCTGAATATTGGGAAGAACTTCCTCACTGTGAGAGCTGTTCGGCAGTGGAACTCTCTCCCCCCGGGCTGTGGTGGCGGCTCCCTCTTTGGAGGCTTTTAAGGAGAGGCTGGATGGCCATCTGTTGGGGTGCTTTGAATGCGGGTTTCCTGCTTCTTGGCAGGGGTTTGAACTGGACGGCCCACGAGGTCTCTTCCAACTCTATGATTCTATGATTACAGAATTCCATGATATTAAGGTTTTATGTCAAAAGAGAGAGAGAAAGAAAAGAGCCCGCCACCTGGAACACAAAGGCACCCTGGGCTTCTCTTCATCCTTTGCATTCACTGTTACTTTGCACTGAATTTAAAATATATATTTTTGATTTATTTATTATTTGCAAAAGAAAGAAAGAAAGAAAGAAAGAAAGAAAGAAAGAAAGTCAGAAAGAAAGAAAGAAAGAAAGAAAGAAAGAAAGAAAGAAAGAAAGAAAACCGTTGGAATTGAATGAATATAAAGGGGGAAGATCAGCCATAATAACAGTGATCAGTCCTGCAGGACAAATAGCTGCCATGTGTTGTGTGCTGCTCAGTGGATCAGGCAAGGAGAGTCCCAGTGCTTGCTGGAAAAAAGCAGGATGAAGATCACACCATGATTTTCATTTTTTAAAAAATCAGAAGCTCCCCTTTTCTCATATATATATATATATATATATATATATATATATATATATATATATATATTGTTGTTGTTGTTGTTGTTGTTGTTGTTGTTTTTAAACCGAATAGAGGGTGAGATGGAGAGGAAGCCACCCACTGTGTATTCTTCTTGGAAGTCTTCTCACAGAATAACACTAGAAAATACTGAGAGTATAGTCAGTGAAGCTAATTTATCAATGTGCAATTTATCTTATATACATTGTAAGCCTGAGGGCAAATTAACATTTTTTAAACCGCTCTGAGTGCCTTTATGGCTGAGGAGTGGGGTACAGATAAACACAGTACAATGTGTTGTCGAAGGCTTTCATAGCCAGAATCACTGGGTTGCTGTGAGTTTTCCAGGCTGTTTGGCCATGTTCTAAGAGCATCTTTTTTTTCCTGACATTTTGCCTGCATCTTTGGCAGGCATCCTCAGAGGTTGTGAGGTCTGTTGGAAACTAGGCAATGGGGGTTTATATATGTGTGGAATGTTCAGGCTGGGAGAACCCTTGTCTGTTTGGGGCCAGTGTGAATGTTGCAATTAGCCCCTTGATTAGTATTGAATAGCCTCTCAGCTTTAAGATCTGGCTTCTTCCTGCCTGGGCAAATCCTTTGTTGGGAGGTGTTAGCTGGCCCTGATTGTTTACTGTCTGGAATTCCCCTGTTTTCATAGTGTTGTTCTTTATTTACTGTCCTGATTTTAGAGTTTTTAAAATATTGGTAGCTAGATTTTGTTCATTTTCATAGTTCCATGGAGGACAATGCATTTTTAAAAGACAAATTGAGCAACTGTTTTTGTAAATTGGGGCCATTTACATGAGTGCACAATTGCTTGCTTTTTCTGACATGCAACCTCCACACCAACTATCACAACCAATGACATTTCCCTGGGAGTTACTTACTCTGATAGCTTGTTTGTTATCATGCTTCTGCTGAAAGTGATGTAGGTATTTGCATGGGTGGTTTTTTCCCTATCTGTCAAGGAATATGGGAACCTGTAGGTTATTTAAAAAGACAAATCTCCCCTGCTTTGTTTCATATCACAGTGCAATTAAAGCAAACCTCCTCAGTGCTTTAAAATACAACATGAAAATATAGCTGGAGATTGTGGAATGCAGCCCTGGAGGAAACAGTGAAAACATCTTTCAGATCCGAGGCCAAATGTTGCCAGTGGATTGTACGCAGGCTTTTGGGGGCCAGCGTAAGGCAAAGCACATTGCTATTTTTACGCACATTTTTGTTTCAGTTTGGGATTTGCCAGTGGGAGTGATGGAATGTCAGAAGGAGTCAGCTTTTTACCTAGCAACTGAGCAAGGAAGATTCATAACTGAGCCAAAGGTAGACGTAGTCTAAGAGTCATGCCTAATTGTTTTCGGCAAGCGGGATCTTCTGTAGGCCTTGATTTGAAACTGTTTGGCAAGTGAACCTAGTGTTGGCCTGTTCCCACATCCCGTGGTGAGGGTATATGTGTGTGAATGGGCCTGTCCAGATGTCTTTGCCTTTATCATCTGAACAGGGATGTTTTCATAATGGCAGGATCTGTTCCAGTTTTGGTTCCTTTGTTTCTTTTGTTTCTTGGATTAATATTTATATTTTAACACTGACCATCACAGTGGTAAGGAAGTAAATTGCATTAAGCAACTTAATGCTTTCTTCCACTTTGGCATCACATTGGAATCCCATCTTCATATTTTTGGCAATAACTGAAAACTAGTATCTGGTCCAACATGACATGGTGGAGCCATTTGTAGCTGAGCTGTTTAAACAGTATTATATTTTTCTGAGATCTGAGGTAGCACTCTGTCAAAATGGGGCAACAGCATCTGGATCTGACCCTGGTATAAAATGGTGTGGATCTGGGGCCATCCTTACAGTTAAGAAAGAGTTAAACAATGGTGCCAGGACTGATTCCCACTTCATCCAGCCCATCATGCTGAAAAGTAGAAGTATCTGTTTTTGCTTTGTTTTGGTCTTGGATGGCTTTATGTTTTGATGTAGCAAGGGAGTAATTGTTAAAGATTTTTTACAGGGTTTGATGAGTCCACAGGGACTCTTTACTCATGTCAAAGGGGGAATCCACTGCTCAGAGGCAGTTCAACCACCAGGCCAACTAGGCAGTTGCCTGTGGCGCCATCTTGTTGGGGGCACCATCGAGGCAACTCCTGTCTCCTTCGGCCTGCCTCTGCAGAAAATCATCCCAATGTTCTTAATGAGGGAATGTACTTGGGCCTTGGGGCAGGAATTTCATGGCAAAAAGAGTGGGTTGGGAACTGCAATGTCACCCACGGCCATACTTTCTCGGTACCTACAGAGGGAATTGCTCAGGTGACAGGTGCTGAGGTAGAGCAACTGCAACTGTACCCCTTGGGCTCCCATCTGGAAAGTGGTAGAGATGTTTATACCACAGTATCTGTCCTGGGTCCCTGCTGCCACCTTGTTATCCATTTCAGAAAACACAATATCTTGAGACATTATACAGCACTGCTTTTGTTCAGATTTCTTCAGCTGAAAGGCAACAGATCTTGCAAAAAGTGAGATAGGAACTTATGTGGGGCTAGTTGACTAACAGTCGTGAAGATGACTCACTGTGTTTAGAATCTTCAAAGTCAGCTTTCATGGTTTGCCTTTTGGGAAGCTGTATCTTCCTCAGTATCCATATCTTCTAAACATGATTCCCTATCTGGAGAAGATAAAGCATTAGTTCAACTCTACCTTGAATTTGTTTACATGATTGTAGTAATTATGGGTACTATTACAATCATGTCTTGCTTGTGGACTTTCCAAAGGCAACTGTGTGAAATAGAATGATGAGTTAGACTCAATTCTTGGTCTGTTCTAGCAGACTGGTTCTTATGAACTGAGCAACTATATTGCAATGAGGGAGAAAATGGCATCTCGGATATTATGACATCCTACCTCCAAGCTTCTGTTTGATCTTGGGGCCAGATAACTCTCTTAGTCTGATTAGTACCTCAGGAAGATCATTGAAATGGGAAATTAATATTCACTATTGCTGTGACCTGGAGATAACAGTGATGGTGAGCAAAAGCATGACATTCCTGCAAAGTTATTGATTCAGAAGAAAAGCAGCAAATGAATAACCCCTGTGTATTATGCATTACAGATCCAGTATGGTGTACTGATTTGAGCATTGGACCTTGACTCTGGAGACCAGGGTTCAAGTCCTCACTCAGCCATGGAAATCCACTGGGTGATCTTGCTAAGTCCTTCATCCTCAGAGAAAGGCAAAGGCTTTGAATTAATCTTTCTAGGAAATCCCTGTGATAGGGTGACCTAAGCAATGTCATAAGTTGGTAGAGACTTGGAAGGCGCACAACTCCAACAAGCCTTAACAAAACTTTCTAAAATTTTTACCATTTACCATTTTTAAAAAGAGTAAAAAATAGAGCTCCCCCAGAACTGCAAGCACCATCTCAGCCAAATTTTGATAATTTAATCAATATTTTTGATGTGAAAATGACGTAATCCACCAAAACGGACATCAAAATCGGACTCCCTAAGTTAAACTCCATAAGAAAAACTGAAGTTTAAATACAATTTGTGATGTTTCCAGGCATATAACAACTATGATAATTTGTGCTTGCTTTAAAAGTTTATACTTAAGTTCTCTTAAACTATCAAGTATTTGTGAAAAACTAGGTACCAAATGAAAGGTATTTTTATGTAGTTTCTAAAAATGTAATAATATGTGTGGGTCATAGATCTTGATTTTAGATATTCCAATTTAAAGTGAAAACATGTGCTTAAGAGGTTTTTCAAAATGCTGTATCTTTGATTCTAATCAACTTTTTTTGTTAAATTTGAACATGTTTATAGATTGTATTATGTATTTGTTTTTACCTCATGTAATTATCTATAATAGTTTTTGAAATATTATTTAAAAACACCTGAAAGTAGTCACGTCACTGCTTTCTTGCTTTTCCCCCTTTCAGAGCTCTCTCTTACCTTCTTGCTCCTCCCACTGGGATATAAAAGCAAGACATGAAAGCAGCTGTCGGTCATTCCAAATACAGCTGTCTTACTGTGTAATTGTCTGTTAGCTTGAGTTGCTGTTCTGAGACTTAAAGCCCTGTTAGTTGCTGTTTGTTTTTCCTTTCATCCACCTGACTCCAGAAGATGCCTAAATGTCTAACAAAGTAACTGAACGTTCATGGCAAAAAAGAAAAAGCCAGATATTGAAGACCAAGAAGGCAGCAGGTAGAGAACAATTGCAGCAGCTGGTACTAATGAAGACCCCAGAACATGCATACCTGGATAGTAGGTGAAAACTGAGGAAACTGTGGAAAATGAGGTATCTACTACTTGTTCACCAAGTCCAAGTCCTGTTCATATAAAGTCCAAGGCCTAACAATGACACAGCTTCTTGTCTTTGCTCCTGTTGCTGGTGAAACCCACTGGGCTGAGCGACATGATGCAGTTTTACGTTTTATTGAACTGTACAGTGTGGTGGTGAGAAAACTTGAAGAACTAAAAGAGAGTCCTCTATATAACAGTGAAACATCTTTCCAAGCTGGCCACCTTCTTTTAGCTGTTCTTAATGCTGAATTTGTAGTAACCATACACATCCTAAGTCTGTCATCATCCCTTCAGCTTAGTAAAATATTACAGACAGTAGATGTGAATATTTTCTGTAGTGTGCGACATTTTGACAGTCTCTTAGAAAAAGCCAGGGAGATGCACACAGAATCTGTGAAAGGATTTCAGGAGATCTTTGACACAGCAAGATCAGTGGTAGAGTCTATGGGTGGAGAAGTTAGGGTTCCTCGCAGACTTGTAAAAGCAACATCTAGGCAACTTCTCCAACACAATGGAATATTATAGGCTAAATGTGTACATCCCATTTCTGGACTTTTTCTGCAGTCAGCTTCAAGAAAGGTTTATAAGGCACAGGGAAGTAGTTCAGGAATGGCAAGGATTCCTCCTTATTAATTGTGACCATTTAAAATCCAACTTGAACAAGTGCACAGAACTTTACAATGAATGCCTAAAAGATACTGACACACTGATGGAAGAGTTTGACCTAAGATGTAGAAAATGGAAAAATATTACACCTGCAGAAAAACCATCACATGCACTGGAAGCATATCTTTGTGATAGGCAGTTTTTTTCCTAATATTGCCAATGTCCACAGCTATAAATGAAAGGTCATTTTTAACTCTTAAGCATTTGAAAACATACATAAGAAGCACGATGGGGCAAGAAAGACTGACTGGACACCTGAGTGTCCACTGAATTTTATCGATGGAGCCTGATTTCTGTCAAAGTGTATGACACAGTTTTCAAGTGCTTCCAACAGACATTGTGGTATTCTTTTATAATCATTAAATTAGCAATTAAGAGTCATTTTCAGTTTTTTTGAACTTGAAACTTTGTAGCTGAAATAGAAATTTGATTTACGAAGTCTATATAAAATATAGAACGAGTCATAGAATTTAAATATTTTGTGTGCTGTGGATCTATTCTTCATGATTTGCTTTAAAATGTTTCAACCCCCCCCCCTCCTTTTTTTGTTCTGGCTATGGGCCTGGTTATAACAAGCCAAGAGAATCTCTCCTCCCTCCTCTGGTTGTCCAGTATTGGTAATGGGAACATACAAGCAGGGCTGTAGCCAGGGCGGGAGTTAAAAAAAAACAAACCCTGAAATGTGTCAGGTTAAAAAAACCACCCTGGTTTACTTATAAAATGGTTAACCAGTTAAAATTCATGAATAAACCTGGCATTACGTTTTCAGGCTCCAAGAATCGTGAGACAGAAAATAAGATTGCAGCTGTTTCACAGTGTGGAATCCTACATTTTTCCCATTGTTTGTTTTTTCCATGCAAACAAAATGCATGCCTCAATAATATGTATGAATTCGGTATTATTGAGGAAACAGGAACTAATATTTTATATGAGCCTTTCCCTTAAAGTATCTCTAACTTACTACTTCACAAGGTCAAATTCTTCATGCTGTGTGTTTTTATAGAAGCTGTCCAGCACACTTGATATTATGCTGACATGTAGTTTCAAGGCATTTCAAAGGAAAGTTTTAAAATAAGAGGATTTTCCATCATCCCAGAGTGACCAGATTACTTAATTTAATCAGATGCTTGGGAGATTCAGTGAGTGTGAAAATTGTATTAGTTGTTGGAAAGTGTCTGAGTTTTCTTTCGGACTCTTCGGGGGCCCCGAGCTTAATTTGTGTTATGTTTAAACAGCTTGACTTGAACTTATGTCAACATTTCCACTGCACTTTTTAGTTCACAAAGCATTTGTAACCTGGAAACAAAACAATGCCCTTTCTTAGAAACAGCAAATCTATACAATGAAGGTGCTGTGGGACTCAGCTTTTGCCTTCTTATCTGAATTGCTTAATGCAGTGAGAGGATGTCGTGGGTGGTGTGAACATTCTAAGCTCTGGAGGTTCAGAGCCACGTATTCTTCAGCTTATCCAATCTCTTATAACAAGAACATGTACAGAAGCCAAGATCAATAATGTTATCTAGATGGAGTTTTTTCTTTTTTCTGAACTCCTTTGTGTCACTATAAATCTAGCCCTAGCCTTTTTTTGTAAGTTGTTTTCAGGCTGATGAAACTTTTCCAAGTATAGACACTTGTACCATCACTACAGTTTGTACCTTCAAAAGTGATCATTTTCTATCCGGTTCTCTGCGGACTGTAATGGATGGGTGGATGGGAATAGTTGCTTTTGGGACTGGGGACAAAAACTGTCACGTCTCCCGCATCTTTGTTCTTTCAGCCACCTGGTATTGTATTTGTGTGTGTGTATTCATGTATTAAGAAAAGCTGATACTGCAGCCAAATTTATATTTAGCAATGAGTTTTCAATAGCTGAAGATGTTGTTAAATTTCCCAAATCAAGATGTTGTTACAGTGGGTCCTCTGTATCTTCCAGATCTTGCTGTGGGTATCAAAATATGTGGATGTTCAAGTCCCATTATATACAGTGGCATAGCAAAATAGAAGCCATTATGGCAAAAATGGCAAAATCAAAGTTTGTTTTTGGATTTAAAAAGTATTTTCAAGCTGAATCCATGGATGCAGAATCTGTGGCTATGGAAGGCCAACTGTAGTCAACATATACTGACCAAGGCAAATGTCTCAAACGTCTCAACAACAACAAAACAATCATAAGGTTTTCATCACAAGGGGGTCAAGTGACAAACCCAGGAGTCTGTTTTATTCTGAGTCAAAACATAACTTCTCATTGAGCTTCATATTGTGAAGAAGTAGCAGCAACTGTCCTGAAGAGATTTTTTTTCTTTGGATGTGTCTACATTGTAGAATCAACGCAGCTTGACACAATTATGTCATGGCTCGTGCTATGGAATCTTGGGATTTGTATTTCAGTGAGGCACCTTCACTCTTTGGCAAAGAAGGGAAAATACCTCGAAAAACCACAACTCCCATGATTTCATAACATTGGCCATGACACTTAAAGCCTAGATGCACCCAGAGTCCATCTTGAAGATCCTGGCTATTCCTTTGAGATTTCCCATCCATGTTCTATGAATATATGAGTTGGCTTAGCTTCTGAAATTGGCTGTGTCCAAGGTTAGACACAGAGTTGCCAGGTTGTGAACTGTTCCTTTGCACTGTGGTGTAGGAGCAATAAAAATTGTCTGAAGAGGTTGTGTTTTAGAGTATTCTGTGTTGAAGTTTTCTATGACCGGACCTTTTTACACTGTATAATTATAGGGGATACTAGCTTTGCCCAGCCATGCGTTGCTGTGGCTTATGGGAATCATTTGTTGGCCAGGTGGAATAGCAGTGAATAACCTTGAAGCCGCAAAGCCTGACCGTTTTCTTCTTATGGGTTTTGTTCATTTGCAATCGTTTGTTGGTAGGTGTTAGCTGGCCCTGATTTCCCTGTTTTCGGAGTGTTGTTGTGTTTTCACTGTCCTGGTTTTAGAGTGTTGTAATAGTGGGAGCGTGGTTTTGTTTTTTGAATGTTGGAAGTAGTCTCCCTGATTAGTATGTATTGTCCTTGTTGCTTATAAGAAGGTAAAGGCTTGAGCCATCTTGTTGGACTCTCCAGGTGTTTTGGACTTCAACTCTCATAATCCCAAGTAGCCGGTTTGGGATTGTGGAAGTTGAAGTCCAAATGGGGGCCCATTTTGTCAGAGAAGCGCTTGAGGCGAAACTGAAGTAATGGCGCTGTTTGGTATTGTCTCCCGGCTCTTACATCCTCCCTTCCTCCTCCTGCCAGCGTGCGCGCTCTGGCCTTTCGGATGGGTCTGGCTGGAGGGAGGGTGGGAGGGAGGGTGGAAGAGCAGCAGAAGGGGGAGGGGGGCCCATTTTGTCAAAGTCATCCCTGACTAAATTAAAAGAAAAAAAGGTGTAAAAACTTGGAAATGCGGAAAGCTTCCCTGCACCCTTTACTCCTCTGCCTCCTCCTCCTCCACACTATGAAGGACTTGCCTGATGTGCTTGAGTTGGCCTGTTTCAAGTGGGGTGAGAAGCAATGCCGTCTCCCCTGTCAATGTCCTCCTCCCTCGCGTTCCATAAGCCACCAGCCCCGGGCAGTGCAGTAATGGTTTTAACAGTTAGGTTGGGCTCCACGCGCTGCTGCGTGAGCCTGTCAGTGACGTTGCTATTTCAAGGGTGGGGACTGCTCCGCATGTGCGCAGAGAGCAGTATTCGGTTTTGGGTTTTTTTTTAGTAATTTCCAAATGGATGTCTATATACAGTCCAGATGACCATGTCTTTTGTGGCCAAGTTTCGTGTGTTTTGGTTGTTTAGTTTTGTTGTTTACCTTAAAGGAGAAACTAACAGAACATTTTTATATATATAGATAAATGATAACCATGTTGAAATAAGAATGTCACATTGAGGCAGGAGCAGGTTTGTTTTCTGCTGCTTTGGAGACTAAGACACAGAGCAATGAATTCAAATCACAGAACAAAAGATTCCACCTAAACATTAGGAAGAGTATCCTGATGGTAAGAGCTATTCATCAGTGGAATATGTTGCCTTGGAGCATGGTAGTTTTTCTTCTCTGGAGGTTTTTGAGTAGATGGCCACCTGTCTGGGTGCTTTGATTTTGTGTTCCTGCATGGCAGAATGGGTTGTCCTTGTGGTCGCTTTCAACTCTAGGATTCTATGCTTCAATAACTTCCATGGAAAAGTTAAAACTCTGTGGCTCATCCCACATTTCTGATGCACTAGAGCCCTGAAACACCTTTTCACCACAAACCACACTCTGTCCAAGTAATCGAGTAAATAAACGTTTATTAAGAGAAGAATATATAAAAATATCCAAATCTAAAAAGGATAATCAAAGTTCAAAACATTAATTCCAAGATAGCCAAGATTCCAAAATTCTTTCAAATATGGTCTCAAGAGTCAATCTACAGATATATCCATAAACATGATAGCATGAATCCAAGACAGGCAACCTATGCCACACATGAAACTCAAAACAGGAACAAGCGTAGAAACTTGAATACATGAATCCAAAAACATAGAACCAGGAACTGAGAGCTGTTCACCTGAATACAACATTGCTCTCACAAAGGATTATACCAGCAGAAAATCACCTAAAAGCCCCCATTCCCTCCCATGACATCATTCCTCACACACCTGCTTTTTCTTTCCTTATCTCTAAGCCACTGGGAAAAGCGAGTCTGTCTCCGTGGTACGCTCTGCCTCCAAAGTTCTAAGTACCTTGATCTTGACAAATATTCATCTCCCACATTTCTCTCACCCTGCACTTCTGGCAGATTCTCATGAGAACTGATATCGCTTTCTCCAGTCTTATGAGAAATGCCAGGAGATTCCTAAACAACTCTCTCCAGACCACTTCTATTCTCCTCTGGGTCTTCTGAATCTATCCCAGCATCCTCTTCCTCATCCTCTGAGCACTCAGAATCTGACCAGGCTACAACAATTTCATTTGTAGCACCAATGTTGAATTCAGCTGATAGAGGTTTCTGGCATCTGAAAGACTAACACAAGTCTTGGCACCAACTATCATCATACTCATTTGGGGGGGGGGGAGTAATGAAGAGTAAAATGCATTTCCTTTTGTATTAGCCTTGGATGAGCAGAGAGCCAATGCACTCTCAAAATGGGAATGTCTTTCCATCTCTACTCAAAGAATACAAAATGGGGCCCTATGCTGAAAATCTCCTTTGTTTTATATACGTGTAGTTAGTAACATCACTAGGGGAGTGCGAACTGCACTGGGTGCAGAGAGGGTGACATCAAAATAACTATTAAAAATCATTGCAATCTTTCTGTCATTTTTTAATGAAAAATACCTTGGCAGTTAATTTCCGTAATCTCAGCTTACATTTAGTATATTAATATAACTACAAGGCTAAAACGTTATGATGATTTATTTTGTAAACCTTCTAATGACAGTGTGCTCCAGTCAAAACTGTCCTTATTATACAATTACAATGATGCTTCAATTCATGTGGTTTTGTCTGCATGTGCCACAGGCATGCACTGTTTTCATTTTGCTGGTTTTTTATTTTTTCAATTTTTCTGGTATTTTAGTTACAATATTGTGGCATGCTCAGTAAGGGAGGAAGTCCATGGGGGTGACACCATAAGTTACCACACTGGGTGACACTGACCCAAGTGGTGCTACTGCCTGTATTATTGGTGGTTTCGCAAACTAATCCCATCCCATACAGTCTTGTTTGTATTTACACCAAGGGGTTTCTTCACTATTGTATCAAATGTATGAGGTTTGGGATCATAAGGAAGGGAGGAGTTGTCTTTCATGTATGCAATATTCTACTCATGCCATATATTTGCTTTTTCCTTCAGAGTGTGATGCCGCAGACCTCTGGAGTCTGCAGAAATGTGGTAGATAATTTCAACACCTCATTTGCTAGAGGTTAGCTTGGAGTAGGAGCCTATTTCCTGTTAGTCATCACGAACAATGTAGTAGAAGAAAACAATTTCTTGACATCTTGAAAATTGCCTGCCAGGTTACTCTGAACTCTAAATCTGGTTACTTCATGTTGTTTGTTTTTGAATCACTAGGGGGGAAGTGGGATGTGACCCTTCAAGAAGGAGTATTTTAACATCTTATCAGAGGTTGGGTGTCAATGGTAGATAAAGCAGCTGTGTGATGCACAACATTCCCGAAAGTCTGATTTGAAAGGCTTGCTGGAATTAATAATGGACCAGCAGGTTCATTTTGATAAGCTGCTGGCACAGATGTACACACAAAATAGATTTTCCTTTTATGAGATGAATCCCTTGATCTCTGCCAAGCTGATCTTAAAGGGAACGTGCACAATGCGATTCCTGCTCCATGCTTATATTGTGACACACAAGGCTGTCCAGCTTAAATGAAATGTCAGTTGTCGTCAGTCTTTTCTGTTGACACTGAGCTCTGTAGTTTTCCCGAATATAATAGGGTTCAAAATTCAGTGCCTCCTGACCTGCAATTGTTATGATGACAGATGATAATGCTGCCAGGGGCTATTGGTCAAGATGGCTACATAATCTCACCAGGGCCGTTAGACTGGAGAGGCAGTTGATTAGTCAAGGGAATGTTTTGTGTTTTCTCATCTCGTGAACGTATTCATTCTGGATATGTATGTATGTTCCTCCAAGTCACCTGACAATATATGGTGTCCCTGTAAATACTGAGAGATGATTTTGCCAATTCCTTCCTCTGAAATACTGCCTAGAGCAGCTGGTATTCATTGGCAGTCTCCCATTCAAGTGCTAAGTAGACTGAACATCTTAGCTTCCAAAATCAGACATCTGGTGTGTAGGGCATTTAAGATGGTGCTTCATAGCAAGAATCAATGCTTATGTTTTAGCACCTAACTACTACTGGTTAATGGTCCCACTTAGTGATCTTCATTTTAGATTCCCCCAGATCCCTCTGATTGCAATCCCATACTTACCTATGCATATGCATAATACTGTTCACTGTAGCAGCAATTCATGTATCTGAGGTAGGTGCTGTCACACAGGAAATATTATGCAAAATCTGCTGCTGCTGTTGTTGTTGTTGTTGTTGTTGTTGTTGCTGCTGTTATAGCCTGCTTTTCTCTCTGAGATTAAATATTGTACAGGTTGAGTATCCCTAATGCTTGGGATCAGAAGGATTTTGCATTTTTTCAGATTTTGGAATACATGTATTTACATACACATACACACGTGCGCGCACGCACACACAATATTTTGGAGATTGTACCCAAGTCAAAATATAACATTCATTTAGGTTTCTTATATATACACGTTGGTCTGAATGTAATATTATACAATATTTTAAATAATTTCATGAATGAAACAAAGCCAAGGTGTCACTATCTCAGTAATCCATTTCAGATTTTTAGAGTATGATTTTATGAATCTTCACATTCTCCTTCTTTTCAAAGCCTCATTTTCTTTCTTTTTTTAAAAACCTCCATTGTGTTAGCACCAAGAGGGCAAGGTGAAATCTTCTTGTTAGTCAGTGCAGTAATCATTGAGGTCATGGGACCATCCCTTTGAGCTGTTTCTTGCCCCTTCCTTCACTCCTAAAACTGCTATGGAGTTCCCAAAGATACACTTTAATGGCTCTTCACTTAATTAAAAAAAATCACCAATTGTGAATTTATTTATTGAAATTGTGAAACTATAAAATGAGAGAGGAGAAAGAAATCTAGTTTGATGATCTAGCACGAACATATGGAGATCATTATTTCTAAAGATCCATGCAAGGACTTCATGGTAGTTGGATGAGCAGGAGTCTGGAGGAGTGGAACAGTGAGCCAAATTCTTACCATACAGAGTTATAGCAATATGATTCCACTTTAACTGCTATGGCAACATCCTATTGGAATCCTGGGGGTTGCAGTTTGCTGAGAAGCACTAGAGCTATCTGGTTGAGAATCCTAAAAACCCTTCCCTAAACTGCAAAGGATTCTCAACCAGATAGCTCTAGTGCTTCTCGCCAAACTGCAACCCCCAGGATTCTAAAAGTTGTAGCCATGGCAGTTAGAGGGGAATCATAGTGCTATATTTGTGTATAACATGAAAGGGATCCTATGTGTTAATGGACATAGGATCCCCAGGGTTGCCTTTGTGCTTAGGAGAAGATAAAGCAGGGGGAGGGGGGAGTAGAAGGAAACCAGGAGATGTGAAAAGGAGGCAAAGGAAGAACTACGTAGGAGACAAGAGGATGGTAGACTTGACCTGACAAGTTTGGAACCAACTCATCCCTTTCTAGAATGAAACACTGTTCACTAATCGCAATAATCTGAGACGAATGAATCTTTGATGATTAATCTTAATCCTTATGTGAAACTCTGCTTACAAAAGAAACTAATATTTGGATTAATCACAGTTTCCATAAGAGACCATAGTGCAAGGAAAAACTCGAATAAGAAGCAAGCTTGCAACATTGTGAACTAGAACAAGTGGATTGTTTGACTCATTAACAGTTAAACTAAAACAAGTCCTTGTAATTTGATTTTCTTTCCTTTTCAAGAGAGATTAGTATAATGCTCTCATCATCTAAATGATCACATAAGAACATGAATAGATTATGTACTGCTTTTAAAATAAATGATCACACATTCACAAATATAAGTGAATGGGGCATATTTTTTTGCACAAATTTCTAGGCAGTTTACAATTCTTTTAAAAAATTGTGCATGTTCAGCTGTTAAAATAAATAGCAGAAGAAAGTCATAGAGACACAACTACTAATGAAATATATGCGGGAAGAACAAACATAAATGTTTAAATTTACTTTTGGAAGGCCCAGCAAGGACTTAATCTCTGGGAGGAATCATTCCTAAAATATAGAAGCTGGGCTGTTTGGTGACTTAAAAGTTTTTAAAAAAGGAACACTGGCAAAGAAACGGTGCCTACATCTAAAAGTACAGTTTCTTGTTAGGCCACGTGGCATTTAATGATGCAGACATTTTTAGTATCTTGTGATTGAAGATAATGGAATGGTTCACTTGCAGCTCTGCTACAAGTGGTTAGAAATTAAATTCGTGAGCCCAGCCAATTGTGCCAGTGAGTAGGGAAAAGGCTTGACTGAGCAAAGAGTTGAAAATTCAAGACAGGCCCCTGTGATAGAAGTATGAATGAGCAGTGTCACATTTTGTCAGCTGAAAACCACAGAAATGTAGACCTCAAAGACTCCTAGCAAAACAGATCTTTCAGCCAGTGATTGGACAATGGCTGACAAAATCCCATTATTTTATCTCAGTGTGGTCTGAGGTTGTAAATAAATATTGGAAATAAATAAACCTGGAACCGTGTTTCTGTTTCAAACCAGACCTTTCTTAAAAGGGCATGTATAAGACTGAAAATGTATGTTAAGGATTTTTTTAAAATGCTTACAGAATATTTTAAAGCTCTTGTGCTGGTAGATAGAGTTTTCCTGTGGTATACCGTAGATAGTTCTGCCATTAGATTCTATCTTATTTCACTAGAAACTACATCTTAGAAACCAACAGCTTCTTCAGAGTAGTGTTAGGTTTGCCAGTGCAAGCATATTATTGCTTCCTTTCTGCTCCTTAATTGGTTTTTTATGAAGCCTTTTGGCCCTGAATATTTTTCCTTTCCATGTATTTGATTCCAGGATAGTAAGTGAGGGAGCAGCAGGTTTGGCTCTGAGGCATCAAAATGCTGACCTTTACACACACTTTTTTTCTTACTTCTGCCCCTCCATACTAGAATGGTTGGTGGCTTTTCAATACACCAAAAATACAATGCGCACAAAAATATCTGAAGTACCTGCTTAAGATAACCCCGTTCTTATTTCTATTTTTTTTATTTAGCTGTTTGAAAACACTTTTCACTATCTGAAAAAAGAATGTTTGCTGACCCAAAGGTCTGACAGACAATTATGACAGCCAACCTCTATTATGTCCCTCACATTTATACCCTGGTCTCTCCTGCCTTGTTTTAATTTTCTGTTTGACCATAGCTGTAAAGAAGTGTGATGTTTTGATTTATGGATGACATGTTTATTTGATTTTGTTTAAACAGTCAGGTTTGGCTATGTTTAAAATGGTATGTATTGGAGTTGATAATACAGGAAGGTAACCATCTTAGCATTCTAAGGCAGGTTACCCTAGCAACGGGGGCGGAGCCAACCGCTGTTTGAAGGAAAAAGGAGGGAACATTTTAAAACCCAGTCAGTCAGTGAGAGTCTGTAATGGTGAAATTACAGTGAGGACTGATTCTCAAGTGGAGGATCAGGGTGGCTCAAATGAGGGAATTTGAGTCAATTCTAAAATAAGGTGACTTATTTTAGGGAGTCTGTGATTTTTAGTCACAGGGAAAAGACTGGTTTCAGGTTAAGGAAACCAGGGAGGCAGACCTCTAGTAGGCCAGACTAAGCAAGTTAGGTGACTTGTTTAGGGTTATTTATAGAGGCTGTGGATTAGGGGGAGTTAATCCCAGTGGATCCAAGAGGATCAGGTTCTAGTTAGTTTTGGAGAAAGAAGTATTTTGAAAGTTGTAACACCTCACATCTATTTGTAACCGTTAATCTAAGTGCCTTTAAGAAGTTATTGAAACCACTAAGCTTTGTACTTGAAATAAACTTGTTTTGTTCTTCAAACCATCTAAGTCTCTGTCACACTCATATTCTAAGTTAAGCAACGTCACCATCAAAAGTGAAATAAATAAATAAAGCTTAAAAAGAATAAGTATCCTCTGCCTGACATCTCCTCCATTTGGTGGCAGCGAAGATAATTAAATATATAATAATATAATTAACATCATCAACAAGACATCTTTATAATTGGTGGTAACTGTGTAGTGGGAAATAAAAGATTCCATTCCTGTCACCTCACACACCTGTACAAATTGGTGGCAGCGGTGGGATCAAAAGGATTCCATCCCTGTCACATCTGTACAAATTGGTGGCAGCGGTGGGATCAAAAGGATTCTTCCCTGCCACAGTTCTTTACAATAGCTTTCCCAAGTCCATAAAAAATCATGTTCCTTTATTCACCTGAGAAATCTGTTCAACATGAGCATATGCATTTCCAAATTTAGTTAGGAGATGGTCATATGTAACCTGAGTTTTGAAACTTTACTTTTGGGAGCCTACAGTTACATGGAGTCTTCAATATGGAAACTATAATCTGTGTGTAAATATGTAGGTAAATAAATGGGAATGAAGCATTTTGTGTATAAAAACATTGTTTCTTTCCACTAATTTGACTAACCTGTTGAGGTGCTTTGGAGAGCGCTTCCAGATAGTGTCAAAATGTGAGTTTTAAAAGTGGGGCAAAAAAATCCCGGGACTGGACAGCAGAAAACACACAGACTTGTCCATCCTGGGAAATGTTCCCGCACCATCCTCACACCTTCCTTTGTAGTGAACCAAGATGGAGGGCAGGTGGGGCACATTCAACGGAATTTTTAAAAAAATCTCTCCAAGATGTATTGTACCTCATATGCACTCATGCTGAGAGCTAAAGTACACACAGGCAGGTTTCTTATTATCTTCACCAAACCTTAATTCAAGCCCTGTTTAATAATATAAAGATCTAAAGAAAGGAGTGGTTGCAGAGAGTTGCTTTCCAATTGTGCTTCTCTTCAGACACCAGTGTGTCCGTGGCTCCATTGTTTAGCAGCCTGATCAGCTGTTTCAGGCTTTTAGAATGTGTCCTCACATTGGGATGGGAAGGAAGTCACATTTTTTGCATGACTGCAGGGATATACAATCATGCGAAGGTGTATATTTTTTGTGTGGAATCAAGTTTTAAGTGCACTTTTAAAAATGTGCTTTTCACCTGTTAACCCAGTTCCACCCGCACTTTCCACAAACTTCGTTTAGCTACACAGAGACCCCTTTTATCCCAATTAATTCCGGATTTTACTGTATATGTAAAAGGGCCCTAAGTGAAAATTCAACAAGAAGTTCAACCAGTTGGTATCAATTGGTTTTGAAAGCAAGCCAAACAAATTCAAACAGATAGCTGTCTGAAATGGGACAGTATGTTGCTCTAGTTATTTTTGCTTTAAAAAAAAAAATAAAGTGTTTCTTCTTCACACGCTCTTTTAGTTATGTTTTTTTTTCTTCTCTTCCCATCCTTCTTTCCTTTTTTTTGGCTACACGAGTGTTGGAATTCTACACCTGCCAGTTCTGGCATTCATTTATGAATTATTATTATACTGAGATGTACTATCATAGAGGCAGTCTGCCAATTGCAGCAGGTTTGGGAAAAAGCTCTCCCAAACGTATGTCGTCCCAGAAGGATTGGGAGTCAGATTCTAGGCCAATCTCCCAGCCTTTCCTAATGTCATAATAAATATGATACCTCCAAATCCCTCTCCTCCTTGCAGCATAAATGTTCTGTGAGTATCTGAAAGTAATCATCCCAACATAATCATGTAATCATGACCAAAATAAACTTAACAGTATTTCAGTGGGAGACCCCAGCGGCACATCCAGTACAACCCCCGGCTGCCATGCAGGAAAAGCATAATCAAGACACCCCCAACAGAGGGCCATGCAGCCTTTGTAACAACAACAACAAACAACAGAAATCCCAGAGGCCATCCAGTTCAACCCCGTTCTGCCATGCAGGAAAATGACAATCAAAGCACCACCTGAGCAGTCGGAGGGAAAAAGGCTTTTAGGGGTGAGGGAGGTGTAGGAAAAGGCTTGTGGTGGCAAGGGGAGCATGCAAATAAAGAACAAGGAGCACACTTTGAGAACTGCTGGTCTAGAAAGAAGAATTCAAGTTGTTCCTCAAAAAGCTGTGGATGAATCCCTTTTACATAAAACAGTTTTATCAGCTGTTTTCAGGATTATCATGTAGAAAACCTGAAGACTAAAAAGGGTGTTTAGGACAATATCCAACTTAGTAACAACTGTTTAGCTTTCATTGCACTTATTAGAAGTCTTCTCATTGGCTTTAGCTGCAGTTAAAAGGGTCCCTGGAATGGAAAGCTATAAATTCACCTAACTTTCTAGCAGGCTGTGGACTTCAGTGAAATAACACAACTGTTTACTAATTATACATATTTTTTCAAAGCCCTATACAGACTTCTTATTGAAACAATTAGTCTTTAAACTAGCCAAATGAGGCATAAGGACTATTATTACCTCCAGTTTAGGGCTGTTCATCTTCTGAAGTACAGCCTGAAGCTAACTAAGCTGGTAAAGATTCTCTTCAATGCTTTGCATTGGGAAAAATGTTTCTGCCGTGCCTGCGTCTTTTTAAAATGTGCAGCAAGTTCTAATAAAGGTAACAGAAATCAGTATTATGGTTTGTGTCAGGCTATTATGTCAAAGATGCCAGATGCAATCCATTTTCCTGTTTCCTGTTCCTCCTACAAACCTTTCAGGCTTCTGTTACAAGCAATTAGAAGAACTAATTTCCTCCTGGTGGCAAAATATAACAAAATTCAATTTCTTGGGACAACTCCAAAGTATAACATACATTATTCAGAGCTTCACTGGCTTCTTCACCAGGCAAAGGGGCTAAAAACCATAAAGGATAATAAAGGTGATGGTATGAGAACCATAGGACTATATTCTGCCTCAGAGGTTACTCTGTTGTCAGTTGAGATGGTACTAAGAGGTTTCATTGCAGATAAAAAGTACCCCACCTTGGCTATGTGAGTACTAGGGGCAAAGGGCAAGAAAAGACAAGTAATAACATTTTGACTCCATTAGCAGCAGAGAAGTAACTTGACTTCTTTTGATCCAGCTATCCCTTGAGATCCACTCTTAGGCTGTAGTACAATCAACGTTGTGGGCCCTAGTCCCATTACACTGCTGTTCACATACTAAAATTACCTCCAGTAAGACCATCTTGTATTTACTCTGTTGCTGAACTGTAGTCCTTCACATTCAGAGGAAGAAATTCCTCTCAACGGATTTCTGCAATAGATAGCTACAGTATGTGAGAACATACAAATCCATTTGGAGCTATTTTTGCAGAGCAGGAAATCTAGCCATGGAAGAGGAAAAGAGAAGCTTCAGACAGAGACTAATAAAATGTTCTTTGGATTAAATTAGTTACATTTGGGATTCAGCTGACGTACTCACCACTGGAATGATCTTTCCCTTGGTGAGCAATCAGTTTTAAAAGGCAGATCATATTAATCTTTGTTCATGCCTTCCCTTCTTACAGATCACATTGGCAGCACTGGTGAGAGTGGAAAGCTAGGCAGCATACCCAGTTCTCCCCTCATACCCCATCCCAGCCAGGCTGTAATTTGGAAGAATCTGGTTTACCAATGCGAATTAGTCTATTGTGTGCAGAACAAGGTCGCCTCGCTGGGTATCTCTGCCTTCTCTGTATCTTTCCAGGCACCATTTTCCCCCCGGGGCATTTCATGCAATTCCTGCAGAATCATTCTCGGTTCACTTCATATTTAGGTTATACGTTTCTAGTGCTATCGGATTGTTGGGTATATAGAAAATCAATTTCCTGTTTTTATACGCAGCAGGAGTTTTAAAAAAATGTTTGGCAGCCTATTGTGGCATTAGCGATTTTGGATTTATGCTTTTAGATCAGCGTCCTTCTAAATGTCAGTATTTGTGGACTCCTTTAGAATAGCACATCCATGTCTTATGAATGATAACACAGCCATTTTTCCCAATGGTGGTTTTTTTTTTTTTTGGTCTTCTTACTAATACAGTGAATATTTAACTGGTCTGTATTTAACTAAGCACTAGTCTGAACTATCCAGTAGCACAAGGAAACAGCATAAGAAAAAATAAAAAAGACAGTAATGAAAAGTTTTTATTTTTCAAAATAGTAGTGAGAAGATAGAATGATATGGTAATACAGATGGTTTCAGTTTTGGTTCGATTCATTTGTGAGAACAACACATATCTTTTGCTGCTAGGTTTTAGGGTACCCCATTGTTAAATCAAGTTGTAATTAGCAAAGAAGGTTGCTAATTACAGACATATAAGCTGAAGGTTGTTAATTACAGACAAAATCCTGGGATGGGCAGCTGGCAGAGGTTAGTAGGTCTGGGGAAGCCACACTTACTGCTGTGTCTCCTACAATAAAATAAAATAAAAATGCCTACAAATAACCCACAGTTCTCTTTTGGAGAAATAAGGGGCATGTTACCATATTTTTGGCTTCCTCTGGATCATTTATGAGGATGACATCTGGGGACCTTTTTGGGAGAACTGGGTTTTTTTTTAAACTCCAGGAGAGTTTTTTCCAGAAGAGAGCACAGGAACCATATGGTCTTTGCTCACTTTTGACTTAAACTATTGTTTGTGGTCTCATGATTTCAATCAAATGCAAGTGATGAATCTGCAGTTGGCACAACTGCAGATATTCAGCTTCATGCTTGTGCTTTCCTGACACGAACAAGGCCACCAATGGGTCTAGATAGAGAAAAATTAGTCCAAGGTATGATTGTGCAATGATATAAAATCCTTTGCCTTAGATAAGCCTCTCTGAAGATGCTGGTCGATCGAAACATTGTAGAAAGAGCAAAGCAAATGGAGTGAGCCTCTCTTTAAACAAGTTGGCATTTTATGTTTTAATGGGAAGAAGCAGTGTGAAAATGTCAAATTCTTTGTAAATGCCAGGTCTGTAGTTTTTTCACTTGCATAGTGGGTGTGGTTCAAAGAAGGAAATAGATTTTTGAAAGTCCTAAGCAAATGCTAATGCAACCTCAACTAGGCCCTGGTTTTCAGAAACAGACGCTCATGTTCCTCAAAGATCTTTCCTGCTGTGTACCTTCAACTTGACCTCAACTTATCATAGGGCTTTCTAAGCAAGATTATTATGAGGCGGTTTGCTATTGTTTACCCCTTGGTGCGGAGAGTGTGTGACTTGTTCAAGATTACCCAGTAGGTTTTTATAGCTGAGTGGGGATTCAAACTCTGACCTCTCTGAGTCCTAGTCCAGCCCTTAAGCCACTTACATACAGGCCAACTTGTTTGAACATGTGTTTCTTACTCACCCAGAGAACATTACAAAATCACCCTGTTCTCCCAAATCTAGTTGTTAATGTGTCAGGTCAAGTTTACAAAAATTCTAGAACATTCCACAGCTGCCAGCTTGACAAATAAAATGCTACACTTTGGGGAATTTGAGTGAGTAACCACATATTTTGTATAATGTGGGCTGCAAATTGCTAGTACAAAAGACCAGAGATCCATCCTTTTGAAATGTCAGGCCTCCTATGCTTAAAATAGGCCTTTTGTCTTCTGTTTTATACATACTGCAGACGTTTGTTTTTTTCCTTTAAGACATGCATTGTCCATGGTGCCACAGAGAACAGGCTCGAAGGATAAGAACACAGTTCATTTTGAAAGGGCCAACGAAGGCCAGGCATGCCTTCCCACTGCTGCAGACAAAGAAGGCTTTAAATGCAATAGACAAACTATGGTGCAATTGGGCCATATAGGTGACGTTCAAAAGATTTTGCCAGACCAGTTATTCTGAGACCATAAATGTATCCATGCATGCAGTTTGGTCTAGAGAAAGAGAGCAAGATTAATACTATGAAACCAACATAGCCATAAGTGGAAGAGGGTTTCCACTTTTTGTTTCTGCATGATGTGCCACCCTGGTCTTTCAATGAGCTTTTGCTGTGCAGGCTGTGCTCTGATAGGTCAATTGGATATTCTTGGGACACTCGATTACTTCCAATGTGGAGATGTAATTGTTCTGCTTCTCTGTGGCTCCAAATGGTGAAGGTGTCATCCAAATATCTGAACCATATAGTGGTTGCTATTTCCAGGGCTTGTTTTTAGCTGCAAGGCTATTCAATGCTAATCAAGGTGGCCAATTGCAACATTCACACTGGCCCCAAACAGACAAGGGTTCTTTCTCCCACCCTGGACATTCGACAGATATATAAACCCCACCTGACTAGTTTCCAACAGACCTCACAACCTCTGAGGATGCCTGCCATAAATGTGGGCAAAACATCACGAGAGAATACTTCTGGAACATACAGTCCAGAAAACTCAGAGCAACCCAGTGATTCCAACCATGAAAGCCTTCAACAACACATAAAGGAAACTCTTCATGTGAACTGAGTCACCATTTGTAGGAACTCTATGCCTCCTTGACTGGGAACCAAAGGACTACATTCAGTGTTCTGTATGCTGCAGGATTTCCCCCCATTCTACATACATTTTGTGGTAGATCGCTTCCATAGACTCACAATGATGTGTGATCTTGTGCATCATCAGATTGATGCTCCAGACGCTAAAGAACAAAGCAATGCCACCCAAAGAGAAAATTACTGCCACTTGCTGCGTACACTAAGCATTTTGTGCCTTCCCATGGGGCTGGCTGGATCCTAGCTTTTGTTCTAGACATACAGCTGTGTGGATTATATACAGCCGGGATCTTTTGTCTTGATGCTTTGAAGCTAGTTCATATTCAGAACAATGACTTTGGCATGAGCTGCATTTGATTTAATTAGCAACTGGCACAGTGGTTGCCTCAGCAAATGCTACTCCTTATGAAGACTTTTACATGACTGAGCTATTCTCTATTATTCTAAAATATGATATTTTCTAGAAAATGAGTTCCTGGGAGAAAGGAGGAATATGATTCTGGAGTGCCTGGGAGGCCAGGCAATGATGTGTGATGAAATCTTATCTGTCATTGATGAGTCTTCTGATACCAAAAGCTTTAAAACATGTGGATGCCTTATTTCTTTTGGTATCTGGAAGCCTGACTGTAAAGAGAACACAGCTCTCTTGGATTACAAGATCATCAGGAAAAGGTCAAGAAAGCTCCCAGCAGCTGACTTGTCTGAGCAATCTGGATTTTCTTTCATGTTTCCCCCATTGTCTTTGTTAAGGGAACAGTTCATCTCACCCATTTTTCCTTAATTTTATTAATATCTCATCTTACAAAATTAATACCTTTTGAGGCCTCAATCCTTCCTTGCTTCCCCACGGATCACATAGACCAACTGAATCAATAATTACTTGTTAAGCTAGCACTAAAGGAAATTCTATTAGTGTAAGCAGCCAATGTGGTGTAGTGGTTTGAGTATCAGACTATGACTCTGAAGACTAGAGTTGGAATCCTTATTCTGTTATTAAACCTATTGAGGCCCCTGCTACACAGCTGAATAAAATCCCACATTATCTGCTTTGAACTGGAATATATGACTGTGGATTCAGATAACACAGTTCAAAGCAGATATTGAGGGATTTTCTGCCTTCATATCCGGGGTTATATGACTGTGTGGAGGGGCCCTAAGTGACTTTGGGCACATACTCTCTTGAAAGAAAGCAATGACAACCCCTTCTGAACAAATCTTGTCAAGAAAACCTTTTGATGGGTTAGCCTTAGGGTCACCATAGATTGGAAATGATTTGAAGAAACACCACCACAATAAGAGGTCTTGCTATAGTAGTATACATAAAAACATGCTTATTATCTATAATATTAAAATTATTTAAATCATAAACAAGCCATTTAAAAGCAGAACAGACCTTTATGAAAAGCTTTTTCTTTGCTTGCAGATAGGAAGGAGGAGGCCAGACTATCCTCCCCAGGAAAAAAAAGCTCCAGAGCTTAGGAGCCCAGAAGCAAACTGAAATGTTTTATTTATTAGCATTGTAGAATACAGCTCCCCTCATTTCTTATCATTGTCTATATTTGCTAGAGTTGTAAGATTTGCAATCCAACAACATCTGAAAGGCTGCATGATTCCCATCCCTGTTTTAAATAAATGTAAGCAAAGGAAACCCGTCTCTTGTGTTAATAAACAGTGCATGAAGTATTGCTAGTGGAATTTATTGTGTTGCTGGCATAGCTTCAGGTGAAATCACATTTTTATTTATTTATTTATTTATTTACAGCATTTATATTCCACCCTTCTCACCCCAAAAGGGACTCAGGGCAGATCACATTGCACACATAAAAGCAAACATTGAATGCCATAACATAGAACAGAGACAAGACGCAGGCACGGGCTGGCCTCGAACTCATGACCTCTTGGTCAGAGTGATTTGTTGCAGCTGGCTTGCTATCCAGCCTGCGCCACAGCCCGGCCATTTTGGTGAAGCTCAACTAGATTCTCTACTGTCTATACCAGTGGTTCTCAACCTGTGGGTCCCCAGGTGTTTTGGCCTACAACTTCCAGAAATCTCACCCAGTTTACCAGCTGATATGATTCTGGGAGTTGAAGGCCATAACATCTGGGGACCCACAGGTTGAGAACCACTGATCTAAACTGCTATCTTATTCCTCCTCACCCCTCCTGAATTGAGGTCCTTGCATGTGAGGCCATAAAATAGGATCTGAAAGCTCTTCTGTGTGCTTTACTTCCACAATTGCTTTTTCATATGATCTCAAATTAGAAAGTAGCATTCAGTGTGGAGATGTCTCATTTAGAATATAAATAGAATCTTTACCTTTTCCTTCTGCTCATCTTGTCACTATGGCTGAGTATGACCCCATTGTCTCATCTATGTTTGAAAGTGGGCTCCTTAATCAAAGTCATCACAAACTTCTGCTTAAAATCCAGTGCACTCTGCACCAGCGTTCCACTCTGTCCCCATTTCTTCCTCCAGCCTCTGTTGTTGGAGAAACATTAAGGAAAGGTTTATAATGCATTTTGGATGTTTATATATAAATATTTAATGAACACGAGGTGTGGAGTAAGTGGATGAAGAGGTTTGTCACTAACTTTCCTTACATAAGGACTCTGGGTCATCCAAGGAAATTGATTGGCAAAAGACACAAGACCTGCAAAAAAGGAAATTACTTTTTATATAATACAGGCAGTCCCCAAGTTCTGAACAAGATAGGTCCCACAGGTTTGTTCTTAAGTTTAAGTTTGTTTGCAGGCCCGTAACTAGGATTTTGATTTGGGGGGGGGGGGGGGGCTGGGATTTTGGTTCGGGGGGGGGGGCTGAATCTGAGTGAGAGAGGATCTACCTTAGCAAACCTTTTGTATCATTATCCCAATATCCCCATGCATATGGGGTATATTGAGCATGGTGAACAGTTTAAATAATAAATGTAAGGCCTTCTCGCGGACCACCCTGAGAATTTGGGGGGGGGGGGGGGCTGAAGCCCCTCAACCCCCCCCCCCTCCCCCCCCGGCTACATGCCTGTTTGTTTGTAAGTCAGAACAGGTCCATTTTTAAGTGTAATGCCAGATAGAAATAAATAGATAGACTTTGAATAGCATAGGGAAGGGTTATCACCCCTGTGGTGTTTATTTTTCTGTCTGTGTCCCTATTCAGATTTCACCTCACTTTTTGTCCCTGTGATATTTGGATTTTGAAAAAAAAATGGCTTGTGGTGGAAACAAGTATTGTTGAGAAAGCTTCAGTGGAGACACCTTTTCTCCATGATAACTCTTCCAGGAGTGAATTTCCCTTCCTAGGGGTAGATTTCTCTCACTTCCTGTTGTCTCACACCCATTTCTAACTATGAGTCATTTGTAAGTTGGATGTTTGTAACTCGGACACTGCCTGTACATAATTAATTGTATATAATTTTCAGCTGTAAAATAAGATGGTGATGGACCAAGTTCCAAAATATGGAGGGTAAACATATCTGTGTAAGACATTCTTGTATTCTGAAATTCAAGTGATTTGAAACAAGCAGAGTGGTGACTACATAGAATATAGTATAGCATTTTGTGATAAAGGTAAAGCTTTCCCCCTGACATTAAGTCTAGTCATGTCTGACTCTGGGGGTTGGTGCTCATCTCCATTTCTAAGCCAAAGAGCTGGCGTTGTCTGTAGACACCTCCAAGGGCATGTGGCCGGCATGACTGCATGTTCCCATTAGAGCGGTACCAATTGATCTACTCATATTTGTATGTTTTCAAACTGCTAGGTTGGCAGAAGCTGGGGCTAATAGTGGGAGCTCACCCTGCTTCTCGGATTCGAACCGCTGACCTTTTGGTCAGCAGTTCAGCAGCTCAGCGCTTTAACCTGCTGCGCCACCAGAGGCTCCGCATTTTGTGACAATATACCAAATTAGTGGACAGACTTTGGAATTGTTGACATAGTTTTAAAAGAAAAAAGTATGGTAAGATCTATTTGAAAGAACCAGGTTCAAAACGCTGTACATTGAGAATGGAAGAGTGCCTGCCCTTTACATTCTCAGTCGAAGTTGACTGTATCAGAATTGAGTTTTGCTACAGCCTTTCATTGAAAATTCCACTGGTAGCTACTCCAAGCGTTCTTAATTTCAGCAGCTTGATTTTGATGGGAATGTCATGTTATTATTCAGTAGGACTGGTACTGAAGTATTATGTAATTAGTGGGGATTACCAAATAATGTTTCTGGGAAGTTGTTAAAAATAGGATTAAATGAGAGCTGTTTTCAATTGAGATGTTTGGCAAATATAGAGCCCTTCCACAAAGTCATATAACCCAGGATATCAAGGCAGATAATCCATAAGATCTTCTTTGAACTGGGTTATCTGAGTCCACATTGCCATATAATCCAGTTCAATGTGGATTTTATACAGCTATGTAGAAGGGGCCATAGGAATGTTTCCCCTTTTGCCAAACTAGCAGGAATACTGCAGCTCCTGTGTAGTCTAAACTGGTCCATACTTCGTATTTATCTTTGTCCTGGCATCCTAATCTTATTTTTTTGGTGCTAGTTTGAAATCAGTTAGCAAATTTGTGGCTGAGGGGAAGGGGGAGATTACTAGTCAGGATTCAGTTTGCATGGAATTTTGTGAGAAACAAATTTTGAGCAAAATATGATCCTCTCAGACTATTGTTGCAAATAAGAAAAATCATCAACATCAACCCAGCAATGCCAGGTAAATTTCCGACTAGAACATGCATGTCGCTCTGTCTAGGAGGAGGGAAGAGAAAGGAAATTATTGCTATAGGTTTTTATAGGTTTTTCTTCTTCTAGAGGTACAAAATAACTATTATATATTATCACAAGGGAACAGCTATTCTTTCTTGAAAAGATTCTGTTTTAAGGTTACTTAAAAAAGATAACAGTGGTTCAGTCCTACTTGTCTAATATTGACGTCATTTTGAACTTGGGGAAGAGTTATTGGGGAACACCTTTTCATTTTCTCTCTATCTTTGGCTGAATCCTTTCTGAGATGGCTAAATGGCTCACGTCTAGATTTCCACTAAATATGCTGACTTGTCTTGAACAGTTCAGTATTGTTTAAAAAAATTGCTGCTGAGAATCGGATGCAAGTGAGCATGTTGTTCTGTTCCTTTTGACTTACCTATGAAGATGGTTCATAGTCTGATATGTTTGGAACTGGGGACAATTGTAAGATATTGGAATACATTACAATTGTATAGATTCCTTTGGTGTGGAAATTTGGACCAATTACTCTGTTTGTAAACATTAGTAGACCAATACAGAAATGAAAGGAACAGTCTCAAATCAGTAGAAGAGCCCATATTTTCCACACTGAAGATTCTAGCATCTGTAGATCTTGGGGACCCTCCACACAGCCCTATATCCCAGAATATCAAGGCAGAATATCTTACAATATCTGCTTTGAACTGGGTTATCTGAGTCCACACTCACTGCCTTGATATTCTGGGATATAGGGCTGTGTGGGAGGGCCCTTGGTTTCTGGGAAATATCCCAGGACTTGAGATTATTAGGACCAAAATGTGAGATTTAGAGGCTACCCATTGTGATACTACAGGGTGTAGGCGATGGTGATTTATTTTTATTTTTATTTACTTTGTGTTATATTCCGCCCTCTCTCCCTCATAGAGGGACTCAGAGCAGCTCAGAGTGATGTTTCTTGGGGGAGCCTCTGATGACGTCTTAAAGGATGATATGTTAAGCATCCAGCATAGTTACACAGAGTGCCATTCATATCAAAAGCAAATGAATCAAAAAGATTTACTGAACAGACATTTTCAAACTAGTGCTCTCACCCTGAGATTTTTCATCTTCACCCTAAGGGACTACAGGAGATCCTTAGATCTGGGAATCGAAAAAAATAACTCGTCCCAATTCTTTAACAATATGTGGGAGGTGGAGTGGGATTCAGATACTCAATATAGTCAAAAGGAAATGAATATGACATGAGACACTGATCCTTGAAAGCACGTTGCAAAATGAAGAGTTTTCCAACCTTCATTTCCTGGTATTTTGAATATTTTGTTACCAGACTGCAGTGTTATTTTTACATGTGGAAACTGTGAAACTATTTTGAATGACAGCAACAACTAAAAGAAAGAACACAAGCCAAGGAAGAATGTTTAATGAGGTGTGGAGGGAGAAAAGGAACAAGAATAAAGAACTTACGTACAAGACATTATGTGAGACTTAAGTAATTCCTTTAAGCTCTCCTGAAAAGCTCAGCTTTAGCACCGATGCTCTACTGTGATCTGATGAGAGGTGTGTAAAAGCTCTGTAGCTTTTCCTTGGCTTAATAACATGTTCTCCCAACCACTATGTGGACAAATCCTAGGCCAATGTGCAAATGTATAACCAGTATTTATTCATTCAGATTGGCATCCATGAGTAGTCTTTACTGTTACTGATGCTCTTGAATATTTATTTTGAGAATCCTGAAAGCTTAGGGGAACCAAAAGCCAATTATCCCCTTTTGCTGCTGGAGCAAGGATGTGTCCAGACTATAGTATTTTGGATTTCAGTTGAGGAACATTCCTGATTGTCTGGCATTATTGGTTGAAAACTACATCACTCTTGTTTTTTGTAGGTCAAAGTTGTTATTTTCTGTGTAAGCAATACATCTTTAACCCTTGAGCCTTATGCAGTATTTTTTTTCAAGATATGTCCATGGGCCCTTCCACACAGCCAAATAACCCAGAATATCAAGGCAGAAAATCCCACAATATCTGCTTTGAACTGGGTTATCTGAGTCCACACTGCCATATATCCCAGTTCAAAGTAGATAATGTGGGATTTTATTCAGCTGTGTGCAAGGGGTCCCACATTGAAACTAAGCGGAAGTAACAATTTGATAGTACCTAAATGCAAAATGGAGTTCTTCACTCTTCTCAGACTTTGGTTCATTTGAGTTCTCCCTTAGATATTTTAACAAATATGCAGCATTTGTCATGAGTATTCATTCACAGAATTTCAAATGCATTATTTCTGAACAAATCAGTGCTATTAGCTACATGCTAAAGCTGATGACATGAAACTGAGAGCACAATGACTTACATAAAGTCCCTTTAGGAGTTTATTATGGAAGCAGAGTTTGCACCGGGGACTCTCAAATTCATGCTGCCCATCAGTACATGCCTTACCAGCCTTCTGTCACACCTAAGTAGTTGGGACCTAGGGCATTCGTTAGATGCATTGCTTCTAAAGCTAATGCACTGATGCCAATTTAAAATTTAATGTGGTAGTTCTACTGAGGTTTTTAAAAATTAGAATTAGTTTGTAACATCAATAATTAGTAGCACATTCCCTTAAATATTGCATGCATCTTACTAAAATAGTCCCACCACTTCCATCACTGCTTTGTTCACTGCAGGAATGAGAACTGAGCTTTCCCCATGAGTTTGCTCACATAGAGAACCTAGAATCATAGAGTGGAAGAGAACATCCAGTCCAACCCTCTGCCTTGCAGGAGCACAACCTCCACAAGAAGGAGGGTCAGTGTTTTGTGGGAGCTGAGTGACGATGACTTAAACATCCTAAAGCCACCACATCCTGCCTGATCTTGAAAGCTAAGCAGCATTAGTCGTGGTTAGTACTTGGATGAGAGGCTACCAATAAAGACCGGGTGTTGTAAGCTATGTTTCAGAGGAAGGAGCTGACAAAACCATCTCTGAGTATTCCATGCCTAAGAGAACTCAAAGAAGTTTATGAGATTGACTTACCTTGAGCATTCTGTCTTTGTCCAGTGATTAACACTATTGAAGACAATTTGACAGGGATTATATGTGTTTAGTCCTGGATTCAACTTATCTAGGTGAAATAAACACGCATGTCATTTATGTTTGTATGCACACTTCTTTCTGCTTGTTAGGAACCCTTTCTCATTTCCAACCTTTTAGGTAACACCTTTATAAAAGGGCTGGCTCAGTATACTGGATTTAAGGCCAGCCCTACCATGAGGCAATTGGAGCCTTGCTGCTTCAGGCAGCACATTTGGGGTGTCATGGAATGGCAGCCAATTTTAGTGCTTTAATTTTTTATTCCTGTGTTTATAGTGCCAGAGGTGCTTGAGGGATTTTTCTGCCTTCTGTGTCAACACAGCTTGGCTGACTTTTGCACGACGTATGCTGGCTCAGTGGGTAGGAGCCACCATTTACTACTCTGCCTCAGGCAACCAAATGTCTTGAGCTGTCTCTTCGACCAGATTATTTTTGAGGAAATGATGGCAGGCCAGCATGAGCAGCAGGCCTATAAATTATGGGAAATTGGCAAAAAGCTTCTCTTCTCTGTGGGTGGTATTCTTGGGCAGAGGGTCCCTCACTTAATTTTTTTAAACCTGCAAAATCCCCATCACACAAAAAATGTTTATGAACAGTCAGGCTACACATTTGGTAGATGGGTTGAATTTATTAATTGTACAGTTACCAGCACTTCACAGCATGTTTCTGACATCAATCTTGGATGCCTGACTGACATTATAATGGCTTTTAGAACACAGAATAGGTAAAATGCAATACCAATCAGCTCTGAAGGTGTGCCTGTGCGCTGATCCCTCCCACCACCTCCCCGTTTTTCCATTTATTTTTGTTCTTCAGGTCATGTTGTGTTTTGCTTTTTTGAAAGAAATGTTTCTTGGTTCTTGATGGGAAGCAACTGCTTCTGCTTTTTTAAACAATATGACTCTGAGTACCTCCATCAGCTGCACAACTCTGACTGGAGGTGTTCAGTGACCAGCTATGCAACTGGCACATGATTTAGGCCCACTGAGGCCCCTTCCACACAGCTGAATAAAATCCCACATTTTCTGCTTTGAACGGAAATATACGGCAGTGTGGATTTAGATAACCCAGTTCAAAGCAGATATTGTGAGATTTTCTGCTTTTATATTCTGGGTTATATGGCTGTGTGGAAGGGCCCTGAAAGACAGAGCAAATCACACACAGCTTTCTCCTAATGGCATCTTATCCTGAAACTATGGCCCTATATCATCCGTGGAAGTACACAATCCATACAAATCCTTATGGAGGTTCCAAGACATTTTTCAGAATGTGGATAAAATATGTTTGAAACAAAAGGCTGTGCTGGGTGCTCCTTTTTGTCATCACAAATTAATCTCTGTAGCTGGATAAATACATTTCTGTAAGCTTCTGTGGTGGCCCAAGGACAAAAAAGAAGATAGGAATGTTTTAAATAAGTAATATGTTTTAAATTACACTTACATGGGAGGGAGGAGAAATAACGGTACAAAAGTAAATCTTAACTGATGTTTAGCTAAGCATCTGAATTTCTGGGTTGTTTCAAATCTAACATTAATATCTCCCTCACTTGTTGTTGTTGTTGTTGTTGTTGTTGTTGTTGTTGTTGTTGTTGTTGTTGCTGCTGCTGCTGCTGCTGCTGCTGCTCCTCCTCCTCCTCTTCCTCTTCCTCCTCCTCCTCCTCCTCCTCCTCCTCTTCTTCTTCTTCCAATTCTACTTTATCTCTATTGAAAGGAGACCCAGGGCTTTTCCACACAGCCATATAACCCAGAATATCAAGGCAGATAATCCACAATATCTGCTTTGAATTGGATTATCTGAGACCACACTGCCATATAATCCTGTTCAATGTAGATTATATACAGCTGTGTGGAAGGGGCCCCAACATGGCTAACAATAAAATCATTTCAGTCTATAATTTAAATCCTACAAACCATCCAAATATTAAAATAGAATTAAACATTGAAACTATAAAAAATAAAAAGTCTGGCCATTGGGCTGGACTTTGGAAGTTTACCAGTAGAATATAAAGCCTCCTTTCTGTTATTTGTTCCTAGATTAGATAGCAATGGTGGTTAGTGGAGCAGTTCATACATGCAACTGCACATTGGCTTTTTACAGCTGATACAAAGGGAAGAAAGACTTAGAGTGCATCTACACTGAAGAATTAATGCATTTTTACACCATTTTAATTACCATGGCTCCATGCTATGAAATCTTGGGAATTGTAGTTTGATGAGGCACCTGTCCTCTTGGGCAGAGAAGGCTAAACATCTTGCCAAACTACCCTGATTCCATAGCATTGAGTAATGACAGTTAAAGTGGTGTCAAACTGCATTAATACTATAGTGTAGATGCATCCTAAGTCCAATTATTGGTGACACTAGAGTAGACCCACTAAATGAGCACCACATACAAAAATGTTGATGCTTTTCGCACCTTAGTAAGAATGGGATTCAGCCCAAAGTTTTCTGTGGCTACCACCATCTCTTAGGGACATTAGAACATGATTGTCCTGGAAATCACAAGAAAATCACAGTAGAGTTCTCATACCTCCCTTTCATGTTTGTTTAGGTGGTCTCTTTCACAGCTCCTGCTGCTGTCTTGTTGGGCAATCCTCTAAGTGAAAACTGTATTTAAAGCGAAGTAACTGAAGATGTCAAATGGTCTGTGAGGCATTTCTTAGAGGCAGTGAAATGTAAAAACAGTTCGAGACTTTGGATGTAAAAGACAAGGTGTTTTTGTGTGTGAAGAGAAGAGCACGTGTGTGTGTGTATAAAAGCAACCCTTCTCTTAATAAATCTACAAACAACTTTCTATTTCTACGCATGACTCTTTAGCTCTACTGAAGGAAGAGGGCACTCAGTTGGGAAAGGCATCAGGTATGGCTAAAAGGAAATGTAAAGCTGGCAGGTTTTGTTTGTTTATCTCTTAAACTAAAAGGGGCTTTTTCAAAACGACCTTCTCTTCCACTACAGAGACCAGAGGCTGCCAAACATCTCGTAATTCTAGATCAGAGATTGAAACCCTTGCTCATTTCCATCGGGAACATGGAGTACTCTCCTTTATAAACAGACTAGCTTTTTTTTCTTCTTCACTCATTTCTATTCCCATTCCAAATTCTTCTTTCTTCCCCCAGCCTTGTTTACAAGTGGCTTAGCAACTGTGTAACATTTTGAGCTGTGTTTGCTGTCCCGCTCATTAAGCATCACTCTGGTTTTGCAATAAAAGAAAGGGAATCCTTGATGTAAACTGTGCTTCAACTCCCCTCTGAACCATTTGCAACAACCTGCAATGCGGGGAAGGAAGGGAAGAGAATACAAGTGTCCTAATAAATAGGAATGGGTATCATTTAAGCTGAATGCACCTGTAATGTTTAATGTATCTTGTAGACAGACCGATAAGAATGATACGCATTTTGTGGCCATGTTTCTTGCCAATTTCAAGTGTAGTGTGTTTATTGTTTCAGAGAGTCTGTGGAGCACAAGTAGAAACACCCACCATAGACAGGTGGGAAATATTGCTTCAAAATGCCCTTTTTTCTGACATATTGCTTAACTCTGGTTTAATGTTGTGCCAACAAGCTTTGGGCACATGCTCTCTCCTGCCCTTTACTTCTCTTTTCCATCACATCTACAGAGAAATTGGAAGGCTTCACTTCCATTTTTAGCCACCTCTGGTTTATTCTTGTATCGAAACCCAAACAAACTCTGGTTAGGATTAATTATGGTTTAGGGAAATGAGCCAACTTTAAGTCATACTTTCTGCTGCTGTCGTCCCTCCTTAATTACGGTGATAGCTTTTCAGGATATAGTATAAGCAAAATCTTCCCAAGTCCGCACAGCAATGGTCAGAGGTTGGAAAAAGTTACTTATTTATTACACCTTGCAAAATTCCCATCAGCATGACCACTAGATATTCTGAGTGGTTGGTTTCTGGGAATTGCCAGCAAAAAGTTTCTCTCTAATAATTTTCCAAGTAAGAAAGAGAAATTGAGAGCCCAAGGCATAGTTTGGTGTTATGTCCAGACCAAGCAGATCTGTAATTGATTGGAAGAATAGGCAAGCATTTACTATTTGACACAGAGAATGCACAGATACATCGGAATATAAGGAAAGCAGGAATGAGCTCAGGTCCCCTCCCGAAGTTGGCTCAGTGTCATCATCTCATTTCAGGGTCTTCCTGTATTAGAGAGTATCTTTAACAATGGATAACTCTTCTTAGAGCAGTATAGGACTAGGCTTAACTGAGGTTTTAAATCACACCAGTGTAAGGACCCATCCCTGTCATGCTCTTATTATTTCTACCTCTGATACTAAATTTCCAGTTAAAGAAGTAAAGTCTAGAATACAACATGTGTCAAGCATAAGAGCTGAGGGGCAAATCCAACCCACCAGGCTTTGGGTTAGAAGGATCTGCTTTTTGGGAGGGGAGGTATTTCTTTTTTTAATTTATTTTATTTATAATTTTACCTATACATAAAAATGAGAAAACAGCGCATAGAAAAGAGAAGAAGAAAAAGGAATACATAGATAAATTGTGAATACATATGACTATATAGTTAGACAGACAAAAAAGAAAAAGACACCCCCCCCCCCAAAAAAAAACAACAACAAACCTATATCCACTTCCAGCTCCTGGATCTGCTTTTTGGGAGGGGAGGTATTTCTTACAGGACTCCTAGGTGGCCTATGAGGCTTCAATGCCAAGGAACATAGTTCTATTTATGCAACCTTACAATTGCAAACAGCCCTTTGAAGGCAAGCATAAGGTTGATGTGACCCTCAGTAAAAATGAATTTGACTCCTCTGATCTATGAGGTGACAGCAGAACCCTATAAGGCATGGACCCCAGGCATCATATTTATTTCTTCATTGCTATCCAGCCCTATATTGTAGAGTTTCAGAGTGGCATGCTGTAAATTCAGTTTAGCCAATTTAAAACAGTAAAAAATCAAACAGACTGAAAATAGGGTTGTTGTGTGTTTTCCAGGCTGTATGGCCATGTTCCATAACATTGGCCATACAGCCCGGAAAACACACAACAACCCTATGATTCCGGCCATGAAAGCCTTTGACAACAGACTGAAAATATTAAACATTTTAACAAGAAATGCAAGACAGCTTTATTAGTGGTTAAGACAATTCAAGCTAACAGAAAATCATGCTCATAAATAAAATTGATGAAGACCAAAAGGCTTCAGAAAATTGCCTTATTTTTACTTGGCACCCAGTCCACAACTGGGAGATCACTTCAACAGATGCTTTCTCTCATGTCCTCCCTCAGTGTGTTTCACTATGAAAGGACACAGGGGAGGGCACTCCAGCAAATCTCATTTATGAAGTTAGATTTCACAATGTTGCTTCAGGTCTTACTGGGCTTTCAAAAAGAAAGGAAACCAACTTACAGTATGGCCCTCATATCTGTGTGGGATCTATTCTTGAATTTATAGTGAAATTGTGAAACTGCAGTAGAAAACCCTATTGAAATGAATGACTTCCAGAAGAAGCATATCATAGAATCACATGGGAGGGCCCAGCTCTCTAGCATTACTAGGTCCTCCACATGATTCCATAAACCTGCTACAGAGGCATACCATAGAATCACATTGACAGACCTAAATATGCCTAGAGAGTTTTTGTTTTTTTTTAGATGAAGTGATTAGGTGAAATCAGGGTTACTGGTCCCATGGATATGTGGATCATATTGTATTTTCTGCCTGACCTTGAACACTCTTTTTCCAAATATGACTTCTGTAAAAGGTAGGGACAATTGAGATTCTGAACTTATAGCTGCCTGAGCTCTATGTTAACCTGATCAACAGTCTGACAAAGTTGTGCGTTAATCGAAGCTTCATTCCTTTTAACAAGTCTATTCCTGCACGCCTTCCCGTTTCCATTGAGACTGATGGATGTTATATTGCTTGCCAGGTTACAATGTTAGCACAGCAAGTGATATAAGGTCTTTAACATTGCACAATGATTAAAGAGTTCCCTCAGTGGGTTTCTTTATTGTATTTAATCTCTACAGGCACCATTCTAAAAGGGATTTAATGAACCCTAAGCACATCTACTAGCACTCAATCATGTTTGTCTGTTATATTTCACTGGTCTCTCTCTGTGCTTTCTCGTCTTCCTCCCCACACCTTTAAAATTTAGATTTTAAAGCTCCTTTGGGGGAATGCCTCTCTGCCCTCTGGAAAGAATCAACATATACTGGTGGAGATGTTGTTTCCAACAACAGTTCACTACATATAATTATTTTAAATAATTTTTCTATCTGCCATTGCGTTATGGCAACACATACATCCTGGGGACATTTGGGTTTCTTTATGCACGTTCTCCTCTGCTATAATCATGTTTTGTTATGTGTTATTTGCTTTGATTTGGAAATGACAGTTGTCAAAATATCAACTTGAGCTGCTGGTGAAACCCGAAGATTTCCTATTGCTGCATTCTCCTTCTTTGTTTATATTCAGAAAGAGAAATGCAGTCTGTCTCATTTGGAGATTAGTCCCCAAAGCATACTTAATGTAACTAAGTGGTTTTTTTACTAGTTGTATTTTCCCCTGCACACTTGTACCTTGTACGGTTTTTAGTGCATGTTCAATTATATATATATAAATGCTTTCAAGTATTGCCTGTAGACCTGGTTAGAATACTAAATTATTATTTAATTGCATTTAAAACACTCCAGACCCAAGCCATATATAAAGATGGAGTGGAGGCAGCATTTTTTTTTTTTTGCTAGACTTAATTCAAGCATTGTAACCCAGATTTTGGGTCTGAAGGATCTGCTTTTTGGGAGGGGAGGTATTTCTTACTGGAACCGTAATACTAAGAACCCAGCAAAAAAAGACAGATATTCTCAGTTAAGGAATCCTAAACCTGTGAGTTCATTTTGAATATCAGAACTGAATTCTGCTAATGTTCCTTCCATCCCTAAATCCACAGTTGGTTACTTTAATCTTTCTTCATTTTGGGACAATAATGCCAGGCAAGGAGGAAGGAGACGTTGCTCTGCTGCTATTCTTAAACTGTCAGGAGACAAAAATCAATGTTGATCCACTGTGTATTTATTCCCAGGCTCACTACTAGATCCAGATATAGGTCTGAAGTAGATGAAGATCTACTTTCTGCCTGCCTCTTACCTAGGAAGAAATTATTATATTTTCCCCCTGCTCATTGTTTTTAATCCAACAATCTTGTGCCAACTAACAATACAGATCCATTAATTGCTTTAAAGATGTCAGCTTAATTGTTCTGTGGTGTCTGTCCAGAACAAAACTACTGTACAGGGTAATAGTTTTAACCCTCCCAGTTTTCTACTAGAAAACCTGAGGTGGACTATGCAAACCTGGTTTTCATCAAGAAATGGAGCCACCACCACCAACATTGACCCTCTGAAATTGTGAAGAAATGGAACTTGCCACAGACCAGCAACAATCTATGAACTATTTTGAGCAATTCTGCTTTAAGCTATAGCTTCTCTCTATAGTCTCTTATCAATGTACATGTTGGCCTTCTGACGGTTGTAGGCCAAAAGATCTGGTGGACTCCAGATTCTAAATCTCAACTCAAGAGACAAGTACCCTTGGCTAGCATTTTGTATTGCAGCACAGATTCATAACCTTGAGTTACAGTTCTGTAAGTGTTCCATATTCAGTAAGGCCACATAGCCACAATCTGGGCATTATTGTCATTATTGTAAATGCTCCCCCCTCAAGTCCATCTTAACAGCCAACAGCAATGTAGCAAAGAGGTCTGTATAGTTTCTTTTTGGAGGTTGATGCTTCCAGCCCCCCACCATCAACTAGATCCTGTTTCTGATTACACTGTAATAAAATTTGGAAAAAAAAATCTGTTCCTGGGTTGCTGTGAATTTTTCGGGCAGTATGGCCATGTTCCAGAAATCACCTTGGAGGGTCCAGCTTTCTAGCATTTTTAGGTGTGATTTCTGGAACATGGCCATACAACCCAGAAAACTCTCAGCAACCCAATGACTCTGGCCATGAAAGCCTTCCACAACACATTCTGTTCCTGGTTTGAAAGTTTTATTTTGTGCAGTACTTACTTTGAAGGTAGCTGTTATACTCCAGAAACTTTGTTTTTGTGACTGCCACAAACTATGTTGGATTGGTTGAGACATTCGTTGAAAAAAACAATAGTAAAATGTGCTGCAGGTTGTCCTTCAAAAACAAAGCATTTGCAATTTAATAAACGTTTTCCATATTTTTATGATAGAACCAATTAGGAAATGACATGTATAATCCAGGAACAAAAAATGGTGTTACGTAGTGTTATCACAGTTGTGCTTGATGGCAGAACAAGAATGTAAACATCCTCCTCTTCATGCTCCAATGCAGCTGCTGAACTGACGGACAGTCTTCTCTAGATGTACTTTGACTGGTAAAATGGGCGGGGGTGGGCATGAGGGTGGGGGGGGGGGTAGGCCAGGTGATGTTACTTTGTTACATATTCATGTAGGGTACTGACAAATATCTTCATTGCTTCATCCTAACTGCTTTTGGTATCCCACATCAGAGCTCTGAAAAATTTGGGGACCACAGCTCCTGGAATTCCCCAGTCAAGATGGTTGACAGCTATGAATTGTGATCTCAATGTCACCAAGCTCTGGCCAGAATTATGAAGTGTACTGATCACTACTCTATTCTTGTATTCCATCATACGTACATCATTCGAAGCAGATGAACAGTGGGTTCAACAAGAAGGATGCCAAGTGTGGAGCACTGATTGATCTCAAGATGACTAGGAATGTCTCTGAATTGTTGACTTCAAGGAGAGAATACATACTTAGAGTTTTTGATGTATTGGTGCTCTTGTGGAAGACATTGATGAGATCATGTCTGAAACCAAAATAACCAAAGGAGATAATGATTGTCATATCAGCAGAGATTTCAGTTGCTCAGCTTAGAGATAAATAAAACTACTCTAAACATTTATTTGAAGTAATCTCCATAGAATTTAGTGGAATTTCTGAGTAGACATTTTCTGAGAGAGGTGACATCCATATTTTCTATTATGAGATCAGAATGAGGAAAACAAAAGAGGTTAAAGAAGACTAGGGATAACTTGCTGTTGTTGTTTTGTGTTTTCAATAGCCCTGGGTATAAATATGTTACTAACAAAGTTACAAAAGGAGAATCTGCCAAATTATGGAACAAGCCCTTTGGAATATTGTGTATATAGAGAAGCTTGCTGCATTCATGCATATTGAAGTGCATTTGCCAATATGTTCATTGTATGCTGATATTGGCATTTAATTCTAATTTTGTTTTCCTCCAGGGCACCAAGTGCTGTCATGATCAAGAGCAACATGTTTAATGATATGGATGTATGTGTGCCTGTGTGTCAATTACATTTCCCTTGTGACAATGATTCAGTGAATAGCCTATGCTAATATATGGCTGATGGTTTGTCCTATTTGGTGTTTGAAGGCATTTTCTCTCAGCTGAGCATGGTAGTGGTCCCTCTTTCAAGAAGTTTTCCTCCTTCTGCAGTATATAGTTATTCATGTTGGCATGACATGATAACCCATAGAGCAAGGCTTCATGATTTGTTTAGTAACGGAGCTACATATGACATTTTACTTACACACCAAGAAGCCCAGCTTCCCAGATTGTAATGTCATCTAAAATTGCCCATTCGATTGAGAACATTTTGTTCCCTTTCAGCTATGATAGTTGTGTTTTGTAAGTAGCACCAGTGAGAATAGGTCACCAATCATATGAATACAAAACAAATAATTCGTTCTCAAGAGGCAAATGACAATTCATTCTAGAAAATGCAACCAAGTGGGCTTTTAGAAATGTCCATGCATTTTTTAAAAGCACATTCTACTAATGTCTTTTCCCCCTAAAACTGTAGAATATCACAAAGGAATACTCATTGAATTTAGAAGGCATTTGAACTGACCCTGAAACCATTTTCCTTTGATAGCTAGAGTAAGTGGCATATTAACAAATTATATATGCATTTCATAAAATATGCTGGCTATTAAAAGTAATTTATTATACTACTAATCCCTTTCACTCTAGGGGTCAGCAATGTAATTTAGCTGCTGGGTTATGATTTATATTATTTTTTGAATTAAATCAGCCTCCTGGTGTGAGGTTATATTTACTGAATGTGTGCAGAATTATTACAGAATGTAATTAAAAACTATTGAATAAAAATGAAGTATAATTCCAGATGCTAACAGTCAGCTAGCCAACAATGGTCATATGTTTATAATACACATCAACAAGATGTCCATGGCCTTCATTAATATCAAAGGAGCCCCCTCTGAGGCACAGTGGGTTAAGCCCTTGTGCTGATAGGACTGCTGACTTGAGGGTTGGGTTCCTGACCTGAAAGTTGAGGGTTCGAATCCAACCCAGGAAGAGTGCGGATGAGCTACCTCTGTCAGCTCCAGCTCCCCATGTGGGGACATGAGAGAAGCTCAAGGATGGTAAAAACATCAAATCATCCGGGCTTCCCCTGGGCAATGTCTTTGTAGATGGCCTATTCTCTCACACCAGAAACCACTTGCAGTTTCTCAAGTTGCTCTTGACATGAAAAATATTAATATCAAATATCTTTTTGCTTCTGGGGTTTTGAAAAATAAAAACAGAAGCTTAGGAAGAACTGAGAATAAATAAAACATGTAACTTGGTTAAAACATTTCTGAAAAGAGATTTGATCCATATATCAACAAGTAGAGTTTATTAATTTACTATAGAGTCCTGCTCCCATTGAAGTTCAGAACACTTTGTGAATACCCAACGTGAATTCTCCCTCTTCTTTAAAATGGCAAAATCAAAACATGCTTTTGGAAATCTTATTTTTGGGACTTGAGCATCCACTGAATTGAGTATCCATGGGAGCCCTGGAACCAAACCATAGCAGATACCAAGGGCCCTATGGACTAAATGTAAAAGACACAAAGGGATCTTTCAAGACTAACTGATTTATTGTAGAATAAGCTTTTGTAAACCCGGTCTGCTTCCTCCAATGTTAGAATAAATAACTTCATCTGGAAAGTGCTTCTGGAGCTCTTCATGGCATTGTACTCTGAAACAGAGTGACACAGCTATCTCTTGGATTATAACAGACATTTGTTTACAATATTTATATCCTACCTTTCAACAAAATGTTCTCAAAATATGCTTTCTCTGTCTTAAATGGACATTCCTTGAAAGGGTTCCAGTGGAAGCCACTGGAAGTCTTGGGAAGGTGATGATGTATACAGTACTAGATCTGGTGGTGTAAGAAGCGGAGTTGCTTATTTAGGTGAATAATCCATTTTATAATGCATTGTAGTGGCTTGTTTTAAAATAGCATTCCTTTCTGCAGACTGCCTACAACTTCACCTGTTCCTTCTCTGGATTATAGTACTCCTCTGCTGGGGTTCAGATTTTGAACCACTTCCCTGTGTAATAAAAGTGAATTGTATAAGCATATTAATCATTAAAGCTTTCCCCTTGGCAGCCGCTATCATATGTTTCCAGGTTTTACGGTCTGTTGGTTTGTATTAAGGTTTTCAGATAAACATTTCAAAAACAGAACTACAGTGGCATCTCATCAATAAAGCACTGTCATCAAAGTTTGACAGACAAAGAGACATACAGTACCATATATAATCAGAGCTGAAGGATTTTTGGATTTTATACAAAACCCCAAACACAGCCACTTGGCACATCACTATTGTGAGACTGTTGTCTGCTTTTCTCTGGTGCAGTACATTTCCAAAAATTCCAAGTTGCTATGGTTTATGCCCACAGTGACTGGAGAATAGTGGTAGTTGTCTTCCAAAAAGTAACTTTTTTCAAGTTCATCATGGAAATAGTTGTGTTATCCTGATATGGAATTAGAAACTTGGCTTTGCATGGTATCTGATGTGCTTCTCTTGTACTATATGGGCTGCAGGAGTAGACATAAGCCATGGGGAAAAGGTTGCCAGAGTGTTCAAATTTTTTAACTATCATAGCCAGAATTGGCTTTTCCTGACTGCAATAGCCCTATAGTATCCAGGATTAGCTTCTTGTGGCTACAGAGCCTGACAGACAACAGAGATCCTTTGTCTACCTGGTGTACTGGTTACTGCAGGGTTTACCTGAGGAGGCGGGGAATACAGTGAACATGCTCTGAGTGGCAATGTGGCAACCTTAAATGTTTGCCATACAAAATGAAGTAGGTTCTGGTGTGGTTAGAGGAAGACTAAAGTATCTCCACTAAGAAATATTTTCTATATTTGCAGAAACAACCTTGTGATTGAACAAGAAGCACTGTAGAACTATTGTAGGTATTGGTTGGAAAACAGCACCTGGACATAGTCTAGAACAGTGGTTCTCAACCTGGGGTTCCCAGATGTTTTTGGCTTTCAAATCCCAGAAATCCTAACCGCTAGTAAACTGGTTGGGATTTCTGGGAGTTGTAGGCCAAAAACATCTGGGGACTCCAGGTTGAGAACCACCAGTCTTGAGCAGTGGTTCTCAACCTGCGGGTCCCCAGGTGTATGGGCCTACCCCAGGTGTTTTGGTCTACAACTCCTAGAAATCCCAGCCAGTTTACCAGCGGTTAGAAATTTTAGGAGTTGAAGACTAAAACATCTGGGGACCCACAGGTTGAGAACCACTGGTCTAGAGCAGTGTTTCTCAAACTATGCTTCTCCAGGTGTTTTGGACTTCAGTTCCCAGAAATTCCAGTTGTTAGGAATTGTGGGAGCTAAAATACAAAACATCTGGGGGAGCACAGCTTGAGAAACTCTGGTCTAGAGGATGTAAGTGGTCAATCTCAATTCAGAAAGAGGAATTCGGCATTTCTATAGTTTGAAAAACAAAAGGGAAATTATATTCCTTTCTTCATTGACAACATGTTAGTAATTCATTTCATATTAGTTCCTGTTTTTCTTGTCTTTCAAACCCAATACAAGCTTTGAGAATTTAGGGCCACATACCATCAAAGACAAATGTATTTAAATGTATTTTGATTATAGTTTTGAATTTCTGGATTGCTTTATCAGATGTATACACTTTACCTCAAGCTCCTAATACATTAAGTAGGAGGGTCCATTCTCATATGGGCTAGAGAGTTAATTTTATTTTCATTTTGGAGAATAGGGGATATAAAAAAAGCTTAACTTCAGTTGAAGAGTGATTCTTGGCTATATTTGGGTAAATTGCTGATGCAAAAATGTACAGTAAATTATGGATGGGTCCCTGTCATTGCTCCTTTTTAATAGGCTAAATATATATTTTACTAAATTTAGCAGATGATACTGACTGCTATAATTGTCATGGAGCAAAGGTTGCTGTTCACTCCAACATAAACACATGTTGGCTTTACTTGACTGAAACACATTCCAAAACATTTATTTTAAGTGCATTTCTACAAGTTTGCTTACAATACAAGGATGCCAGAGATGGCTTGTTCTTTAGAGGCTAAAAGCAGGATGCCAAGTAAGCTCTATCAGGAGGAAAATAACCTTGTTGCTTATGGAACATAGGTGGTATTAATGCATGGAGAAGCTGTCTAAATTGCCTCTGAAGCTTGTAAAATCTGACCAAATTAGATAATTACATTGATGACTGTAGATAGGGTCATCTACAATACTGACATTATTTGAATCAGAGAGAATCCCATATACATATGATTTATAAAGTCAGAATACAGGCATATACAGGCATTTATAAACCCAGAATACAGTACAGGCATTTGATATATAAACCCAGAATACAGGCTTATCCCAGTTTAACAAAGCCTCTGACAAGGAAGCTCCTATTTACGAAGTCTTTTTACTCCCATACAAACCTCACTCTTCCTTCTAGTCCAGTGGATCTCAACCTTTGGGTCCCCAGATGTTTTGGCCTTCAATTCCCAGAAATCCTAACAGCTGGTAAACTGGCTGGGATTTCTGGGAGTTGTAGGCAAAAACACCTGGGGACCCACAGGTTGAGAACCACTGTTGTAGTCCTCTGGCTGGTTGGAAGTGTTTTGTTTTGTTTTGGATTTTTTAAAAGCAGTCTGAGCATCTGAATGATGATGAAGGAGGATTGGAAGAACACAGAGTTAAGGGCCTTTATCATACAATTGCATTGTTTCAGCAAATGGAAACAATAACTTTCACAACTTATTTCCAATTGTCTTATGGTCCCTTTTTGGTGACTTACATCCCCACAATCAGTCTTCCTCACTTTACCTCACCTTCCTAGCTATGCCCATCCTATGTAGCACATGTGAGTTATTTTTTCTTGTGATGCAATTGAAGAATTGCACAATGTTTATGCTTCTTGCAAATGGTGGGATTGCTCCCATAATTGCGTCATTGTGATCTACTATGACAGCACAATTGTACAATTATAGCAAGACAACTTTAAAAAATAAATTTATAGCTAAGAAATGGATTAAAAGTTATGCTCTTCCTATATGCTGTGATGTTCTCTTTGTCTGGACATCGGAAGTGATTTCACCTTGCTTTGAGAGAGGGGGAGAAGAAGAGGACAATGTCCAAATGACTGTTGCAATATTGGAACTGTAGCATAATGAAATGAGCCAATTTACCAGCTGTTGGGAATAGCTGAACAGCAGTTATATTAGAGTCATTTATGGGTTCTTCCTTTCAGTGAAAAGATGCAATGCATGATAAAGCCCCCAGTGTATATGAGAAAACTCCCAGCAAATAGCAGTGTGCCATAAAGCCTGAGTTGGAAAAGAATAGATTTCGGTTCAGGTCAGTCTTGCTACAATTATGTTCCTTTCTGCAACAGGCAAGGTGAATGGCACTGCCTTCAGGATGCCTTTCTGAGCATATATGAACAAAGAGGAGGGTAAAAGCAAATGGATTTCCTCACCAGTTACCCTAGTATGTTAAAGAAGCATATATCTACCGGTTTAGCCATGAATGGGGAAATCATAAGAAACTGGAGTTTGGTGAAGGAGAAATCATACTAAAATTCCCAGGACCAATGCAGTAGCACCAACATTAAATTATCACATCCACACATTCCAGAAATACTTATTTTAATAGGCTACAGGGTTCCAGATTGTATGGTACAATTCAGAAGACAGTATTTCCTGTGTTCCCAGAAAGACTTCATGTTTGTGTCTTATCTCCTCCTTCCTTTTTCTCCATCAATCCAGCCATGGATTTGATTCCCAACTCTTTTTTTTATAGCCATGGTTTCATCATTATGTCCACGTCTGAGCTATGATTAGCATTATCTAAGATTGCCTCCAAACCATTATGTGAATTAGGTTTGGGACAATCTTGTTTGGCGTTAACTCTTGTTTGTATGTAATAGCAAGTTGTAGTTTGCATGCTAACTCTGAAACAGTAAACAGCAAAAGGAAGAATGAAATCCATCCATACCATGGGAACCTGGAAGTCCAAAAGACATTCCAGTGGAGATGAGGAAATAGTGCCATCTGAATTATACATTCATAGTCCTGATATAGGTTTTCAGGAACAGTTTGTTTTTACAAAAGTACACAACAGAAAAAATCTGCTATGTTTTAATATTGCTGAATTATATCTGTAAAACTATAATCTAACATGGAATTCCCTATAGCAAACATCTTTCACTGCACACTTAATATAGGTCAGAAAAAAATCTAAACAAATAGAAAAGGGGGCTTCTCTTTGACTTATGTACCAGCAAAGGCACTTTGTCAATGAGCGAAATGTGCACCAAATGTGAACTTTTAGGAAAATGCTTTCAAAGTACTAATTAGGAAAAATTAGGAAACATGCCTTTCAACATGTGCAAATCTTTATGCAGCAAGAAAAAGACAATTTTACAGCTGGCAACAGAAGTTGCATGGATCAAGTCTGAGAGATGCAACAAAAATGAAATGAACATAATTTGACTTCAGTATTAGCAGAGTAGTTCTTAATGGAGAAGTTTATCTAGATCTGAAGTTGTTTGAGGCTTCCAAGACAAGTATGTATAGAACTGTTTCCAGACACAAGCCACCAGCAGCCATTTTTTAAAGGTAAAGATAAAGATTTTCCCCTGACATTAAGTCTAGTGGTGTTTGATTCTAGGGTTGGTGCTCATCTCCATTTCTAAACTGAAGAGCTGGCGTTGTCCATAGACACCTCCAAGGTCATGTGGCCATCATGACTGCATGGAGCGATACTAATCTATACATACTTACAAGTTTTCAGACTGCTAGGTTGTCAGAAGGTGAGACTAACAGTTTAACCCGCTGCACTATCAGGGGCTCAGCGGTATAGCTACAGTTAATTCTGCAATAAAGCTTGACCTGAAAAAATTGACTTCTTTTCTAGCCAATTCTAGCTGTGTGCCGGCCTACAACAACACAATGAACAGCAGCTGCCTCCAATATATCTTACTTTGCATATGCAAAAACAGAAAATAGCATAAGGGAACAGTAGAGAAGCTTTCCTCACATGCATCCCCTAGTATGATAAGCAAACATAGATCTGGAAATCTTTATGTAAAGTGGAGGCTGGTGAATGAAAAAAAAATTCATGGATGCATTCTGACTTCAAAATGTTTTTGTCCTTATACAAAATTTCTGAAACTGGTTCCTTCATTTTATGAGCATATTGAGTTTGATGTTTTGTTTCATGTCTGACATAACACGTTGGGTTTTTCATTTAATTTTAGTTGTTAAGTCATAATTTGTTTTTATATGTTGGGTTGTCAATTTTCGTTATTATGGGTGTATTATTATTTTGCTCAGGCATTGAATGTCTGCCTTTTTTGTTTGGAATCTGCCCTAGTCATTCCGGGGAAATAGGGTGGAATGTAAATAAAGTCTTATTATTATTATTGGTATTGTTATTACTATTATTTATATTGTTAATTTTTAATCAAAAAGTTTGTTGAAACTTGTTGAACTCTTCTTTTTTGTTGTTCAAGAACCTTTCACTATTATTTGTATGTTGTTTTTACCTCTGCTATGAAATATTCAGTTAAAGTAGTAATGCTGAGGTCCATTTTGTCAACTGAGACAAACCTGGGTGTATTTAATCAAAAGCGGAAGACTGTGCCTGCATTATTTTACTGGGTATCACTGGTTGATGGCCGTGATGATCTCTTCCTATGGTTTTGCATTGACACCCTGTCCATTCTTTGACGGTCTCATATATGGATAGGTCTTTGTCTGGCCTGATTGCATTTCTTGAGTGTGTGCAAATGGTCACAGGTTTCACTTTCAACTTACGTAATCAGCTAAATAAATCCGTTTTGCTCTTTTCCCTGAAACTGTTGGCTCTCCCACATTAATCCTTCTTCCTTTTGCATTCTGAAGAGGCTTTCTCCGCTAGGAACAAATTGTTTTTCAGGCCTTGTTTCTCATCTTGAAATTAGTGGTTCTGAATTGAACCAGTGTGTAAGAATCTCTTGTGGTTTGAATGAGTCATGATTAAAACAAAGCATTCCCCATTTTTTGTTTGCTGTATGTGAATAGCTGATTGCTGCTTCCTTTAAATGTACATGCAAAAAAAAAACCTAGAAGATGGACATACTAGTAATACGTATACTTAAAAAATGTACAAAATATTATCTTTGAGACATATTTTGCAAACCCTATGTATTTAAAAGTTTATATTGCCCAATAATTGTTTTTATGGATGAATGAATGAATGAATGAGACTTTATTTCTATCTTGCCTTATCTCCCCAGTGGGGATGCAGGGAGGCTTACAACATGTAGAGAGGCAAACCTTCAATGCTGTATAAAGTAAAGGTAAAGGTTTTCCCCTGCCATTAAGTCTAGTCGTGTCTGACGCTGGGGGTTGGTGCTCATCTCCATTTCTAAGCTGAAGAGCCGGTGTTGTCCATAGACACCTCCAACATCATGTGGCCGGCATGACTACATGGAGTGCTGTTATCTTCCTGCCGGAGCAGTATCTATTGATCTACTCACATTTGCATGTTTTTGAACTGCTAAGTTGGCAGAAGCTGGGGCTAACTGTGGGAGCTCTCCCTGCTCCCCGGATTTGAAGCACCAATCTTTCAGTCAGCAAGTTCAGAAGCTCAGCAGTTTAATCCGCTGTGCCACTGGGGGCAGCCATATGAAAATGCAAAATAACATAAACCAAACGATAGAACCCAATGTACATTTACACAAGCAACAAAGAATCAGATAGTTGAACACAGACCAACAAATTCACATTATAACAATTTTATATTTAACAGATCTTTAAAATTTAGAGTTTAAAAGGTTAAATTAAAAGCATTTAAAAGCCAAATCCATATTCCACTTTTTAAGGGAAGAAAACTCCTCTAAATCAAGATCTAAATTTCCTCCAAATCTAAATTTCTTTTCCACAAGTTGAACCTATGTTCAAATATATTTTGCTCAAAATCAAAAGTATTGTAGGAGGTGTTATGACAATCAGCTGTCTCAATACTGTTAACCCAAAAAGATGGTCGTTACATTCTGAATATGTGAGAAAATCAGATCACACACCGATGGAAAAAGATAAATCCCCCCCCCGCCCCGAGCTCTCCTTATATTCCATACCAACTAGATTAGCATGACCAGATTGTGAGTGAAGCTAACCTCAATTTAAGCAAGAATGTCAAATCAACTGCAATTTCCTTTTATCAAGAATCAATGTCAGCAAGGAATTCTAGAGGCAGATGCTGTTGACCTTGCCTGTTGTAGATGGACAGATCTGGTTTCAATAGCATTGGCTAGAGTCAAATCCCATCCTTTCCCATTTGTATTGCAGACAGGTTGCTGCAACCTGACATAGAAAGTGTGAGGCTCCTTGTACACTGCATATAATCCAGATTATTAAAGCAGATAATCCACATTATCTGCTTTGAATTGGATTATTTGAGTCTACTCTGCCATATAATCCAGTTCAAAACAGATAATCTGAATTTTGTACGTCAGTGTAGAAGGGGCCTGTGCCTCTTCAGCGATGCTTCAGTATCTTCCTAAAGCCAATGCTGTTTTTTTAAAAAAAAACACCTTCCATCTGGTCAAGGACCAATGAAGAATGGATGAGGAGCTGTTGAGGGATAAAAAACCTTTACTGTAAGAGACTTTGGCTCCTACACTGCCATATAATCCAGATTACGAAAGCAGATTTTTGTGTGTGTCAGGAGCAACTTGAGAAACTGCAAGTCCCTTCTGGGGTAAGAGAATTGGCCGTCTGCAAGGACGTTGCCCAGGGAACGCCTGGATGTTTGTTGTTTTACCATCTTTGTAGGAGGCTTCTCTCATGTCCCTGCATGGGGACCTGGAGCTGACAGAGGGAGCTCATCCGCTCTCCCCAGATTTGAACTGCTGACCTGTTGGTCAGTCCTGCCAGCACAAGGGTTTAACCCATTGTACCACTGGGAGCTCCATGAAAGCAGATAATACACATTATCTGATTTGAACTGGATTATATGAGTCTATACTGTCATATAATCCAATTCAAGATAATCTGGGCTTTATATGGCAGTGTAGAAGGGGCCATAATTAATTGAGACATGTTTGTAACAATAGTAAGATTAGAACAGTATGCCCACCAACTGGAAGCTAGTGTCTGGTTTGCCTATGAATATGAAAATATTAACAGTTTGAAGCTCTGTGTTAACAGATTCCCATTGGATTGAGCTGTATTTGTGATTTGATTCCCCAGTCCAAATGAATTGTCCAATCTAACATTCATAATGCATTAGATGGTGTATAGTTCTTCACCCGCAGGGCCCAATCAGAGAAAGCAGCGGGTCGTCAGATAAGGCGCCATTGAATCAATCTTCTTTTACTAGAGAAGTAGAATGCAAATCAACTTAATCAGGAGAGACTTAAAACGCCCATCTACAATGGTTTCTAAAGTCTTTTATATGCAAATGAGATTGCAGTTAAAGCTGGAGGCTTTTTTAAAGTTTTATTTTATTAACTAAAATCTACATATATGTAATACAAAAACACATCACACACTGGCAATCATTACTAAACTACCAAAACTAAAATAAAAAGGATACAAAATAAGAATGGGTAACAGAAAAAGGTAAAGAAATAATTAATTAAAAATTGATTTCTAACGTTTGTACCAGTGGTATATACGTTATTAGATTCTTTGTTGTTCTTATTGTATGCCTTCAAGTCCTTTCCAACTATTGGCAACCTTATCACAGGGGTTTTTGGGGCTGAGTGTGTGTGACTCACCAAGGTCACCCAGTGGGTTTCCATGGCCAAACTAGGATTCAAACCCTGGTCTCCAGAATCATAGCTCAATGCTTAAACCAGGCTGGGTCCATACTGTCATATAATCCAGTTTCTGATTCCAAATTATCTGCTTTGAACTGAATTCTATGGCAGTGTAGGCTCATATAATCCAGTTCAAAGCAGATAATCTGGGATCAGATACTGGGTTATATGGCTGGTAGATCCAGTCCCAGTGCTTTTCTGGCTCTCGTACTAAATCCTACTTCCCCCACATTCTCCCATGTTCAAGTTACATTGCATTTGTACTTCTTGATCTAGAGTTCAAGTTTAATGATCAAAGTCTTGTAGAAAAAGAAAGTGGGGTCAGCTGTAAATCCCTGACAGCTGCATATAAGGGCACCTTCCTAAAATCAAATTGTTGACAGATATGGTAATTTAAGTCTCATAGCATTTACTGCGTGTTAATAAGTTGAAAAGAAAAGCTCCTAGGGATATGGAACAACTCATATTTGGTTGCAAAGGGTATTGCACAGTCTCAAAGCAGAAGGTATCTTGACAAGAAAAAAAACCCATCTAGACTTCTTTCTTTAAAAATAAATAAAATAATTTGATTTAACATCCACTGGTTGCTGTAAGTACAGAAAGTTCAAAATGTACTTAATATAATAACATTATGACTAAAGGGAACTAGCAATTATTGAGGGGAGAGAAGACTGCAAATGTAATTCTAATAAGGGAAGGAAGAATACAAGCAGGTGGATTTATGAGAAGATTATATTGTAATTTAGGGTTGGGGAGAACAAGAACATGAATGTTGTTTTGAAGGTACAGATCTTGATGTAGGAAGGATGGTTTGATAAGATGTGTCTAGTCAGTGGAACGTTTATTTTTAACCCCTTAAAAACTATATAAAACAAGAAAAATGACAAATAAACTAGACCGTGCTTCAACTGAAAGCTTTTAATGTTAATGTGTTTTTAAAATGGTGTATGCCTCCTTGGATCCCATGTTGGGAGAACAGTACAATACAAGTTAAAGAAATAAGCAAATAAGGATTTATAGACTCAGATATATCTATTATAAATATCAAATAAATGATTTCACCATTCATGCTGGGCAATCTTAAACATCTGAGGGATTACTTGACCTTGAGAGAATTACTTTTGATTATATCTTCCACAATCCTTCATACTGTACATGCAGTAAAGCAATGTTTTCTCTAAAACTATTTAGCAGCTTGTGTTCCCTTTATTTTATTAGATTTAAACTTATCTATTTAGGCAATGCTTTTGACACAAAATTTTAAAAAGTACAAGCAGTGCCCATAGTGGAATGGTGGGATTGGTAGTCCCTAAAAGGATTCCCTCCTCAAAGTGTTTGGCAAAATATGGTCCACTGCAGCATTGTTCTCACTGCCCCTCACAATCTGAATGTTTTGAACTGTTGGAACCCATGAAACCAATCCTTAAATTTTCACAAGAATCAAAGATGCTGGATAAATTGTAGTTTAAGTTTGTTGTCAACAACAACGTGTCCAGTGTATATTACTGTTAGAGCACAAAACAATGTACTGCATGTACGTCTCACTTATCCAACATTCGCTTATCCAATGTCCTGGATTATCCAACGCAGTCTGCCTCCCGCCTGGATCCACAGCTGTTCCTCTAGGCAGCAAGAACTGAACTTTTTACAGATTTAATTTCCAACAATGTTGTTACTGTAAGTTCATTTTATGAAATTCTATCTTTATTTGTAGTCAATTTGTTAATAGTCAAAGTTTTTGTAGTCAATGTTTTCAATACATTGCACTGTTTTGGTGCTAAATTTGTAAATACAGTAATTGCTACATAATGTATTGAACTGCTTTTTCTGTCGATTTGTTGTAAAACATGATGTTTTGGTGCTTAATTTGTAAAATCATAATGTCATTTGACATTTAATGTGCTTTTCCTTAATCCCTCCTTATTATCCAACATTTTCGCTTATCCAACGTTCTGCCGGCCCATTTATGTTGGATAAGTGAGACTCTACTGTATTTTAGTTCTCCTTAGATGCCCCAGTTAAAACAGAATGTTATAATGTTTCAGCTTTACAGATGCGCAAATGTGGCTGGCAGGTGGCTTTGACAGTAGGATCTTGTATGACCCATCAGTAATTTCCTGTCTCAGGAGGGAATTGGACTCCAGGCTTCCAGTTTTGTGCTGACTTAAACTGTGTTACATCTTCCAAAGATAGTACCAGTTTTATTTTTGTTCTGCGGTATTGATGACCAAGATACAGTTAGACCATTTCCTTATAACCAAATATCTGGTTCAGTCACTTTTCAAGGTCTGGAGTAGTTCAGTGCTAATATAATGGAGATCAGAAATCTATATTCCTGTTGTTGTTGTTGTTGTTGTTGTTGTTGTTGTTCTCAAAGTTCTCAATGCAGAGCTGGTTGGAGTATAAGGGAAATTTACCAAATTCTGGTCTAAGCTTAGACCAGCTTTATTAAGTCTAGTGCTTTGTCCATATCACCTTTGGACAACATTTCTGAATTAATAGTTCAAAATCAGGAGGAAGATGAGTATCTGGTTTTGTGTGAGACAAAGGAATAGAACCAGTCACAATAGGAAAATTCTGAAGTTAGAGAAAAGAGGAAAAACTACATTTGTATATGCATATGAACACTTGAATGTGCTAGAAATGCACTTTTGTACAGGGAGGGAGAACCATGCGGCTTTCCAGACCAATTTGGGTTCGGTTTGCAATGGGTGACTGTGACGTTATCCAAATCCAAATGGGCAAGGATAATGTGTACTGAAGCTGGGATATAGGCCTTGTGTGATTTCAGCCAGACTATGGCTGCCTAAATACTAAATACCGTTGTAAGGGGAGGAGAGACTACATTGTACCCAGAAGAAGAAGAAAAAGCAGAAATTCTACCATATGTACTATTTGGCATCTGTTTGTCTGATAGTGGCAGCTGCAGAGTGGGGTCCTGGTTGAATGGTTTCAAGGGACAGCTTGAATGCAAAAACATATTGCTGGGTGAAAGGTATACATGTGCCTCATGTTCTCAGAAGCTGGGATTCAGCTGTGTACATCAGAATAATTTTCGACTGTGAAAATGAAGAATAATTGGTTGCAGGTTATTCTCAGAGCATTCAGTCAGAAGAAACAAAGGCCGTATGCACAGGGTGCCTTTTCGTCGTTTTATTCTCCGAGTCTTTTCCCCACTCCAAGCACTTTCAAATATATGAACAATTGTGCAGGGTTGAGCTATTTCAAAAGCACAGTACTGCCTGTGTCATTCTTTGCTTTGCTTTACTTCTGCATTATTATTTCTATTTGTAAAGAACCAATGTCATGGTTTTAGTGTTGGACTAGTACACTGGAAGTCCAGAGTTTGAGTGGGCCATGGAAACCCACTGGGAGACTTTGGGCAATCCCCACCTTCTCAGAAGAAAGCAATGGCAAACCCCCTCCAAACAAATATTTCCAAGAAAACCCCATAACCAGTCTGCTTTAGGATTGCCATAAGTTGAAAATGACTTGAAGATCATACAGCAGCAACACTTGGTTTTTCTTATTCTTATTTCTCAGCTCTTGAAAGTGTTACTTTTCCAAGAGGCATTTGTTCTTTGTATGCATAAAAAAGGTGCATTTGCTGGAATGCATTGCAAGACAAATGTAGATACAATTAATGAGTTGCTAGCTCTAACGGAAAATACAAGTTTTTCAGCCTTCCCCATGTTGTTGAACTGTAAATCCCAGCAGCCCTTAGCCAACATCCCCAGTGCAAAGGAATGCTGGGAACTGCTGTTCAGCATTTGGAAGGCTGCCCAATTCCCATGCCCACTCTAGAATAAGCTTTGAAGACACAGGATCAAGCTGTTTCTTTGTTAATTAAACTGCCTTTCTCCTAGCATGGACCCAAGGTGGCTTACAACAAGATAAAGCTAGGAATCTAATAATAAGACACAAAACATATTTTATTAAAATGCCATTATTTTACTGACGAAGTTGAATAGAATTGCCTCTACCTTCAATATAAGTCTTTCTGGAAAACATGGAAAGGCTTCTATTTCATACATGTTTACCTAAAAATCAGTCCCACTAAAACTATTGGTGTTTTACTCAGACTTTTGGGCAACAAACCATGAAGGCACCAGATCCTGCCTGATTTTAAGCAGGGTCAACTCTGGTTCATACTTAGATGGGAAATCACAAAAAATGCCTGGATGTGTTTCAGCGGAAGGCAATTCCAAACCATCTCTGAATATTTCTTGCTGAAGAAAAGCCTCTGAAATGCATGGGGCCACCATAAGTTGTCAGGCAACTTGAAGGCACTTACACATAAGGCCATTCTGCAAGTTTTATAGCAAGTATAACTTCAGTGCAGCCCTTGAGTGAGCAATATAATCATAATCTTCATCTTTTTCAAATTTAAGAATGACTGCTAGAAAGCTTGCACAAAGTAAAAATGATTTTCTGCTAGACAGCTGCCCAAGACTCAACCGAGTTGCAAATATTGATCTTTCAGTCCAAGTAAAAATTGCTCCTGTTGCTATGAAATTTTACCCCACTGGGCACTGAATCAGCCAAATGCCACGGAGGCAAAATGGCTTTGAAGCAGGAAACTGATCTGTCTCTATGTCATATAAGGACATGCATGGGGAGTGAGGGGGGGTGGAGAGAAATAAACCCCTTTTCTTGCCATGAAAGCAGCTTAGCTACAAACCCAACAAGTAGCCCTTGCCATAATGAGCCTTTTTCATTGCAGGAGTGAAGCTTCAGGATCACACATGTCTGATGTTGGTACAAGCTAGCTAGAACTTTGAAGCTGAAGCTCTCTTTTTGGGAAAGCAATGTCTACTCAAAGCATACCTGCCAGCACTACAAAACTAACTGGATTAATTTTTGTCATGTCTTATTCTTATAAACTTAATGCCTAAAAACTTTAGTTTAAAAGAATTAGAGGAAGGAGTTCTTTAGAGGGTGAAATGCTGCTTTTGGCATGCAGAGAATGTCTCAGTTCTCCCATTTACATGTTTGTGCTTCAAATCTTCAACCTGCTTTTTGAACTCCAAGAGTTTAAGGTTACTTCCATCAGTCTGGTACTCTGCAGATATGCTGGCCCTAAGAACCATTCAGTTGAAGCTACTGAATTTATCTGAGGGGCATTAGGTTGGTGAAGACTGCTTTTAAGGATCTTCTAGGACAGTGGTTCTCACCCTGTGGGTCCCCAGGTGTTTTGGCCTACAACTCCTAGAAATACCAACCAGTTTACCAGCTGTTAGGATTTCTGGGAGTTGAAGGCCAAAACACCTGGGGACCCACAGGGTGAGAACCACTGTTCTAGGGGGACACTGGTTAATAAGGAAGCCAAGAAATATAAGGGGTATACAGTTGGCACTCCGTATCCATGGATACAACCATCCACAACTTGAAAATATATCCCACTCCCTTAAAAATCCAGAAAGCAAACGTTAATTTTGCCATTTTATGCAAGGGACATCATTTTACTATGCCATTGTATATAATGAGACTACAGCCTCTATTAATTTGGTTATATGCGAGGGATCCTGGAACTGAATCACAGGCCCACTCTACTTTCAAAGGATGTGTGAGTCTTGATTTTGGTCTAGGACTTTGGGATGCACAGTATTCAATCTTTGTGTCGGTATCAACTAAATCAACACTTCTTGGACAATATTTCTAAATTGGAACATACATATTCTTCAAAGTTTGTACATCTTCAGGTTTTATTATGTTGATCCCAACCAAAAAGCCCAATATGCTTTACTTAAAAAATCCTTAGTTTGAGAGACATCTGACTTCTTTGCTGACATTTAGGAACTAGGCAAAACATTTTTATTCTTGCATTCTGCGTAATATAGTGGTCAGATAAATTTTCATTTTTCTTTGAAAATACAGAGCAATTGCTGTCTTTCTCCATATGTTTTTCCTGTTTCAATTTCCCATTTCCTTCATTGAAGGAAAGAAAGATGCAATCTCCTTGGCCATATAAACCTCAGTTGCCCTTGGGATTCTTCTCCATCGTGTCTTCATGAAATTCTCTTATTTATTTCCCCCCTTTTAAAGATTTGATCATGGTTTGATCATAAACCATAAATGGTTTGATCATCTAGACATTCTTAATCTCCTTACTAACATCTCCCATTTTCTTCAGATATTTTCATCTTTACTGTCAGGTGAATTCTTTTGCATAGTCTAAAAGTTAGACTCCCTTATACAATATGACCCCTGTATCCATGGGGAACCCCCATCCTCATAGATACCTGAAACTATAATAGTGAACCCTGTACTTTGACTACATCTGGGCCAAAAGCATATCATAGAATTGCCCTGGAATCTAGAGAGGCCCACAAACACTTGGCATAAAAGTGACTTGTAGACTATCTTCTGGCCTCCAGAGAGGTCATTTTGCTGGTCCAAATGCCATTTGGTTAATTATCACTATGAAGAGCATCTCCTCCTGCAGCAGAGGGTCACAGGAGGTGATTGACAAGACATCATATCTAACGTGGAAGTGTAATCTGATTAATCTTTAAGAGGCCACGAGATTCTTCGTTGTTTTTGCCCTTGGACAGAAAGTTTTCCTGTAATCAAGGATAGCTAGTGTAATTGTTCTCATATGTGCGCTACGTTTTCTTTCACTCTGACCTACAATATCATAATAAGAATGAAATTATAAGCAGACTGCCTCATTAACTGAGAACTAGCATATACTCTCTCTCTCTCTCTCTCTCTCTCACACACACACACACACACACACAACTGAATGTTTTTGCATGAAATAATTTGGTAAAAGGACAAATACAAGCCAATACTTCAATCAGTCAGAGTCAAACATTTGAACTTCCTTTGTGGCCTATTCATAGAATGACTCATGTTAGTCAGAATCTGAACTGGGCAGTATCTTTGAAACATTTGTTTAAAAGTCTGTCTTGTAAAATTAAACTATGATTGTGTTCAGTAGCTTGACACTCGGGATTGTTTGAACAGGTGTGTAATGAAACATGGTCTGCATATACTGTAAACTTTGTTTGCCATCTAATTTCTATGGGTAAAGGAGAAAGCATTAATTAAATGTGCTGTGCAACAAGCCGATCACTACTCACTTTTGTCTCTTTTTTCACTATTCAAAAGTGCATTATTGATGGGAAAAACTTGTATAAGCAGAATTTTTTGTTCCATGTGTTTTTAAAAAGGTAAACATAATCAGTTACTGTTTGAATATTGTATATTTGAAAAGCAGGCCTTCTCGTGTGCAGATGACTTTTCCAGTATCTGCAAGCAAAGACAATTTTCTTTTCAATTGTTGCTGAATTTATAAACTGCTGTATTAGTTTCTTCAAAACCAGGGTGCCTCTTTTTATGTTTCCTTTGATCACTGCTTGGCACTAAGCAAAACCAGATGTGAAGAATAAATTCCTCCAGCAAGAAACATAGGTCCCTTCTACGCTGCCATATAAAATCCAGATTATCTATTTTGAACTGGATTATATGGCAGTATAGACTCATATCATCCAGTTCAAAGAAGATAACGTGGATAATCTGCTTTGATAACCTGTATTATATGGCAGTATAGATGCCTGAGGTGCTTGCAGGGCGAGGGAGAAGGGAAAGGTGCGTGCCTTTCCCTCCTTCTCCTTCACGCCACATGTACCTTCCTCAGCGGATGAGGAGGGAGCTGCTGCTGCGGGGGCCAGATAAATTGGTTCAATGGGCTGCATGTGGCACGCAGGCCGTAGTTTGGGGACCTCTGTCCAAGGGGCTATGAAAGGCTTACAAAAAACTGTTACCAGTCAGTGTAGATCAAAAGGGCCACATGCAGCTTCCTTAAGTTTTTTGTAGACTTTGACCCATCCAGACATTTTGTGGTCTTTGACCCATCTTCCCCTTTTCTTTTCCTTCCCAACAGGTGAATTGCCTTTTCTGCTTTGGAATTTTCCGTTCAGTGTGGCATTTTTGACAGTTGGCGTAGGCCCCAGGGGCAGCCAAGGCAAAAGACTGACTCCCAGACCCACCAAATTTGTCTACTTATGGTACAGACATGACTAATCTAGATAACCTTTGACTGTTCTGACCTTGGTACAAGGTGGCTTCATGATGTTCATAGCCCAATATATTCAAAAGTTACTAAGGCGAGTTATGAGACCTGAAGGCTTAGAAGAACATTGATAATGGTAGGCAGGTTGTCTCCCATGGAAGCTTGTCTGCAATTATTCATCTTCTCAGCCAGGAAACCTATGTAAGGTTCCATGGAACCTCACTGTTACCAGGAACACAGTAATTTTACTAACAGAAAGAATATTGGAAGTACACATACGGTTCACAGGAAAAATACAGAGCATATATGTAGGGGAGAGGTCATGAAGCAAGAAAAATGGTTGATGATATGCCAGAAAAACCTCATGATGAAATTATCTAGAAGAGAACCAGTGGTGTAGTTACCATGGTAATTGCCCCACCAAATAAGAATTCTCCCTCCCCCCTGAAATTCCCCTTCATTCCCAAATGTATAGCATTGCAGTACCTTAAAACTTCAATTGAGTATTTAAGAAATGTAATGTAGACACCACCACCACCAAAAATGATCAGATCAATATACCAAGGGAATGCAAACACAGCAAATATGAGAGTGCTGGGTAAGAACAGTTTTCACTGTTTCACTCTATGCAGTGCTAGATATTTGGGGAGTGAAGGAAAATTTCATTTGGAGAGGTAGAATTCCTATGTGCTGGGAAATATGTTCCTTCTCCCCTATAGCTACACTCCAGCACCTGACATGTTCATTATGAAATCAGTTGGTTTAGAGGTAGATATATTCATGATTCATCGTCACCAAGGTTTCAAAACATTTTGGGTTGCAAAACCTGAAACATCTTGAACGTACATTTTACTCTGTTCTGGAATGCATTCTGCTTAGCCACCAACCCTGTAACCTTACTATGGAAACAGAGGCACAACTGTGGGAACATCTGGTGTGTGTAATAACCTTTCTAGAGGTCTGTGCAGTCTCACCATCTGGTCTATAAGTCCAACTAGCTTGAGTACTCTAGCTTGATTTTGATGGCATTTCTTTTCAAATTAATAAAATGCTGTGGTTTGATGGTTTGTTTAAATAAAAGCAAAAACAGTAGTATCTTACCTTGTTTCAATTAATTTTTCTTCTGTAGAAGAAGCACAGCAGGTTAACCCTATCCATGTCTGGTTTGAAATAAAATCCACCAGTTTCAACTGGATCAACTATCAAATATGTATGCTTGGACTTCTACCCTGGACTGTAAAAACACTAACTAGGGAGTAAATTTTACTGATTTAAGTAAGAGCTGCTTTTGAATAAAGAACATAAAATCAGACTGTGAGGCTCTAGATCTTTTTGTAGATGATATTTTAAAACTGAAATATATACAATCAACCCTCCACATTTGTGGATTTGTCTTTTGCAGATTTGATTATTCACAGATTTGATTAAAATGTTCTGTTTAGGAATCTCTGGGTCTTCCAGTGTGACTTTGGTGAGAGGCTGTGCTGGAGGACCTAGATATTATAGAGACAACACTTCTTGGTTTATTTTTAGGTTCTCCAGCACAATTCTATGATCAACCTCTGTTGGACAGTGAGCACAGCATCATGCTGGTGGACCTAGAGATTCCTACTAAAGCATTTTCTGAAGTGAAAAAATAGTGAGGTTTCTTTAATTTGCATTTGTTCCAATTTTGCGGAGTGTTGACTGTACTCACTCCTCATTTAGACTTGTTCAGATGTAGACTCAAAAAAGCCTTTGAATGCCATTATTTTTTTAAAAAAAACACATAAAAGAAGCTTGCTTGACCAGACAATTCCAATACATTTAATACGTGTATGAACAAGATGTATGAAAATTGTAGCACGGGTAGATTTAATTCCAGAACCTGCTGTCAAGTTGGTGAGCAGTTAACACTTGACCCTGCAGCCAAGCGGGCTGCCTCGGTACCTCAGGCTACGGCTACGTGTATTCCTCCAAGACACAGGGTGAAGGCCGACACTTGGAACTCATCCCTCTGGAGAGGAACATTCACTTCCTTTCCCCTTCAGGGATTGCCAGGAGGATGAGCCAAAAGGAATTGTAGCCAACTGCAACTATTACATCCACTCGCTTTCACCCAGTGCCAAAAAAAACAGAGGGCCTGTCCAGCCGAAGCTCACAAGACAAATGCTCTGTATCTGTCATCCTCTTGTCTTTCAGAACTTGGTGTTGTCAGCTACTGACGACGTCACTGAAAGCTTAGAAGTTCCACTCTTTTGAAGATGATGTTCAATCAGAAGTTTTCTCTCTCTACTTACATAATCCTTCCCCACCTTCAAACAGCTGGCAACTTGCCTTTGTCTACTAATAATAGATACAGTAATGAAGGAATCCACCAGCAGTTCTTGCATTCTCCAGACAGCTCTGCTGTCCTCTTATTATTTAAACTGCCAGGGTTGATAATATTCAGAATCCATATTGCTAAAGGCCAATTTTAGACTACATTGTTAAAGCAGTACAATGCCACTGTAACTGTCATAGCTGCTTTCTGCAGAATCTTTCCTGTAGGCCGCTTTGTGTTCCAGCCCTGGGAGAAAAATGGGGTACAAATAAATATCATTATAATGATCATTATCATCATGGGTTTTGTAGTTTGTGGGAGCCACTGGAGTGCTTTGCCTGGAAATTCTAAATATCACTCCATCATAATCACATGGGTGATCCCTCGTGGCACAGTATCATTACCTTGCAAAGGTAGAGTCTTGGTGCTGGATCAGTAAATGACTGTGAAGCCCTATTATGGCTCCACATGGTCTTTCACATTGAGGATATAAATTTCCAAATAGAAGGCAGTCATGATATAAACCACCATCCGCAGCATTCCATAGGACAGAGCCATGGCAATTATAGGGAAATCATAGCACTATAATTGTATAGTGTGAAAGGGTCCAGGAGTTTTTGATCATTTGTTTCCAATCACAGAATCATAGATACTGTATGTTTTTGTCTGGCCACAAACAAATGTATATCTCATAATTGTAGCCTAGCTTTACAGAGACTCACTAATCTGCTTATGTTTCATGCCGTACTTTTCCTTTCCCTTCCACTTAAAGCACTATTCTTTCAAAGATGATTCATACATTCTGCAATCTGCTGCCAGTCTGGTAAACCAAACAGGCAGCACAGAAAGCTGGAAACTGAAGCATGTTTTCTCTTGGAGAGAGAGTCTATATCTGTGCTGGACCAGAGTCAGCTGTAGTGAAGGCATGATCAATGTTTCCTTTTTTAAAAAGTGGGAAAATCTTGTCGGCTGTGCCAAAGCCCCAGAATTCCTGGAGCAAGAAAAAACAACAGAAATGTATTTTTCAGAAGTTGAAACAATGAAGATGGTAACAACTCCCTTTAGCATGTTATGTATTAGATGAAGAAAAATTGTTCTGTTTATAATTATTTCTTCCTGGAACACAGCAACAACAAGAAAAGCAACACTCACTTTTAAGTTGAAGTCCTAAACACAGTTATATGGGAGTAAACACCATTGAACACAAGGGACTTTCCTCTGACTATTTTTATGCCTCCTTTCCCCTCCCCACTCCAAACTGGGACTGGAGGCAACTTTCAAATTAAAATAAATACAGTTTGCTGAAATACACAGTATGTTAAGATTAAAATATTACAAAACTTTCAGTAACATCAAAATAATTGAGAAACTAACTTTTAAAAGGGCAGTTTAAATACAGCATGGTTAGAAGCAATCCAGTACCCAACTGAAAACTGTTTATTTGAAACAGTAAGATAACTACTGGTAGAAGTCTATCATTTCAGTAGGGTTCAGTATTATCCACAGTTTCCATTTCCACTGCACCCTCAGGAATTTTTCCCTAATGGATATGGGGATGGCGCTGTACTGGTTTCAAATTCAGTAAACAGCAGTCCTGCAACATTTTCTGGTGTTCCCTTCTGATTCTTACCACCACTACAACCATAACTATCTGGTACACAATACACCAGTACTGTTAGAGATGCTGCTATAGAGAGATGGGGTGAGAACTTAGTCATTGGCATTGAGCAGAGGGGTTTGAACATAATGTGGTACTAAGAAATTAAAAGGCCAAACCAGTCTTACTAAAAAATCTTTCCCAGGCCTGGCTCATCTATATTTTTGTACTATACAAGAGATGAATATAAGAAACCTGCGTCGTCATGGTATTTCTAGGAACTGATGCCTAAAGCTGTTCCAGTCTTTCCTTACTTGATGTTTTATAAATGTGCCCGATTATAACTTCCTTACTGCCATAACCATTGGCCATCATGGGAAGTATACAAACACCTCTTATGGAGATTGGAGAAAGCTGATCTAGACTGTCATGTCAGTACAAACCATGTATGCATAATTTTGTCCATTACTTTGATGATCAATAGCTTTGGGCCTCGGGCAGCCTTCTACATGCTGCTGTGCTTTTTGTTTTGTTTTTTGTTTGTTTGTTTCCATTACAAAATCGTACGTACTTAGAACTGATTTGTAATCAATGGTGGAGTGGCTCTTGGGGTTTATTCATTGACAAATGCTGAATAAGTAAACCAAAGTATCTTTTTATTTTGCCAAGGAGACAGTGCTCCTCATGCCTGCCTTTCTACGTCTCAAGGCCCCTTATTTCTAATCCCAGAGAGCTGCATCTCTTTGTGGATGTGACTCCTTCATTAAGAGAGAGGCCTTTCTGCCCTTTCATGGCTGTGATTTTTATGGAGCCTCTTTTATTATCACCAACCTTGTCACTCTTCTTGCCTGTTGCTGCCATGTTTTGTCTATATTATATACAGCCTATGCCAAAAGGAGAGGACACTTCTGACACATAAGGTCTGTAATGAATTCAAGATGAGCTCTTTGCTTTAATAGATTGTGTGCCAGGGTGGGAGGCAGAGAGGAGTGAGAGGAGTATTATATAATAGACAATAACACGTTAGCTAAGAATTGAAGTAATGTGTCAGGTAGAGAGAGCTCCACCAAGCCTGCAGTTGAGTTTCAACAGGATTTTTTCAGAGACTTGCTATACAGCATTTACCACTAAGTGGCAAAGTGACATGATAATTGCAAATGAAAAAAAGCTATTTTAAAATTGTTTATCTCTCAGAAACACAGCTGGCAAAATTCTGTAGGGAATCTAGAACCTGTGAAAAAGCCTACCTTCTTTCCAAAGCTTCGAAAAATAAATTGCTTATTGTCATGGACTGTAAGTCCTAGATTCCCCAGCCAACATAAATGTTGTATGTGCCAGCTGGAAATTTTAGTGTTTTTTTTTAAATAACTTTCTAATTTTTTTTGTTTCCTACCTTATCCCTAAATGTAAATAAAAACTCCATTTTGGTCCCTTCTATGTTAACGTGGGAAGCCATTGCTGTAATTTGTACAACAGTACAACATTTGTACCATCCTTCCTTATCTTTCTGTCCTGTTCCAGGGGGCTCTTCCCAAATGTCCCAGGTTTGATTTTACCTCTGTGGCGTTACTGTGTTATATACTAACTGAAGTGTGTCTGCCACCTCCTAAGTCTGTGCCTAATGCCCTTAAACTCCTGTTTTCCAGCTTACTTTTTTTTTTCTTTGACCTCACAGATCTTACTAGCCCTGTTTTGTAGTCCATCCATCTCGATTTTCAGGAATATTCAGAGAAGTGCCCTCACAGAGCCCTCTCCTGTTTTCTACCTATTTAAAAATTTCCAATAAGGGTTGGGATTCTGGCACTGTGATTTAGGCAACAACCAAAATCACACTGTCCCATTTTGAAACACCTAGCATACTCCAGCTAATTAGATCCGTTAATTATAGCTGTTAAGAAATATATACATTATCTTCTAATATTATATAATTTAGTTACATTATAGCTGTTCTCCTTCTTTCCCTCTATCTTCATCCAAATAACCTTTTGAAGTAGGACAGTATAGGAGTAGTTGTGTAGTTGAAACAATTGAAAATATTTTTGTTATTTTTGCCAGCACACCTGCTCAAGCCTGCTAATACTTTCCCCTTGTTTCCCAATGGCCTCTTTTTGGCTACGGTCGCCTGGGTTTGCTGTTAGGAGAAATGATGGCCTCCAATCTTGCCAAGCCTGGCTGAGTATAAAAAGGGCTGAGCCAACCAGTGGGTGTAATTTACAAGAACAGTGAAATATTCCCACAGTTTGAGTGATTCAGTTGGGCATTGAAGTTGATAGATAGCTCTTAATGACTCTGTAGAGTAATCACTAGAATTATTAGCAAGGAAAAATTAATCGTCCTTTCACAGGACATAGGTAACCACACACATTGTATACAGGGTGTTTGAAAAAGAACTCCCTAGTTTTAATGTGTTTTAAGTTAAAACTAGGGAGTTCTTTTTCAAATACCTTGTATTTTAAAAATAAATCTTTGGCACAAAGAACAATAAATATTTTTATTAGTTTCACAGATGATAAGCTTGCTTTCACAATGTCAAGCATAAAAGCCTTCATTTTAGTTAAACGTATTGGGTGAGTAGTGCATGATTTTGAAACAGACATGTTTGATGTCAGATTTTTTTTTCCTCTTTGCTAAATCAGCTCTCACACTGCAATATGTCTTCAGGGGGAAAGCTGGCTGTGGAAAGAAATATTGCAGTAATTATTTCTTCTGCTATACCAGAAAATCTTGCCTTCAGTGCCAACGGAGAGCATTCTCTTCCTCATGTTCTGGCAGGGTTGCAGTTGTTACCTTTCAGATGTTTTGGCAACAAAATCCTTGTGGATTAATGCTTCTAGATCTGAAAAACCTGAAATAGAGGAATACACCACCATATGTGGACCTCTGTATTTTAATGCAGGTATAAAATTGTTACTTTATCATGTTTGTTCTTGCCTAGAGTGTATCCTTCAAGGATAAGGAAAAGGCAATATGAAAAATAAATATTTGCTTTCATTGTTTACCTGACACCAAGTCAAAACCAATTTCTGCTTCAGTGGTAACCTGCCTTGTACCTTGGATGGCCTTGGTTTTTCCTCTTGCAATAAGCAGCTTCCGTTTAAGTGAGCTTTTGTACACTTGTACCTCTGCTGCTGCTCTTTCAGAGCATGTGAAGGTGAGGATCCCAAACTTCTTGTTGACATTTGTGCTCCAAAGCCAGCTGCTCCTCGTGCTGAGAATTTGTTTTTGGGTGTATTTTTTCTTTCACTTAGACCTAAACCTTGGAAGAGTTACTTTTGGGAATTATACTCCCAGAATCTCTCAGCCAGCATAGAGATCCTGGCCATCAAAACAAGTAACCTTTGGGTTGCTGTAAGTTTTCCAGGCTGTATGGTCATGTTCCAGAAGCATTCTCTCCTGACATTTCTCCCACATCAGGAGAGAATGCTTCTGGAACACGGCCATACAGCCCAGAAAACTCACAGCAACCCAGTGATTCCAGCCATGAAAGCCTTCAACAACAAGTAACCTTTATCTCTACACAGGTGATCCTATTCCCTCTTCCCAACTCTGATTGCTGGGTCGGACCCTTGCATAAAACGGCTTGGATCTAAGAAAAAGTTTTATGTCATAATGATCATGATGTGCAGCCAGATCCTTATAACCATCTACACCCAAATCAGTTTAGTAGGTTCTCCAGTGCAATTCTATGCTAGAATTCACCATGGGGTCTCTAGGAATCTCTATGGTATGCTGGTACCAGAAGTCAGGTAATTTGGTATTCAGTTGTATCTCTGGTTTCAGGTAACCATAGTCTTGCTAGGAATATATCTTCATGGAAATGGGGTGCTTACTGTACTTACCCCATTGAAGCCTCAGGACCGATCGGATCAAGGTATACATTAAACTTTTTCGCATTTCCACATTACACTGGCTTCTTAACCTAGGTAGCGGCTACAAGAACACTCTAAACAGCTGAGAAAAGCCTACATGAATGAAGGATGAAGTGTTATGACTATGCTTTCTGATGCACATGTTCCCTGATATTATTCAGCTCTCTCTTCTTATGTACTGAATTTTACTGTACTACAAACTAACTAATCTGAATCAGTATTTCATGTCTCAACTTCAAATGGTGGGTGGTTTCCTTCAGTTTCTCTAACTTTCACAGCTTTCAAAGCATTGGGAGAGGGTCATGATATATTTGACAGTCGACTCCAAATTATCCAGATAACTGAGATGATAGTGGTCAAGATATTGCACCTGTTGCAGAGGCGTCCGACAGCCTAGGATCCATTAATACCATTTGGATGATTGATGGGCTACAACAGGCCTTAGCATATTGTCGTTCCCCACCAGTGGGTCTGTTTGGGAAACTGCACCATGGCTCTCAGTGATTGGAAAGGATAACAATTTTTCCTAGTTATTTGCTCTTTTACTGAAGAACCATTTTTGAATGAATCAGTCGAAAGGCTTGAAGGGAAGTTTAGGGTCCTTGGTGAGAATCAAACAAGTGATTTTAGCCTCCATCATCTGGTGCCTTAATTCAGAAGTAATCTATCTTCACAGTACATGGAGAAGCAGGTCCACCAGTAACACTTCCAAACTAGTTCAAAACCATCCCATTACCTGAGTGGGTTGTAATTGCAATTGACTACCAACTATTAGATAAACTGGAGTGTGGCATGCTAGTCAGATTTTCCAAGCATTTCAATTTCACCTTCGTACAAAATAGTCGAGATCATTAAAAACCTATCATTTTTGTCAAAGCTTAAAAATAACATGCCAGAAGTCATTTTGTTGACCTTAATTAGTTGATTTTGTGGTAGTGATGAGAGTGTTACATCTTAAAACCAATGTAAGAAACAACAAAATTACTGTACTGGCATAACACGTAATAATTACATGTTATTTTCCTATGATACTTTTAAGGTCATTTTAACAAGATATTTTCAGGTTTTGTGTTGTTCTCTTATTAATTAAATGCTCAGACTCAGAGCTGTTGCTTCCTTGATTAAATCTGTCCATCTGGAATGTGGTTTTCCTCTTTTCCTATCGACTTCTACATTATCAAATATTATTGTTGCCTTTTCTAGTGAGTCATGTGTTCATATGATATCTTCAAAGTACATCAGTCTCACTTTAGTCATTTTGGCTTCTAGGAAATTTCAGATTTGATTTAATCTAATCTGATTTGTTATCAATATTACAGGGTTTTCAGTACAAACAGGTAACAAAATAATGAACAAGCAATAATCAGGGCAACAGGCAATATTTTTTCATCATTATGAGTAAAAGGACATTTTTGTTTTTTAAACATTGTAAATGAGTAGTGGACAACTTCTTTTTAAATAACTTTTCAAGCTCTAATTTTTGGTAACTTTTCACTTTAACTCTTCTAGGTCCAGGCAAAGTAAACACAAAATGTAGCAAAGCAGAAAAAAAACAAAATTTATCGTCCTATGTGGTTGGTTAATCCTTCTCATAGACACTAAAGGCTAAATGGTGGCTTATTATGCAGGAGAAATAGAACGACAAGTTAATAACTGCTTTTGAAATACTTGTGTATCATCCTCCTGATTGATCATGCCTACTGTTTGGGTCTTGGCAATTTAGCTGCGTAGCACACATACAGTAGAGTCTCACTTATCCAAGCCTCGCTTATCCAAGCGTCTGGATTATCCAAGCCATTTTTGTAGTCAATGTTTTCAATATATTGTGATATTTTGGTGCTAAATTCGTAAATACAGTAATTACAACATAACATTACTGCGTATTGAACTACTTTTTCTGTCAAATTTGTTGTATAACATGATGTTTTGGTGCTTAATTTGTAAAATCATAACCTAATTTGATGTTTAATAGGCTTTTCCTTAATCCCTCCTTATTATCCAAGATATTCGCTTATCCAAGCTTCTGCCAGCCCGTTTAGCTTGGATAAGTGAGACTTTACTGTACATGGAATGTCCATTATTAACTCAGCCTTGGGGTTTTTTGCAATGCCAAGAGCTTTATCCAGCATGATAGTGAACTTGTTGGCGCCTACACACATGCACATACATGCACGTATGCACACACATACACACGTGCTACCTCTTTGAGAGTTCAAGGGTATCTGCTTAGGCTGCACTCATGTACTTATTTAACAGGGCGTCTGCCTCACTGAAAATTCAGTAAGGCTTACAACTAAATATAGGATTGTATTATCACAGGGAGTATTCTAAGAATGACTGACTGAAAAAAAGTCCCAGATTTTGTTCTTGTTCTTTCTGATTTTATTCTGGAGATTCATAAATGTCTTATTTATCCCAGAATATTTTCTCTCAGGTCTCGATATGATCAGAGATTTTTTTACACCAGTTCCTCATGCAAGTTCATTTTAACCCAGGATAAAATCAGAAAGAATAGGAACAAAATCTGGGATGTCAGCCTGGATGAGCCCCTTGTCACTATTCTACGCTGTGGACACACTTTGTTGTGTGTAGACCCTTAGATATAACGATAACAAAGAAATTAATGAGCCACAAGATATGGATACAAAATTAGAGAATCACTGCATCTGTAAGTATAATTCAATTAACAATGTTAGTATGGACTTGTATTTATGATTTATATGTGTCACTGGATCATGTAAGCAAACTCTTATAGGAAAAAACTAGAATACACTGAAGATATTGGATACACTTAGAATATATAATTGGAAGATACTGTACAGCTAGTTTATCACTTTCTTCTTAGTAGATTATTCATGAGAAAGAAGATGAAAGGTGATAATAAAAGCAAGGGGGGAGGAAGAGTCAAGGAAGACAATATACGGACATGTCATAAAATTCAACACACAATGTAGGGTAATGGTTTGATTAAAAATCTTCTCTGGAACCCTTCATCATGAATAGAGTTTGCCTTGTGAGGCTAGAGAGAGCACCTGCCCTGTGACTAAATCCTTCCGCATGAATTTCAGTGGCCACCTTCAGGCAAGCGTCTCTTCTGACTGTTGAAATCTTCTGTTTTAATGAAATCACTTCGTGTCCCAACAAGTGCTTAAGGTTTCAACAGATTGATGCTGTCAAGTGAATGCCAGCATCAGTCTGCATTCATTTTTTTATTTGTATTTTATGTACTGAAGGGAAAAAAAGAAAAAGCATATTAATGCTCTGTGTATTTTTTAATATTCTTCATGTGACTTGTACCTGGGCTGTTCCTGAATCTGAAGCAGAAGGAATAATGTAACAGTGCCAAAGCACTTGCTTTGTATGCAGAGTCAGTCCTGGCACCTCCAGTGAGGAAAAAAACCTGCACAAACAGTATTGGAAAACATCTGTTTCATATCCTGTGGATCTTGTCAACACAGGTAGCAGTGGACTTCAGTAGCCAGCTGTCTGAAGGCATAAGACAGCTTCATGTTTTTCAAAAAGAAAATATAAAATCCATGGCAGCTTCAGATTCACGTCTAACATGACATCTAAAAATATTGCACACTCTGAAGGTTTTTTTCTGGTTTAATTCTCCCCGGCATCATAAAATTTGGCCCTGGTAGAACATTTACAGTTCTTTCCAATTCTACTTGAGTCACTGAGAAGAAAGAATTCCACATTCAGTGTCATCCATATACAGTTAGGCCACAATGCATTCTGTTTGCAGTTTTTTGTCATTTGATAGAATGCATTGAAAGAGGGGATCCATAATCTTTATGGCAAACCTGATGAGGTAGCTCAACAATGCCTCCAGAGTAGGGCTTCTTAAGCTTTTCCACTTGGGATCCTATTTGGCCCATGACAGTTTTACGTGACTCCAAGTATATAGGCATATAAAAGAAGTCTAAATATCAAAACATTTCCTGACAAACCTTTTAAATATATATTTACATAGGAGTCCCGGTGGCGAAGTGCGTTAAAACACTGAGCTGGAGACCAAAGGTCCCAGGTTCAATCCCCGGGAGCGGCCGCTGTTAGCTCCAGCTCCTGCCAACCTAGCAGTTCGAAAACATGCCAATGTGAGTAGATCAATAGGTACTGCTCTGGCGGGAAGGTAACGGCGCGCCATGCAGTCATGCCGGCCACATGACCTTGGAGGTGTCTACGGACAATGCCGGCTCGTCGGCTTAGAAATGGAGATGAGCACTAACCCCCAGAGTCAGGCATGACTGGACTTAACGTCAGGGGAAAACCTTTACCTATACACACACACACACACACACACACACACACACATTTCCTGATAACAAATCAGCATTTGCAAGGCTGGTTTTCCTTTTTGTGAAGTACAGCTGAAGTCTTTTCTGCAAAGTCCACTGTTAACACTGCACAATAGATTTGTGGAAATATCTAAAATAGCCACTAAGTGACATTCAGAAATCTTTTATTGTTGCCAAATTTTTTGCAACTCCAACATTGAGCTAAGGGGACCCCATTTGGAATGAAACTCTATAGTAACTTCTGACAGGAGCATACCATAGAATCCCCTAGAGGACCTAGAAAATTTCTAGAGTGGCCATATTTTTTTGGATGCAAATAGGTGAAATCGTACACACTGGTCCCAGAAATAAGGAAGTTGTATTGTACTCCATATTCTCTGCCTCTTAGCCTTTCTGTTGTCAGCTAGTCACAAAACATCCCTGACAGAATATAGGGTGTGGTTGTCATATTTATATTTGATCACATAATGACTAATTGTGACTAGCTTAATTTAACTGGAGAACAACTTTATGGGATGCAATTGGAAGAGCAAGCTGGAATCTATCATAATAGCTGCAATAGTCGGGTCCTAAAAGATGTTGACAGTTTGTGTGGTTTTTAGCTCTGAATATGTTTTAATGGATTTTAACTGTGATTTTCTAAATACTGTTATGTTTAATCCTGTTTTAATGTTTGCATATTTGTATATTTTAAATTGTGTGGTAATACTTTTAATGCAAGCTGCTTAGAGTATCCTTTGAGAGACATAAAGCAGTCTATAAATAAACATAATAATAATAATAATAATAATAATAATAATAATAATAATGTTAGTTCAGTGATACAGTCTGTAGAATATTATCTGATGTTTCCATTTGGGCCTCTTAGATTTGGTTTGGAGCCTGCTTCATGTCTTAAAAGACCATTTTCCGGCTTTAAATCATATTGCTGCCATGATGTGAACCAAAAACCAGATGAAACAAATGAAATACAAAACCATAAGTTCAGATGTTGTAGAAAGCAGCTATAAAAGATGGAGGTTAAACAGTTTGCTCTTGCTTTAGAACAGGGAGGGCCACTGTTCAGGCCCCCATTGTCTCCCCATAGGCTCCATATATTTCTCAAGACCCAAACATTCTATGACATCACATCAGTTTGGTTGCCTTTTTGGTTGAGATATGGCCAAAAATAGAGGTCACCTGGGGTGGTGAGTTTGGGGGAGTTCAAGAGAGGGGTTTTTGGTCCATTTGAGGAGGTTTTAAATTAGGTTTGGGTTGAAAAAACTTGAAAGTGGTGTGTTATTGCCCATGGTGGTAGGCTTGATAGTAGTTATCAAATAGGCAGGGCTTTTAGGATATGTGTACAGGTTGAGTATCCTTTATTTGAAATGCTTGGGACTCAAAGTGTTTTGGATTTTTAACCCATATTTTGGTATTACCTCTATTTGCATATACATACATAATGAGATATCTTGAAATTGGGATCCGCGTCTAAACAGAAATTTCATTTATATTTCATATACATGCACCAGTGATTCTCAACCTGTGAGTCCCCAGATATTTTGGCCTACAACTCACAGAAATCCCAGCCAGTTTACCAGCTGTTAGGATTTCTGGGAGTTGAAGGCCAAAATATCTGGGGACCCACAGGTTGAGAACCACTGACTTACACCTTTATAGTTTTCTTTTATATTTTTAATAATTTTGTGTGTGAAACCAAATTTGTGTACATTGAACCATCAGAAAGCAAAGATGTCACTACCTCAGCCACCCTGCTATACATTTGCCTGACTGCTGCTATCTATCAGAAATAAATTGAAGTCACTCAACGAGATGTTTACAGAGCTTAATGGGTTCCACCCGGGAAGGACACCTCTGTCTAATTTAATTAGTGTATTTATTTACCATCGGTATCACTGCTTCTAAGCTTGCCTGACTGCATTTTTCTAAAAGGCCAAGATCAAACACACACCGTGCCTGGGAAGGTCATAGCTAAGTGGTATGTTTTTCCTTTATAACCTTCAGGTTGCACTTTCTCCAGTAAGAAAGACTGCCTTCCAGGACCTTAGCAAGCAGTTTTTCCTTTCAATTAGACACATTTTAAGCACCATTCTTTCCCTCTGCTTTTTCCTTTTTGCTTACTGCCATTGTGTTTGTACTTTTCCCTTAGTATTTCACATCCCAGCTGTGTGCAGACAGTGCAGCTCTATTTTTAATGCTGATTTCAGCTGATCCTAATTAGAAATCCCGTATCATGATTACAGTCTTGCTGGCAGCGTGGTCAGATAGAAAAGAACAGCGGAAGTAAACATTTCTGCTGTCTATTTTGGGGAGGAAGCTAATTTTAGCAGCAGTGTTATAACCCTAATTTATATCCTGGATAGCAAACAGCCTTTGAAGAGAAATAAAACTAGGGACATTTTCAGGAACTATACTATGCCTTTTGTCCAGAGCTTGGAAAAGTTACTTTTTTGGACCACAATTCTCAGAAGCTTTCAATAAGCATGTCCAGTAGCCACTGGATGTCGTGGTCCAAAACAGCAGATTTTCCAAGCTCTGGCTTACCATGTGTTTACACTCTATAACTATAGTGGTGTGTTACTGCCATGTCTTCATTCAATGGGATTTGAGGCTTTGTAGTTACAGATATGTAGTCTATTCCCCTAAACTACAACTCTCAATCTTTCTTGTAGAGAATTCAAAGAACCTTTCCAAACCACAAATCCCAAGATTCTGTAGGACAAAGCCAGTTAATAGTATCAAACTGATATAGTGTAGACACACTCTTAAATGGACATGAATAGGCTTGAGAACATCATTCATACAAGAGAGATTTTCAAACCAGTAGGGCTCTGGAGGTTCGGACTTCAGTGGGTTTAAGTCTGATATTTAAAGGAGCTACCCAAATTTCTGAAACTATTTGGATAGTTCCTTTGAAGTGTGGACGATAATTCAAAGTGAATGCGATGCACTGTTGATGTTAAAGCTGTCAGACTTGCAATGGATCAAGTATGGTGGGTCCTCTGGACCCACGGCATCCAGATACATAATCTCTCATGCCTCATATCATGGTGGTAATGTGAACAGAGGCAAATGCATGTCCATTCACATTGCTGCTCTTGAATAGTATGGACCATGATTCTCTTTGTTTTTTCATATCCACAGTGCATCAAATTAACCCAATTAAGAAAGATGTTTTGAAAATGCCACCTTTTATTGCTCTTTATAGTCTGCTGTGCTTACTATTACAAATGCAGTAGATACACTATATCACCTTTTAAATCTGTCACCTTCTGGATATGTCAGACTACAACTCCCATAAGCCTTACTTTATCCAAGGTAGTTTTTTTTTTAAAATGTGGAAATAACAAACTCTGATCTAAACCTAATTTTAATTTTTTTAAATTTAAAAACTAATCTTGAATATTAATTCTGTCGTATTTCCTTTATTGTTTCTTAACAAGGATCAGATCTAAACATCCATACAATTTAATAAGGTTGGCATAAAACCAATCAGCCACTTGCTTTTTGAATATTTGTCTGGTAACCAGCACAGAACCTTTGGCAGGAAGCGAAATGGACATCCTGCAGTAAACTCAAGCTGGAAGAAGGAGTACTCAGCAAGGACATCTCCTCCTCTTAAATCACCATACTGTATTAATAAATGTGTATGTGCAGGAAAAGGAAGATCTGCAAGACTTTGTTGATTTTATGCTGTCCTAGTCATTGGCCATTTTCTTTGGCCATGAAATACCAACTTATCTGTGTATGTAAGCCTTTGGGAACAGAATCAAGGAAGCACTGTTGAGTTATCCTCACATGGAGAAAAATATTTTCGTTTATATGTTCACCCTTGTTACTATTTGAGACCTGTCCTTTATTCAAATAATTCCTTTCTGATTGAATCCAATGAGTTGGATGGCTGAAATTCCCACAGGCCAAATATACTGCAGATATATTATAACTGGAAATGTTCACATAAATCAATGAGAGTTAATTGCCACATGTGTCCTTAGGCTTTAACTCAATTAGAAAAATTGCTTTTATGAGTATGTTCTAGATTATTTAAATTCCAAAAAAGAGGGGCATAATTTTGAAGAGTAATTTTTCCAAAACATTATCTTTGAAAACAAGCCATATTAGCTTATTCAAAAAATGAGATCATCCCGCTCTTACTGGAAAGACTCTGTGCCATGTTTTAATTATTTGTTTTAAAATCAGATTATCTTAAGAATTACCAACTGTTTTTTGCTGAAATCTACCTCTGGTTTTCTGTTATTAAATTTGAATGAGATTTTACAGCAGGGCCAGACATCTGTAATGTAATTGGCAGAGTGTAAGGCTTAGCTACATGGTTATGTCATTTGCTAATGCTGAAACCTTCACACAGTCTGGAAGAGGCTAAACCCCAAAGCAGTTAAGAAAAGCATCATAGCTGGTGAATTCCATGCCAGTAACAAATCTATTCTGGTTTTAGTCAGAACTTTAAAGGACATTCACAGCTGTACACATTGGAGAGCTCTCCTAAAAGTCAAGATTAAAAGTGGGAGTGGCTTCATCTGGACCTTTGCCCTAGTTTTTAAAGTATGTTTGCTGGAAACCTAGAATGCCTACTTAGTTATGGAGATGTAACTATCTCATGGACCCCATCCAGTTCAAACACCTTAAGTGACAGCAGCCAGAATTGAGAAAGGAGGCCTGTTCAGCTTCTGATCAGGTCTCAAGGAGGGTTACAGTTCCACCTTCCTCTAACCCAGTGGTTCTCAACCTGGGGTCCCCAGATGTTTTTGACCTTCAACTCCCAGAAATCCTAACAGCTGGTAAACTGGCTGGGATTTCTTGGAGTTGTAGGTCAAAAACATCTGGGGACCCCATGAGAACCACTGCTCTAACCAGTGAGCGAGGCTTTGATAAGGACTTACAACAGGGATCCTGCTTCTGATGGCTGCAACCTTACTTGCTGGTGGAAGAGGGATGAAAACATAATCCTCTTGCACTCCAGTTAGCAAATGGACCTGGATGCTGGCATGGCTGGGATGACATTGTTATGCAGGTTTCCAGTGAAACTATGTAATCTTACAGAATAGAGATCAGTGATAGTTCCATGAGGAACAGAGTCGAAAACAACTGAACGAGCAAAAAAGAAGATAGTTCCATAACTCTGAATTACAAACCCATAATTGCAAGGCAACCACATTTATATCGTTGTCATCTTTACGAGCTGAATCTTTGTCTGTTGCCAAAAAGTGCATTTTCTGCTGCTACCTCCTCAACATTACCATACAAATTGCAAATAACTTGTAAAACTTTGTCCTAGGTGTAGGGCTGCCAGATCTCTCAGGACCTAACCCTGAATCTTCAAATCTCAGGGGTCATCACCAAGCAGGAGAAAGACACAAATCCTCTAGTTTAGAAATGGTGTTCACTTTCAGGCCATCTCCAGCTCACCTAGAAGAGTAGGGACTAGTTACAGTGTTCAAAGGTTTACCTAATTTGTTGCTGCAACTTGCAAAGACTCTCCAGTGGGTCTATGTATTTTCTGAGTTAGCTTTCTCCTTCTGTCCCAGTTGCTGTGCTGCCAAGGCTTATCCTTTACTCTACTCTGCATCCAACTTTTGGCTTGATACAAGTAGGCTGGATGAAATGTTCCTTATCTTGTCTCCCTGAGTAAGTGAGGTGGAATAGGTATGCATCATATGCATATGTAACAGTAGCAATATATAAAAGGAAGGTGTTTGAAATACTGACACAATTCACAGTGTGAGTCTAAATAGATACCATCAGCATTATGCCTTGGTTTATGGAAGTCCCCCTTAAATGGGTTCTGAAAGGTTGCCTTAAGAAAGATTGATATTGTGTATTGCTTTTAGTAGTTAAAGGGTTTGCTGGCACTCTTGGAAAGAGGTCATTTGTAATTATAATGTGCACTGAAGGCCAAAAAATTGTTAGGAGGATCAATGAGGCAAGAGTTTATGCCACCTCCTTGCAACATACAACTAATTAATCCTGTTAATCAGCACAAGGCGACTTGCTAAATAATTGCATTCCAAGAGAATAGCAAGGGTTTGCTGATAAATATTGGGTGTCAAAGCTGCACGGGACATTTTAAATCAGTCACTGCCAAAGGCAAGTATCAACCTCGTTCATTAGATAAATGAGATCACAATGCTTCCATCTACTTTTTTATTTAACAAAAAGTTGGCCAGAATTACAATGAAAAACTATCATTGTTTAGAAAGTCAGATAGACTCGTCAGCTGGTTTCCTTCAGTCTCTGAAGTAATTAAAGTCTACATCTATATTGTTTAACCATTTATTCAGTTTTTGGTTGTTAAAATTGCAGGAGACACTCAAGCTTTTTGCTCCTCAAGCCAATGCACTGCTGCAGTTGATTGTAATGGAAATTCTTAGATGTATTAGCTTCCCTGTGGATAATTGAGGAGGCTTGGATTGGCCATTGCTGTTGTGTGCCTTAACGTCATTTATGAATCATGGTGACTCTACTACATTTTGGTGGCAAGATATAATCAGAGGGGTCTTGCCTTTCTGTTTCCATGAGGTTGAGAGTGCGTTTTGCTCAAGGCCATACAGTAGGCCATCATGGTTGAGCAGGGATTACAACATTGGTGTCACCGCTACACCATGCTGCTTTTCTCACAGGTGATTTGGCCCTCAACCTGTCCAAAAACCAGATAGATTCCATTACATGCTTAGTCACTACAGTGATGCAAATGGGAGTGTTAGTGGCAGGGGATTGTGTAAACTTGGCATTGGAAAGTGATGGATGTCTCTGCCAAGGCTTGCTTTGAAGCACAGAAAATAAGATTCTATGGCAGGGGTGTCAAACTCATTTCCATTGAGGGCCACATCTGCCTTACTGTTGTCTTCAAAGTGCCGCTGAATCCGTGGATACAGAATCCATGTATACAGAGGGCCACTATGTATTTTTTTACAAATTGGTTGGTGCTCTTTAGTTCTTATCTAGTTTGGGTTCCCAGATGTTATTGAACAACAACTCCCATCACTTTTGTTTACCCAACATGTGGGCTTAGGATAATGGGAATTGCAACCCATCAACACTTGTGGCTCTGAAATGGGGAAAAGTTAAAGGACATGTTAAAGTCAGGCATCATGTCCACAAGCCATGTACCTAAATTTCAACCCCACTCACCTAATTAATTAGAACAAATTGCAGCCTTCCTGTTGTTACTATATCACAACTCCTATCAGCTCTAGTCATGATGTCTAATGATAAGGAAGGCAGGAATTGTAATCCAGCATCTGGAGAGCCACATAAAGTGATATCGTGGGCTTGATTTGGCCCACTGGCCTTGGGTTGACACATTTTGCCTATCCATCTAGCCCTGTGTTTCCTACAATGACTAGCAAGTACTGACTGTCTAGGTTTTAGATAGAGCTCTTTTCCATCTTGTTTTCTTATTTTTCCTACTGAAGGATTCCAATACTCCAGTTGTCTTGGTATAATCATCTGCAGAATTCTTGTCTGAGTAGACAAATGTCCAACTGGAATGTGAAGTGATAGGTTCTCAAATTGAGAAAAGAAACTGCAATCCACAGGCATCGAAAGACAGGCCAGACAAATTTCTTTTTTTCAGTACAAATAGGAAATAGAATGTACTTTGTTACATTAATAGTCCTCTGCACAGCAATCAATTTATATCCAAAAGGTCAGAGGAAATGAACAAAGTAAATGTTAACTCTAGTTATTTTTGTAAATGTCCTTCCAATATTTTCTACTTCAGTTTATAAGCTGATCTTCCAATGGGAAACTTGCAAAAGGTTTGAAATAAAACAAGTTCCTGGTAAAACTATTATCACAAAAGAGAGGAAATCATAGAATCACAGAGTTGGAAGAGACCACATGGGCCATCTAGTCCAACCCCCTGCCATGCAGGGAAAGCACTATCAAAGTACCCCTCACAGATGGCCATATAGCCTCTGTTTAAAAGTTTCCAAGAAGGAGCTTCCACCACACTCCAAGGCAAAGAGTTCCACTGTTGAACAGCTCATATGGTCAGGAAGTTCTTCCTAATGTTCAGGTGGAATCTATTTTTCTGTAATTTTAACCCATTGCTCCGAATCCTAGTTTCAAGGGCAGCAGAAAACAATCCCGCTCCCTCTTCCTTATGACATCCTTTACATGGCCATCATGTCTCCTATCTTCTGCAGACTAAACATACCCAGTTCTTTAAGATGCTCCTAATATGGCATGGTCTCCAGATCTTTGATCATTTTGGTTGCTCTCCTCTGGACACCTTCCAGCTTTTCAATATGCCTTTTAAACTGTGGTGCCCAGAACTGGCACAGAATTCCAAGTGAGGTCTAGCCAAAGCAGAATACAAAAGTACCATGACTTCCCTCGATCTAGACACTATACTCCTTTTGATGCAGCCCAAAATCCCATGAGCCAACTGCATCACACTCTTGGCTCATGTTCAACTTGTTGTCCACAAAGACTCCAAGATCTTTCTCACGTGGACTGTTGTTGAGCCAGGCATCTTCCATTCTGTATCTTTGCATTTCATTTTTTCAGCTAAGGGTAGTATCTTACATTTGTCCTTGTTGAAATTTATTAAGCTAGTTTTGGCCCAGCTTTCTCATCTGTTAAGGTCATTTTGAATTCTGATACTGTCCTCTGAAGTATTAACTATCCCTCCTAATTTGGTATCATCTGCAAACTTGATAAGCATGCCTTCTAAACCTTGATCCAAGTCATTAATAATGATGTTGAACAATACCGGGCCCAGAACCGAACCCTACGGCACTTTGCTAGTCACTTCACCAATTATAGATCCACCTAATAGTAGCATTGCCTAGCCCACATTTGACTAGTTTGCCTGCAAGGTCATGGGGGACTCTATTGAAGGCCTTACTGAAATCAAGATATGCTACATCCAGTAAGGCCTTCAGAGTCCCCTATGACCTTCTTGCATCAACAAGTGTTGATAAAAAGAAAGCAGATACTTCTATAATTCTTTAACTGTCTTGGCTGCATCCTATAGAAAGGCACTAGAACCCTCTGGCTAAAAATTCTAAGTTCCTCATAAAATTAGTTTCCTGGATCCCATAAGGTGGAACCATGGCAATTAAGGTGGAACCAGAGCGCTGCCAAATCAGGACATCTATACTCAATTAGCTTAACAGGGATATGTGTGTGGTATCTTGGCCTTCCCAATAGGCTCAGGCAATGGCAAAGCACTGCAACCTCCCCTAGCTAGGATGGTCATACTCCTTGCTAACTTCCACTATTTTGACTACAGTCTGATGCTGCTGATGCTGCCCACACATCTCTGAGTTTTCGTCTGTGAAATACTGAGAAAAGAAACTGAAATCCATATGCATCAAAAGAACTTCTTACCTTATACAGAATTATGATTAAATGTCCAATGAGGATGCAAGGAAGAAGCCAAACAGAATGCGTGCTAATTCTGTCTCTCCTCGTTTGCTATTTTCATATCCCTTAATATGGAGGGCAACAAGGATAATGATGTCAAAGACACAGCAAGCGGATTTGTCCTTGGTCTCTCCACTCATATATTTATTTAACTCATGATCAGAATATCTGAATAGGGCTAGTTGCAGATGGTTTGTAGGAAAGGTGGTTTGCATTGTGAACAGCAACCACATTTATCCCAGCAAATATGAATTGGCACTAAAAGGCATACCAAAATCGGCTTACATCATGGTGGTATGATCTCTTGTTGTTATTAACATGGAAAGTTTGCTCAGCTCAGCTCAGTCATTTGGCCAGTCCAGTGAAATGACCCCAGAAAATCTGCCACGTCTGGAATGTTTTTGATTTAGTGTCAGCTTTTTTGGAATAGTTTAGGAGATATATAATGTTTTATACTCTGCTTCCTGTCCTGGAATCTATAAAGGTCTGTGTACAAAAATGCAGAAGGTTGTGTGCTGCTTGATTGCTCTTTCTCTTCTGTTTCTGTTACTGGCAGACTTTGAGCACTTACTTTGCCAGATCTCCACCCCAAAAGATTTATTAAGGAGGATTTTCTGAAATGCAAAGAGTTTTAGCAAACACCCTCTTTTTCATTGTTCTTTGTGATTACATGGGTGGTTCCCCTCCTGTGTATCTTGAAGACATTAGTATTTTAAGATAAGGCTGACCTAAAGTGTAATTTAGCTGTGTATACATATATTTCTGTGGCATTGTAATATTTTCTCATTTCATTCCTCATCCTAATAGCTTAAAACTTAAACACAGAGACTTCATTTGCATCTCTGTAAATCAATTATTGTCCTATAATTAATACCACCGGTTAATGAATTACATCTTTAATTAGATTTAAACCCTTACTTTACAGGCTTCCTTACTAAAGCTGAGTGAGATATTGGTTGATTTAGTCATTGTACTGTGATTCCCAAAGGTCTTTTGAGATAGTTCACAGATATTTTTAGATATTTTTCACTTGACACAATCCCTCCCTAAAAAACCCATGCACCTAGTAAAATTTGCAAAAAAATGAAAGAAGATAAAAGGGATCAGAACATATTTAAGATTTCATAGTTTACATGTTATCTTGTATGCAAATTGCCATCTTGCCAAGTGTGAATGGCCAATTCATGCTAAGTCTGCAAGAGTTATTTTGTTTAATCTATGTATCTATCACTTATCTTTCCACTTGTGGTTTTAGTTCAAGTTGATAGTTATCTCATGCATTTTTAAAACAACAGCAAAGGAATATATTTCCTAACACAGAATAGAAAAAAGTTAAGTATCAACAATTTCTCAACATCCACATTATAGATCAATGGCTTCCAGACCTTTGACTATTATGATCATCCCCCTCTGGACAGGTTCCAGTTTGTCAATATCCTTCTTAAATTGCAGTGCCCAGAACGGGACACAGTGTTATTTCAAGTGAGGTTTGATCAAAGCAGAATAGAGTGGGACTAAGACTTCCCTCAGTCTAGACCTGTGGTTTTCAACCTGTGGGTCCCCAGGTGTTTTGGCCCACAACTCCCAGAAATCGCAGCCAGTTTACCATCTGTTAGGGTTTCTCGGAGTTGAAGGCCAAAACATCTGGGGACCCACAGGTTGAGAACCACTGGTCTGGATACTATATTCCTATTGATGCAACCAAGAATTGCATTGGCATTTTTAGCTGCCACATCACACTGTTGATTCATGTTGAGTTTGTGGTCTACCAAGACTCCTAAATCCCTTTCATATGTACTGTTTTCATGCAGATATCACTCATCTTATATTTCTGCATTTCATTTTTTTCTGTCAGAATGTAGTACCTTACATTTCTCCCTGTTGAAATTTGGGAGCTGTAAAGTATTGTATTGATACTGGGGAAAAGTGCTGAGAGTGCTTACCTTTTTGTAGGAGTCTCTTTTGGGGGTTTAAGCAGATTGGGTTGACATTTCTTTTGCTATGTTTGGTGGTTGAAATAATGGATGGGAATTTCACCCAAGTTCTCAATTAAGCATGTGGTCTTGTACCTACCTCTCTTATCTCTATCACTGCCACTGAAGAAAGTTTTTATTTTCCATATTTTTTCCTGTATGTATCCATTTATTTTCAGTCTTATTCATTCCCTTTCAGTGAGTGGGTAGGTGAGAAATGAGGTTTTCAAAACAGCAGAAACAAAAATCACACCATGCAGATCCTTTCTTTTCTCCCAGGCTCAAACAGGGACAAGACCTGGGCAAGTGGGAGTAAAATCATGAATGGGATTTTTCACCTTCATTCAACAAGGTTTAGTAATGTAACCTAAATGCTAACTTTGAATTAATACAAGTTTAATAGTTTTCCCCTTTGTCAAAGTAATTTTGACAAAATGCCAATGTAAACTTTTTATTTTATTTTAAAAGCCTCTTTCAATGGAAATGCAACATATTAATGCTGTTGTTTCACTACCTAAGCATTGCAGCCCAAAGAACTTATTTGGTTGAGGCTGCTTACAGATATGGTTGAAATACCACAAGTGCCTTTGTTCACATTAGGTCTGAGATGCATAGAGAAAGCCAGTTCTTAATAGGAATGCCTATTAATCTGTTGATCAGAACTTGAAATAATTTATAAAGCTAGCTACTTTCCTCATTACTTCAATCACCCAGTTGGGACATATTCTCATTGCTATTTCTGCAGTCCAGAGAGAAAACTTGTTGAGGAACTCACTACTAAGAGGTGTGTGTATGATGGCCTCCAGTCACTACCAGGCGATTCAGGTCCAGGCTATGTGGCTGACTGCAAATGGGGGTGGGCCCTTCTCTTGGTCCCACCCCCATCTCAAGCTTGATTGGTGGGAACAAGAGAGTGGGCCTTCTTGGTGGCTGCCCCTTGACTCTGGAACTCTCTGCCCAAGGAAACCAGAATGGCCCCCTCCCTACTGTCCTTCCGGTGGCAGACTAAAACCGTTTTATTCAGACAGGCTTTTAAAGAAGAAGGGTTTTAAGATCAATTCAGGGGGTGCCGTGGAATTTAGCTTTGAATGTGTTTTATTATGGATTTTAACTGTGAATCTTTTAATGCCATTGATATTTAATTCTGTTTTAATGTTTGTAGATTTGTAGATTTTAAATTATATTGAAATGTTTTTAATGTAAGCTGCTTTGAGTCTCCTTGTGGCTGAATTATCTTTAGCTGGTTTGTTGTAAAACAGTCCTTGTAATAAAATGTTTAAGGGAGAACAAAACAAAATAAAATCATAATTTCAAAAATTGGCCTACTGATGTAAGATGGAGCTTTAGTTTCATCAAGTCTTGTTAGTTATTACTGTCAGGGATTATGTTTTGGTTTCTTCCGTTAGCTACACCATCTGCAGTTTTGTATATGCCCAAGATATTCCCAGTGGTACTTAGCTGTATGCATCATAAACACCCTAGCCTCGTTGTTATTAACTGCTGTGTTCTATGCATAATAACTACTCTGAAGCAGCAAGTTATTTTTGTAAGGTGGAGTTTCACTATGGGAAATAATTCCCTGTTGACTGAAGCACCAGTTTATGCAACAAGTATGATAAATAAGAATTGATCCTGTATAATGGAAGATCCTGTTCTATATTGTACACAACATAAAATGATAGCCTACCAGGTGTTGTGCGGGTTTGTGGAAACTGAAGTCCTAAAACATCTGGAGAACCACCCTGACATATACCAGAAATACTACTCTAAAATCATAGTCTAACACTCAAACCACTACACCACACAGGTTCTACCTGTAAAACATCCTCGGTCTTCCACACTCCACAAAGACAATGTGCTAGAAACAGAAACCAGAACTTTGGCTTTCATTTTCACCATCTTGCCCATAGCTTTCTCGGGATCCGCCTCATTGGAAAGGATAAGGGCAACAAATGGCCAATATTGGCCCAGGTTGCCCAGTCCTTCCATGAGATGAGAGATTTCTACCCACATCCACCCAGAATTACACCCCCCCCCCCCAATTTGATACCATACTGGAACTAGATTTTATCCCTCTTGATTATTTGATTAATAGTGTAGTTGTAAAAAAAAATCCCAAACTGAAAATTTTCAGGATTATAAAATTTAGAAAGAAACATAATAGAGCGAGAACAAAACTCTGTTTAAAAATATCACTTTGTACTAGGGCCAGCAATAACTTCATCAAGATTTGTTTTCCAAATTGAAAAGATACTGTTGAATGGTGAGTTAACACATAGGTAAATCCCATTATTCAATGGGTCTATTCTAGGCAGCAATAACAATAGCACTAAGGCCTATATTACTTGATGGAAATATATTTATCAAGCAGTATGTTTTAATTTAGCTAAGACTGATAACATTTATTTTATCATGTATTGTTGAGGAATAAATAGCACATCTGCGGCATTTGTGTGGGGAGGGGGACAGTGTGTATTTTAGTGCTTTATTTGCGGAACTTTGCAAATGACTAGCAGTAATGTGTACCTTCATACTCAGGATAGTTTGGTTGCCACAGTCATGTTGAAAATCAAGCATATAAGGACGAGTTGGTTTAAAGTAGCAAAACCAAGCAAACAACATTAAAACCCTGATATTATGATTTTATGTGACCCTGTTGCTATTTTTTCCTTTCAGAAAACCCCTACAACACATGCCATGAAGGAAGAGAATTTTCTTCGGCGCAGGTTCTCGCTCTGTCCTGCTGCTTCCACTCCTCAAAAAATCGATCCTCGCAAGTTGACTCGGAACCTGTTTTTTGGGGCTGATAATGAGATCTACCCCATCAGCCCAGGTCAGTGTGTGCCTCAACACTCTTATTGTTTTCTGTGCATCATAAGGAAGCAGAAGACTCCATCTAAACTGTCATATAAAATCCAGATTATCTGCTTTGAAGTGGATTATATGGCAGTATAGACTCAGATAATCAAATTCAAAGAAGATAATGCAGATTATATGGCACTGTAGAAGGGGATGAGGATAGATTGGAATCCCCAGGCAACATGAAAAGACAAAAGTCTGGCTCCTAGTAGATTAAAAATAGCAAATTTTTGACTTACAAACAATTCATAGTTAAGAATAGGGGCGAGACAACAGGAAATAAGAGAAATCTTCTTCTAGGAAGGGAAATTCACCCCTGAAAGTTATTATGGGGAAAAGGTGTCTCCACTGAAGCTTTATCACCAATCCTTATTTCCACAACAGGTCAAATTTTTCAAAATCTAATTATCACAGGGACAGAAAGTGAGGTAAAAACTTCTGAATAGGAGCACAGAGAGCAAAGCAAATACCAGTAGAGATGTTAACCCTTCCCTATGCTATCCAAAGCTATATACAGCTACATAAAGTGTGTATGTGTGTGTCTGTACGTATGTATATGTGTTTTTGTGTGTGTGTGTGTGTGTGCGTGCGTGCGTATGTATGGCTGGAGTTACACTTTAAAATGTACCTGTTCCAACTTAAGTTTGTTCAACTTTAGAACAAACCTACAGAACCTATCTTGTTTGTAACTTGGGGACTGCCTGTGGGTCCATCTACACAGCCATATAATGCAGAATATCAAGGCAGATAATCCACATTATCTGTTTTGAACTGGATTATCCGAGTCCACACTGCCATATAATCCAGTTCGAAGAAGATAATATGGATTTTATACAGCTGTGTGGAAGGGGCCTCTTATAAGCAGGAGGCACTGTAGCTGGTTCCAGTATAGACTTAGATGGTATATCTGTGTTTGTGTGTGTGTTTTGAAGCAGTCATCATTAGAATGGAGGGGTCAGTCAATAACATATAGATGGAGTCTAGAACTCCCAGCAGAAATGGACTAGCTGATATCATTTCTGGTCATCTCTATTACCTGGATGATCAATGTGCATGTGTCTTGTCTGCAGCGACTATAGTACAGCTAGTCCTCTGTATGCATGGATTCATGTAGCCACCATTCATTGCTTGAAAGTATTGCCCCAAAATTCCAAAAGGCAAACCTTGATTTTGTCATTTTGTTTAAGGGACACCATTTTACTATGCTACTGTATGTAATGGGACTTGGGCATTTACTGGTTTTGGTATCCACGTGGGATACCGAGGCCCCATTGTATTTCCTAGAGATTTCAAGGAGTCATATTAGCCCTGAAAAAAAAAAGATTCATGCACTCCACACACCTATTTTCATCTCCAGGTGTCACTGTTCTCGTCCTCTTCCCCTCCTTCTACCGTCCTCCTTCCTCTTCTTCTACCCTCCCTCCTTCCATGGAAAACTCAATAGGAGGAACTGAAGGGGTGGGATTATGGAGGGGCCGTAGGAATCCTCATGGTAGATTGCCCATTCCAGTCTAACAGCAAGATAGTCCAATACATTTTAAATACTGAAAAGTAAAATAATAAAGGCATTATATTTTTGAAGGCTTTTATGACCAAAATCACTGGGTTGCTGTGAGTTTTTCAGGCTGTACCAGGGCTGTAGTGGGAGGGGTGTGTGTTAGGGGTTCAACCTCCCCCCCCCCCCCGAAAAATTTCAGGTGTTAAAAGAAACCTGGTTTACTCATGATTAACCAAATCCCCTTGAGTGTCCACTGAAGTTTATCTGTCTTGAGTGTCCACTGAAGTTGGAGCCTGATTTCTAAATTATTTTGCATTATGGAACTATTCTTCATGATTTCTTTGTTGGGAATCCAACAAAGAATCCTTTGTTAGGAGGTGTCAGCTGGCTCTGATTGTTTCATATCTGGAATTCCCGTTTTTAGAGTGTTGTTCTTTATTTAGAGTTTTTTAATACTAGTAGCCAGATTGTGTTCCTTTTATGGTTTCCTACTTTCTGTTGAAATTGTCTACATTCTTGTGGATTTCAAAGGCTTCTCTGTGTAGTCTGACATGGTGGTTGTTAAAGTGGTCCAGCAAGTCAAAAAAGAAACACAATTAAAGCCCTAGCAGACTGTGCAAAAAGGATCACAAAAAATGTGAATCACGGAAAACTCACAGCAACCCAATGTAGGCATTGTTTTATTTATTTGTGCTTTTTTCTGTAAAAAAGTTGAATTCAAAATGGCAAAGAAACATTGTTAATATAAGCACGCTTCTTTGAGAAAAGGAAGCATGTCACTCATTCACTTTCCTCCGTCTGCTGCCATATATAATTCTAACAATATTTCTAAAGTGGTTTATTTATGGCTCACATATATTATTCCAGTGATTTTTCTCAACAAACCTGTAACATGGTCCACTGTTTTTAAGCCCTTCTTGATGTAGGGTGAGTGAAGAGATAATGGCTCTTCTACAAATTAGATGTGACATTGGGAATCGATGATTTTCCATTCTGCTTGCTTTGGAAAGGTTGGTTGGAGCGATTGGGGAGAGAAAAATCTAGTCAGGACCATAGCAGTGGTAACAATATTTTATTGATGTCAATTATGCGTTGCTACCCCCATTGGGAGAGAAGGATACATTAGGAAATTATTTAAAACAGACAAACAAAACTTCTGACACGTTTGTTCTGCATCTCTGGAGGATGCAGCTAATCACTTGAAATACATATTTATTGGAGTGATTCACAAACAGAACTTTATAAATATATTAGCAAATTGTTTTGGCATCTGCCTTCTTCAGTTGCTCAAAATAAATTTATATGGAAATCTTTCCTCCTTTTCTCTGTCTGTCTCTCTTATATATGGCATGTCTGCAAGTTTCCTGATTTTTCTGGAGTGAGGGGTTGCATTTGAAAACGGCATGCCAAAAAGGGATAATCCCATTCCCCTTGCTTCACTTCAGTCCTGGTGGATCTCCCTTCATAACTACTACTACTTTCCGTTTTGTTTTTTCATTGAATTGAGGGAGGTCCAAACACATTTTGTTTGGTTGTACAAGCACCCAGTCCAATTAATTGGAATAGGAAATATGAAACAGTGACTTTCCTGCTCCCAGCTCCTTGTTTGTCATAATTACATCCTGCTTTTCAAAGGAAATCAGAACAAAGCACAACCCAAAATAAGAATCTCGTTAAAAAAACAATTTAGAGAAACTTAATGAATCATTTTTAAAATAGAAATCTACAAAGGAGCAAATAATCATATAATAATTGACAAGACATCCAGGGAGGATGGGAATGTTCAATGTTGTTCAATGTTGTTGTTTTGCAGCAGAAGAGGGCACAGTTTCCATTTCCCAGTAACATATATACCAGGGCATTTTGTTTGTTTTTAGTCACTGCCTTTCTGGCTAACAACAAACAACACTTCTTTGTATTTATGTTACTGGAAAATTGAAATTATGGGCCCTTACACACAGCCATATAACTCAGAATATCAAGGCAGAAAATCCCACAATATCTGCTTTGAACTGGGTTATCTGAGTCCACACTTCCATATATTTCAGTTCAAAGCAGAAAATGTGGGATTTTATTCAGCTGTGTGGAAGGGGCCTATGATAGATGAAAGTTTAAAGTTTCAGAAATTCGTATGGGTCTTCTGGCATAATTATAATGCTATGATTCCACTTCAACCACTGTGCCTGTGCCTTATGAAATCCTGGGATTTGTAGTTTGGAGTGGCACTAGAAGGGGCTCTCTCTTGCGGAGGATTCAATTGCCAGTCACAGGATTCCATAGGATGTTGCCATGACAGTTAAAATGGAATCATGGAGCTATTATTATTATTATTATTATTATTATTATTATTATTATTATTATTTATTCATTTATATCCTGCTTTTCTCCCGTGGGTGGCATTCAAACTTATACAACATATAAAATTCATACAAATACATCCGACCACAATACACAATCAGTTAAAACAGAATTATGTAGTGTGAGGTGCGCTCAATTTCTCCAGTACTACAATTCTCCTGGGTCTTAAGGGGATCCCATTTTGGTGCTGTTCCAGATTTAATCCCAGCCTGCTTCCTATGAGTAGAGCAGAGGGCCCCACCAGGGCTGACCCAAGACATTGCTGCCTGAGGCCCCATTCTAATCAAGATGCATAGTCTCTAAAGCCAGGCAAGTTACTTTGATTTCAGGGCAGGAAACTGTAAAAGTGCTTTGTTCCATATTTGACAGTTAGAGTGCAATTGCAATAAATTAAAATCACTTAAGACCTCAGTGCCTTTTCACAACAGCCAGAATTGTTAATAACTCTCCATGTCTAAAGAGGACTTCTTAGTTGAGTGAACAGAAGAGAAAGAGAGAATGATAGTTAAAAGATTTAGTAGGTTGTAGACATTATTCTACTCCCCTTCCATTTTTGTTCAATATACAATTAAAGATGTGCTCCTTACTTACCCTTGGGCCCATATTATAAATTCAGCATCAATTGTCCTTTTTTCATAGCATGTTCATGTATTTAATAAAATAAGCTGCAGTTAATAGCTGGATAATCTTCAGCTGTGGCACCCCTGCCTTAAAGGCATTTTAGGAGGTGAGGGAGGATAAAAAGTAGGTGGAGTGATTTATGTCAATAGAGAGCCCAGAAGCAAGGGATGGTGGGACTCTTGTGTCATGAAGGGCCTTGTAGTTCATTCAGTCTGCTGAGAAAGGGTAAGAGAGCTTTCACTTACTGAATTCCTTCTCTGCCCAACGTTGTTGCATTTTAGCACCTAGTAATTTGGTGCTCTGGGAGAAAGAGCAGAGGACTCCCTGCATTTTTAGTACAGTATTTGTGAAAACAATAGCATGAGGGGATTTTTGAGGAAAAGGAAATAGAAAGGCCAAGAGTAATGCACGAGATATCGTTTGAAGCCAAGACCAAACAAGATCTAAAGATTCACCTTTAATTCATTGGCTTCCTCGTAGGCTTTTGCTAGTTCTTAAGACAGAAGACAACAGGAAATTTAAAGGTGTGGATGACATCTCAGTCAAATTTGTTTCTTTAGGAGAAATGCACAGACATTGACTAGGTGCCACTATGAGAGGCCTGACATGCTGAAAAGCAAAAAGAATAAATGTAATAAATTGGCCTTGCAGAGAGATATTACGATGTTGGAAGTGTTTATTTGCCACCTCCCTCTCCTTTCATGTGGCATATTGAAGGCCTGATCTTAATTCCTACCCTTTCTCTTGTTTTGCAGCCTAGGCCTATGTAGGTATACTCTGCAGCAATCCCCACGGACTGTGTCTGGTTTACAGCCATTGGCACCAAGCCTACATCGTGCAACCCTTCATAATATGTTCATCCATACCTCCCAACTTCCTTGTTAACGTTCCCAATGGAAAGGAAAGCTGTGAGCTGCAGTTCAAAAAAAACAACATTGGAGGGGCATACTATTCCAACCAGATTTGGGAAGTTTAAAAATGGCCCTTTAAGCTACACAATCATATCATGATTGTGTTGTCGAAGGCTTTCATGGTCAGAATCACTGGGTTGCTGTGAGTTTTCCAGGCTGTATGGTGATGTTCCAGAAGCATTCTCTCCTGGCCTTTCTCCCACATCTATGGCAGGCATCCTCAGAGGTTGCGAGGTCTGTTGGAAACTAGTGGGGTTTATATATTTGTGGAAAGTCCGGGGTGGGAGAAAGAACTCTTGTCTGTTTGAGGCAAGTGTGAATGGTACAATTGGCCACCTTGATTAGCATTAAATGGCCTTGCAGCTTCAAAGTCTAGCTGCTTCCTGCCTGAGGGAATCCTTTGTTGGGAGTTGTTAGCTGGCCCTGATTGTTTCATGTCTGGAATTCGCTTGTGTGTTGTTCTTTAATAATATAATAATTATTCTACTTTAACTGCTCTGTCTGCATACAGTGGGAACCTGGAGGTTTGCAGTTTGTTCAGAGGCCCCAAAGGAGTTCTCCGGCTGCAAATTTTACAAACCCCCTGAATTTCAATTTCATAGGATGTTGCCATTGTAGCTTAAAAAGGGAACCAGTGCTATAAGACTGGAAAATTATATGGCCTGTGTTTAATACATTCCCTGATAACAAGGCTAGGTATCTTCTCTCTTACTCTTTCCTTTATTGTGTTGGAGTAGTATTTGCATCACCATCATGTTTTGTGGAAGTTTTTTTATTTTTCGTGTCAGGAGAGACTTGAGAAACTGCAAGTCGCTTCTGGTGTGAGAGAATTGGCCGTCTGCAAGGACGTTGCCCAGAGGACGCCCGGGTGTTTTGATGTTTTTACCATCCTTGTGGGAGGCTTTTCTCAAGTCCCCACATGGAGCTGGAGCTGATAGAGGGAACTCATCCACACACTCCCTGGGTTGAATTCGAACCCAGGGAGAGCAACTATACCTTCAAGTCATCAGTCCTTCAGGCACAAGGGTTTAATCCACTGCGCCACCGGGGGCTCCCGTTTTGTGAAAGTAATGTACTTAGTCATCCTCATGATGCCAAGATAGATAATGAATGCTACATCAGGAATCATTCAAAATGGGTGCTTAATGGTAAATAAGTGAACTGAATGGAGAAAAGGAGTATTTCATAAAGGAAAGAGAATAATTTGGTTTTAAGTAACAAAAAAGAAGCTGCTATTTAGAAGAAATCTAATCAAATTATGCTGCGTTCCCATGTCCTTCAGGTCAGTTTCTGTTCCACCCTGTATTTTATAACATCTTCCATGGATTTCCTTGGATTTGTATGCCATTAACTTTTGAAAAATAAAAGCCAGTGTGTTAAAGTGGTTTGATTACTAATCAGGAAACCAGAGTTGAAATCCTTGGCTAAGCCTTGGAACCCACTGGGTGACCTTGGACAAGTCACACTCTCTTGGCCTCAAAGGAAGTCAGTGGCAAAACTCTACAGAACAAAAATCTTTCTAAGAAACCCCTATGATAGGTTTACTTTAGGGTAGCAATTTGTCAGAAATGACAGAAAGATATACAACCAATACAATATGAATGTGGTGGGTTTTCCCCCCTCTTATGGCCACCTTTGTTCTTTTTCCAGAGTCGCAAGTGACACTTATTTATTTATTTATCTTGTCAGAAGCGAATTGAGAACACTGTTATAATGTATTTAAAAGCACAAACTAAGTTAAAAACTAGGCATTATACTAGATTTCCTTTGACCAAAAGCTGGCCGCTTGGAGTGCCTCTGGTGTCACTGTGAGAATGTCCTCCATTGTGCATGTGGCAGGACTCAGGTTGCATTTGTAGTAAGTGGTTTGTGGTCTGCTCTTCTCCACATTCGCATGTCATAGACTACACTTTGTAGCACCATTTCCTAAGATTGGCTCTGCATCTCGTGGTGCCAGAACACAGTTTGTTCAGCGCCTTCCAGGTCGCCCAGTCTTCTGTGTGCCCAGAAGGGAGCTTCTTATCTGGTATCAGCCATGGATTGAGGTTCTGGGTTTTAGCCTGCCACTTTTGGACTCTTGCTTGCTGAGGTGTTCCTGCGAGCATCTCTGTGGATCTTAGGAAGCTGTTTCTTGATTAAGGCATTGGCATGCTGGCTTATATCCAACAGAGAATGTGCCGGAGATGTCAGTGCCTTGGTCCTTTCATTACAGGCTGCTATTTCCTGATGGATGTCAGGTGGTACAATACTGGGTAAACAGTATAATTTCTCCAGGGTTTAGGGTTTAGACGTCCTGTGATAATGTGGCATGAGAGAAGCCTCCCTCGAGATAGCAAGGGGTGAATTTTGAAGCCGTTGTATGTCAAATCTGGCCTAATGAATGTAGAGCATAAGGAGACTAAACAACCTTTGGGCTATATTCTGATCTACAAAAGATATTAGGTATGATATTAGACTTGGAAGGCACTGAACAGATTGTGCTCTGGCACTACAAGATGCAGAGCCAACCTTAAGAAAAGGGGCCACAAAGTGGAGTCCACGACATGCGAGTGTGGAGAAGAGCAAGCCACAGACCACCTATTACAGCTGGTAAACTGGCTGGGATTTCTGAGAGCTATAGGCCAAAAACATCTGGGGATCTCAGGTAGAGCATCACTGACCTATTACAATGCAGCCTGAGCCACATGCAACACCAGAGGCACTCCAAGTGGCCAGCTACTGGTCAAAGGACATTTAGTATCATGCCAAGTTTTCCAACTTTGTTTGTGTTTTTAAATACATTACAACTGTACCCTCGGTTCATTTCTGACGTATGTGATAAATAAATTAGATATGAGTGCTTCTAAGAGATATTTGGACTGTACTCCAACACACTGGCCAACAGTCGTACTTAACTCATCAGAACTGCCTTCCAAGTAAATGTATTTTTAGATAAGTTCAGAAGCAAAACATGAGAAAATACTGCTGATGTGCCAAACAGAGGGGCAGAAAATGATTTCCAAATTTGGGAGCGAGGAGGAAGATATTGCCTTGGATGTCAGCTCTTTCTCTTTGTAAGCATAAATCAATAACTGGGTGATGGTGTGACTAGAAAAAAACCAGTTGAAAGAGTAAATCTGCATATTTGTGAACCATGAATCAGACTTGTGATTCCCATTAAAACTAATTGGCAGGCTGGGCCATATGTTCTCTTTCAGTGGAATGAACACAGAAGGAAAGCGAGAGTAATTCATTCAGTAATCATCTGCCTTTGTAAAACACCATTGTGCAAATCCCTAGCATTAAGATGTTTGAGTGTGACAGAGCAAGGATGTGCTTAATCCTAATCTCTACTTCCCAGTGGCTCTATTGACGAATTTGCCTTCCTCTATTTGCCCAGCAGCTCAGCCTAAGGCAGAGGTGATCAGGCTTCGTCATGGCAGGCCTCTCTGTTCAGGTCTCTCTCTTTTCATAAAGACAACCTGAGAGGCAGAACTGATTCTTATTCCATGCATGAAGTGAGACCGATCGATGACGGAGGCAGAGAGCATTCTGATCACTGAAGAACACCCCCAGCAAGCAGAAATACGCTTTCCAAAAGGAAACTGTTACTCCTTCATTGAAAGTCAGCATGCGTATGAATCATGTATCTCTCCAGATGTTGTTGCACTGCAACTCCCAGCAGCCATAGCCATCATAGCCTAAGGTGAGGAAAGCTGACTGTTGCGGACCAGTGACAAATGGAGAGATGCAAGATCCTGTGTTTCTAGTGGCAAATGTTCATTCATTCAGCAATCTAGTCTTAATAATAACAACAACAGCAACAACAACTTTACTCTTGTATCCCGCCTCCATCTCCCTGAAGAGACTCAAGGAGGCTTACATGTGGCACAAAGTGCCTAAAACAGAGCATAAAATAAACACACAGTACAATACAATAAAGTAAAACATATAGCAAATAAAACTACAGCCTATCAGTTGTAGAGAACTGATAGGCTTGCATGCTTGAACCAGACCTTAATCCAAAGAAACTGATACACGGATAATTCATAACTCTTTATCTTAGTGGCTATTTAAGAACCATAACTGGAAATGTGTGTCTTTGCCTTCAAATCGTCCGTTGACTTACGGCAATCCCATTCATTTCATAGGATTTTCTTGGGCAAGGAATACTTAGAGTTGGTTTTGTCAATCCCTTCCTCTGAACTACAGCCGACAGTACCTGATACTTACTGGTAGTCTCCCATCCAAGTATTAAACTGGCCTCTTTAGCTTTCAAGATCAGGTGGGATCTGGTGCCTTGGGATATTTAGGCCCATTGGTACTTAAGTTATCATTTTTCTGTATCCTTTTCTACAGTCATGGACGGGAACTTGGTTGACTTAATATGACTTATAATTTTAATGTGTTTTTCTTATGTTATAATTCTTATTTATTCCCTTTAGCAGTCAAGCTTTTCACAAGTTATTTGTTTCACTGATTTTTTCAGAGAGAAAAAATCAGTTTTCCTTATGCTCTTGTATTTCAGGGAAAGACATGGAAGGAAACGCTTTATCCATGCTGAAGGACGAGATTCCTCAGACACCAAACTCCATTAATAAGGTAATGAGGTTGATAATAATAATAACAACAACAACAACTTTATTTTTGTACCCCGCCTCCATCTCCCCGAAGGGACTTGGGGCGGCTAATATGGGGCCTAGCCCAGTTCATTACAACAAACTGAAATAAAATACATACATAATACACATCATCAGCAGATAAAATACACCAAGATAAAAACACAATTATACATAGTAATATAATAAAATACTAAAATAGTAGAAATGCACTGGATCCAGGATTTAGTCTCACTCTAGTTGGAAGGCTGAAAATGGGTTCACACATGAAGACTTTCTTTGGTTTTTGCCTGTTGCCTAGTTTGATTTCTGTGCCACCATTCCCAGAATAGCTCACACACGTATATAAAAGGAGCTTTGTTTTGGACTCTGCTCCAAGGACATGTCATCTTATTCCCTCCTTGTTTTCAGTTCTCCAGCGTTCCATATCTGCCAGGCAGTGACTGGAATATCCCTCCGCATCAGAGGTTTGGGAGGTAGACAAACCCATATTATGTAAAGCTTCTGCGTCCCATCATCCCCATTCAGCATGGCCAATGATCAGGAATGATCAGGATTAATAGATTTACTAATATTTTGAGGGACACATGTATGTTCATCCATTCCAGCCTACTTTAGGCCTATACACTCCAGCTGGGTCCTAGTTTGACCAGAACAGTCCAATCCTCTGTACTCCCAAGTTTTTCAGATGCTCTTAAAGCATCCCAGTTCTTCTCCTCTCTTCCCATATTCCCCTTTTATCCTTGGCTTACTTCAATTGCTGCAAACTGAGTTCATTGTGCATGCAATTAGTTCAGCAGGAGCAAAAGAGAGGAGAAGGATTGCCCTTCTCCAGTCTGTTTAGACAAGAGCAAACTCTTTCAGGCTCTCTTTGCTTGTGTGTTCATTAATGCTCCCACTATTGAGTTGTCGAAGACTTTCATGGCCGGAATCACTGGGTTGTTGTGCATTTTCCGGGCTGTATGGCCGTGTTCCAGAAGCATTCTCTCCTGACATTTTGCCCACATCTATGGCAGGCATCCTCAGTGGTAGTGAGGTATATTGGAAAACTAAGCAAAAGAAGTTTATATATCTGTGGAAGGTCCGGAAAGAAAAAGAAAAATGTCCAGTTTCTGTTGAAACTGTCCACATGTTTGTGGATTTCAGTGGTATTTCTGTGTTCTCAAATAATATGCTGTGTCCAGGTTGGTTCATCAAGTGCTCTGCTATGGCTGACTTCTCTGGTTGAGTTAGTCTTTAATTTTCCTTGATTCGTGTTTGGGCAATACTGAGTTTGGTGGTCCCTATGTAGATTTGTCCAAAGCTGCATGGTATACCGTAGACTCCTGCAGAGGTGCGAGTGAAACATCAGGAGAGAATGCTTCTGGAAGATGGCCATACAGCCCGCAAAATGCACAACAACCCAGCTCCCACTATTCTGAGCACACTGGTTGTGTCCCAGTTTTCATCTGTGAAACATTGGAAGATATGTAAGCCATGGCATCTAGTTCCACTTTGGAGACCTGCTGTGGATAATGGTAACCAACCAGGGCATGAATCTAGACAAGTTTATCATGTTGAGAGTTTGCTAATTTTTTTCAGTATGTGCTTAAATGCTGCAGATTACTGCTATTAATTGCTGTTATTCAGTATTTGTTGTGGCTCCTTCCCAATTTCCTGTTCCTGTTGCCATAGAGTGAAGATTTGGGACCTACCTTTCACTCCTGGAGTTACTGCATATGTTTTGTCTTCATTTCCTAGTTCTTTGTTAAGAGAACTAGATTATATATTTGATACATATTGTGTTTAAAGCAAACATATAGAGATAATGGTAGTGTTTGCCCTGAATTACAAACAGACATGTATTATTTTCAGCAATTTGGCCTCCTTTGGAGGAGGAGTTCTATGTGAAAAAATAGCACTCCTTTAAAAACATTTTATAATAAAGTTGGCTGTATACTTGTTAAAACATGTGGATACTTTGTCTAATTGGAATGATCTGCATGCATTTCCTGCGCTCATGATGGAATGTTTCCTTATATAATTAACATTTTATTTCTTTTGAAAAAGATGTGCATTAGTACATTAATCCAACTGTATATGTATGCTGTTAAAAAGCATTGCTCAACATATATATAACCAAATATAAGATTAATGGGACTCTTGTGACACACAGGTAAACAAATACACCTTTTGGATTTTTTTATCTTATAAATTACTCATATTAAAAATGTAAAATCACATGGTAGTTGGAAGTATAGACTACATTAAAAACATGTGAAGAATGAACAAAGCTGTAAAATTTTAAAACAAATAGACAAGAATGCACTGAAGCCAAAGGTAGACTTCATTCTTTATACAACCAGCATATTTGCTTAGGTATTTCAGTCATAAGATTGTGTTGCCAAGCAAGCTTTACTCATCACTTTGACCTCAGCATACAAATGCATTTTATGCATTCAATTGGCTTCTCCCAACCCATTTTTGCAACATTCTGAGTCACAGCCATATACTGGGGTATCAGTCATCTGCTTCCAACCCCCCCCCCCCAAATGACTTTATCATGCTTTAAGATAAATTATAAATACACAATCAAAATCTATTCTAAATAGTACAATAACTAAATCAGAAATTGAAAAAACAATAGAAAACCTAAAAACAAATTCATCAGCTGGGCCAGACGGCTTTACAACAAACTTTTATAAAATAAAAGGATGATTTTAGGAGGGATGATTCAAAATGGGACGTAGAATCTTGGTGGGATTATATATCAGAATATATAATTAATGACTTCATCAATCAAAGGGAAAAAAGTATACAAATAGCCTAAAAGAACAAGACTGGTTCAGGAAATGGTCCGTGCTTATTGAGAAAATAGACAGAGACTAAAGATACACCACCTTGAACCAGGCGTTCCACACGGTTAAAATGATGCCTTGATAATATTTTGTATTGCTGTTCCAAGGGGGCGGGGGGAATAGGGGGAGGGCAGGGGTGGTGGGTGATACATTTCCAAGGATCGTTTAAAATGTCATTTAAGGAATAGTCACTTTTGGAATAATGTACACTGAAATAAGTTATGTATGGCAAAAATAGTTAATTGTTGGGATGTATCAAATAAATTTAAAATAAAAAGATATAAAGAACTTAGAACTGTTTGCTACACATCCAGCCATTGAGGAAGCAAAAACCAGACACTTTTGGCAAGGCATTCTGTTTCAGACAGAATTTGGGCAGGTGTGATTGCAAGAACAAAACACTCATTGTGCTCTCTGAGCACTCTTCAGAGTCCAAGTATTTCTAGGGACATTTACTATTACCAAAGCATAGTTCCTATTTGATATCACTACAGTATATTTTTGTGTATGCAGAGCTATTTGGAATGATGGCTTCCCCTTCCCCACAAAGCTCTTTTTATCCAAAGCTAAACATATTGGCTGATATCCTGTTGAATATTTGTGTGATCATAAACAAGACTTACTGTCTCATAACTTTGGAGTTTCACATTGATGGTTGTTAATGACTCATGAGTCCCAAAACCTTCTATTTAACAGTTAGTACCCAACAGAAGGATTTCCTAGCTGCTGCAGATTAAAGCACTAAGAAATGACAAGCTTCTTTCTGGGGTGTGTTGAGACAAACAGCTGGGTGAGAGATCCTGAGAGGTATATCCAGCTGCCTGCTTCAGCTAGGGGCCAGGGCCTTTTCTAAAAGCAGGTGACAAATGTGGTATTACAAATGGTATCTACATTCTCTTCTCCTTTTTGGTTAATTTCCTCATGTTTTTAGATCTATGCGTACTCTGATATAATGCATGGTAAACAAAATCTGATTTCCACAAAAATGTAGTTTGTTTTAACCTTCAGACCATTGTTACAAACCATGGTTTAGATTTACAAGGAATCTTGTGTTAGAATAAGTGAGTGAAAGAAGTTGCTAAAGAGGATTTTGTATACCTGACTTGCAAACTAAAGGGCAATTTTAACAAAAGATCTAATTTATTTTGAAGAAGGTTTTTTGCAACAGATTCCTTACCAAGTTATTCATCCAGGTAGAAAGTGAGTCTTAGCTCTTAGTTTAAATTAAATGCCTGTATAACAGAGTGTAAAAGTTACTGCTCATAGAAGCCAATTGCAAGCTAGGCTGATTCAGATTAGGTTCTGTAAGTCATTGCCGGCTTTCCCTTCCTTACTCATCTGGCTTTCATGAAACTGCAACTCCACCTGAGCTCAAGATACAAGTTTTATAATTTGTGATGAAACACACGTAGTGGCTATAGAGGAAACGAAACAAGAATCAACTGCAGCCCATAGGGAAAATTTCCAAACCTTGTTTGAGTCACTGCTAACAGACTGGGTCGTGACAGATAACCATTCATTTTCTTCCTCCAAGTCTATGACAATGTCCTTGCCATGCTGCAAATGGTCTCTCTGTTATGGATGTAGATAGAAGTGTGTATCTTCATGTACAGTCAGGATTGTCATTTTCTTGCTCTGTAATTTATAATTGCATCTGATGCAGTGGAGTGGAGTTCATGAAAGTTTAATGCTACAGATTTCTTCCTCAAAGGTGGTACAAGAATCCTTTCTATCTTTTGCACTGAAACAGAATGACATAGTTATGTCTTTGAAGATAAAGTGTATTACTGAGTTCCTGGTGGTGTAGCATTTTATTGTTATGTTCAATAGCAATATTTAAATAATCTTCATTCCTTACTTTTAGACTGATTACAAGCTTTGCAATGGATCTGATAAAGAGTGTGTCTCCCCTAATGGCAAAAACAACAAGAAAGAGACATTGAAGGTAGGTGAAAGAATTGTATCGGGAAGTGATTGTCTTGATTACCTTGCACCTATTTTCCAGTGTCCAAAGGCTATAGCTCTCCATTGATTGATTTGTAATGAAGCAATCAAAATAACAGATTCACAATGGTTCTCCATTATTTCTGCAGAAGAGTTGATTGCTCTTGTGTGCCTTCAGGTCATTTTGCCTTGTGGCAACTGTAAGACAAACGTCTAATAGGGGTTTCTTTCCAGAATTTGTTCAGTGGCCTTGCTCTTGCTTTCCTCCGATTCTTTCTATGAGTATGACTTGCCCAAGGTCAGTAGTAGGTTTCCATGACAAAGTGGGGATTTTAATCCTGTTCTTTTAGTGTCCTAGTCTTACACTCAAATGACTAAATGCACATTTAAGTAGGATTATCAAGAGGAAGGAGACAGCATTATTTATGGGTTTGAGTGTTGGACTAGGAGATTTCATGGTGGTCTCCCCATTATGAAAAGTCACCTTTGGCCTTTATTAACATTCTAGCTGGTAGCAGTTTTGGGGATATACAAAAGCCTTAAAGGTAAAGGTTTTCCCCTGACCTTAAGTCTAGTCGTGTCCGACTCTGGGAGGGTGGTGCTCATGTCTGTTTCTAATCCAAAGAGTCGGCATTGTCCGTAGACGTCTCCAAGGTCATATGGCCGGCATGACTGCATGGAGCACCATTACCTTCCTGCCGTAGCGGTATCTATTGATCTACCCACATTTGCATGTTTTTGAACTGCTAGGTTTCGGTCAGCAAGTTCAGCAGCTCAGGGGTTTAACTCAGCGGTTTAACTTGCTGCGCCACTGGGAAAACCCTGGAAAACCAAAGCAAGTAAGAGTTGATGATATGAGGCTAGAGGCTCGATGGATCAAGGGTCCCCATGGTGTGATTTGCTTTGAGCTATGAGCAGACGTGGGTAAAAAATAAAATAATATAATAATAATAATAATAAAAGTGATTTCTCTGTCTAAATGGAAATCCAGTGGTGCTTAATGCATAAATACATTTCAAATTCATGTGTTTTGATAATTGCAATGTGCTGCCTATCATGAAAGTTTTCAAGACATTATAAATGTTGTCACAGTCTCCTTCAATCATATATTAACCTAACAAGTAAAAAAAATGACTTTTAAAAACTTTTCGGTCAGTAATACAATACCTTAATGAAAATATTTAAATTGTATTGGTGAGAATGATTGATTTGTAGTAATAATTATGTTTTACCCTACACATCTGTCATTCTGCCACCATCCAGCCTTGCCAGCCTTTTATTGATAGAACATTTTGAAATAGATGGTGCTGAGAAAGTAATCAACACAGGGGCACTCAGTAAGCTTCATGGCTTAGTGGGGACCTGGAACCAGGTACTCCCTGTACCGTCTCAACAGTTCTACCATTGTGTTACACTGGATTAAAATAACCCTTAAAATAATTTAGTTCATGTACATTTGAAACTTCACTAAGTAAAAGGCCAAACCCAAAAACAATATTATATCTTCCAACTGCCCTCATATCTCAGGAACAGTCCCAGTTAATTCTCTGCTATTCTATTTTTTCAGCTGCTTTTAAAACATCCCAGCTTTCCCCCTTTGTTTTCAGCGCACTTTATTTCCTGCAGAATGAGTTTGACTAATTGAATGTGGGGGAAGGGAAGAAGAGGAGCCCCCTTCCCTACAGACTTGGGCAAAAACAAAGTGCTGCAGCCTCTCCTAGTTTGTTTATACTTCCCCATTAATAACTATAGCCATCTTGATCACTCTCTGATGTTGGTTGGCTACACATATTTCAGTTTCCATTTCTGAAGTTTTGAAAGGTATACAACTTCACAGAGAAAAACAAAGTCTTGCTGTTCTTATTGCTGCTGCACTAAGTGCTGTGTATACATTCAATGAGTTACCTGAAATGGGAGGCTGCTGTTTTGAAATGAACAGCATGAGCCCACTTTTCCCTCTCAATTTCCCTCTCTTTGCTAGAGAAAGAGAAAATGTATTCACAAGTCCTGTTTTGTTTCATGGTCTAACAGGTCCAGAAGAAAAATTACAGGCAGGAAAAGAAACGAGCCACCAAGCAACTCTTCAGTGCTTTGAAAGATCCCAGTGTGGTCATTATGGCAGATTGGCTGAAGGTAATTTAGTGCAAAACATCATTTTAAGTTTACATGGCTAAGAAGATCCAGTGGGCTTTAGCTTGGTACATTCATCATCCATCGGCCGCCTCCTTTCAGAGAGCTGTTTTCTGCTTCATAATAGTCCTATATGGGAACAAAGGCAGTAGGCTGAAAGTAATATGGTGAAGTAATTCCTGAGACTGAAGTAATAACCGAGACTTGTATGTGGCAAAACTGGTGATAAAAATTAGATGAAGGGAAGTAGAGAAAACTGCTTAGGAGACAGATAGCTTCTTGACTGACTTACTGAAACACTTCTTTGTTTCAGAATGTCTCAGGCTAATAATGTTTGTTGGTTCTAGAAAAGCCCAGATATGTGAAAAACATTAACACACTAGTTCTGACATTTGTGGAAAAACATAGTTGATGCTGCAAATTTGGAAACATTTGATTTTTTTTTTAAGAGTAAGGAAGCTAGAGAGGTAGAAGGAGTCATTTCTTCACAGTGTACACAGTTGAACTTCTGAACTGGCTCCAAAATTAGTAATGTCCACCAGCTGAGGGAAATTTAAAGATGGTTTGGACACATTCATGGAGGACTACCAGTGGCCACAAGTCAAAGTTGGCTCCAGGGTTAGCACATATAATCCTTCTAAATGCCAGATAGGCTTTGTGTTCTGTCTCTCTTCTACTTCTATGTGCATAGTACATCATCAGATGAATCTATCCTGGTAGGTCTAAACAAGTGATCCTAATCCTTATCCCTTGATACCTCTTTTTGTGACTGTCAGTTCCTGAAATTGATTTCCCTTCCTGCTGTGAGCTTTTGGGAGGGGCAATATATGTTTAAAATAAACTGCAGTCCCTCCTATTTAAACATCAAGTGATAATCCAATTTCAAAAGCCAGACATTGACTCCTGGCTGCTCATCCTTAGGGGGGGTTTAATCAGCATTTTTGGACAGTCTGTGTGGCCCACAGAGGATCCCGGGGCAGAAGATTTGCCCCTGGACTTGCCACATTTGCCTCCTTTGGTCTACACATAACACATATGAAAATCAATTCTCCAGTCTTGCTGCTTGAGCTACCTTTCCTTGGGAGTTCCCAACACTGAGTGGATGAGTGTGTTGTCGAAGGCTTTCATGGCCGGAATCACTGGGTTGCGGTGAGTTTTCCGGGCTGCCTGGCCATGTTCCAGAAGCATTCTCTCCTGACATTTCACCCATATCTATGGCAGGCATCCTCAGAGGTTGAGGGGTCTGTTGGGAATTAAGCCAGTGAGGTTTATATATCTGTGGAATGTCCAGGGTGGGAGAAAGAACTCTTGTCTTCTTGAGGCATGTGTGAATGTTGCAATTGGCCACCTTGATTAGCATTTAATGGCCCTGCAGCTTCAAAGCCTGGCTGGTTGCTGCGGGGGGGGGGGGGGGGGGTTCTATATACAAAGCACACTCGCATATTGTTGAAGGGTTTTGTCTGTTCCTTAATTATGACCTCCCACCAACTCTGCAGGGAATGGCCAAACCCTTGAATAGTACTACAACCTTGTTTGTTGATCTCTAATTATCAGATCTGTTTCCCATTTGCTATCTGCTGACACTAGAAGGCTCGAACCAATCAGTTTATTTCCCTGGAGTCACAACAGATGCATACAATAAAAATGGGTCATGTTCCTTTGAAGCCTTAAAGCACTTTTACAGTCAGGCAATAAAATTTATCTTGGTTACAGAGTGGAAAAAGCAGAAGGAGCAGACCTACTTTTTATTGAAACAGTGAAGATGTACACATACCACCTCCAGGCTGCCTTGCTCTTTCAAGGGTACTCTTGAAATGGAACAGTGGCTCAAGGTCTGGAAACAGCATTCAGTTCTTGCCAGAAAGGGGAATACGCTCCTCATAATAAGCTGTTTGGAGAGAGCTGGCCCCTTTTTCACAGATTATTTCATCTGGAATGATCCAGCAAAATGCTTTGGAGAATAATAGAATCGTAGAGTTGGAAGAGACCACGTGGACCATCTAGTCCAACCCCCTGCCATGCAGGAAAAGCACAATCAAAGCACCCCCAATAGATGGCCATCCAGCCTCTGTTAAAAGTTTTCAAGAAAGGGTCATCCACCGCACTTGAGGCAGAGAATTCCACTGCTGAACAGCTCTTACAATCAGGAAGTTTTTCCTAATGTTCAGGTGAAATCTCCTTTCCTGCAATTTGAACCCATTGCTCCAAGTCCTAGTTTCCAGAGCAGCAGAAAACAAGCGTGCTCCCTCTTCCTTGTGGCATCCTTTCACATATGTGTTCATAGCTATCATGTCTCCTCTCAATGTTCTCTTCAGGCTAAACACACCCAGTTCTTTACGATGCTCCTCATAAGACATGGTTTCCAGACCTTTAATCATTTTAGTCGCCCTCCTCTGGACATCTTCCAGCTTGTCAATATCCCTTTTAAATTGTGGGGCCCAGAATTGGACACAGTATTCCAGAGAGAATTCAAAGGCACCATGACTTCCCTCAATCTAGACACTATACGCCTTTTGATGCAGCCCAAAATCCCATTGGCTTTTTGAGCAGCTGCATCATACTCATCTTCAACTTGTCCACTTAGACTCCCAAGATCTTTTTCACATGGATTGCTGTCGAGCCAGGTGTCACCCACCTGTGTCTGTGCATTTCATTTCTTCTGCCTAAGTGAGCTTGCTCACAGAATAAATGCATTGCAGGATAGCAAAATTGGGGTTTCTTTGATGAAAAACTAATTTACTTTACTAGAGAGAGGGAAAATGCTTGTATGTTCTTGTTCTTTAGATTCGTGGGACTTTGAAAAGCTGGACGAAGTTGTGGTGTGTACTGAAACCTGGGGTGCTGCTCATCTATAAAACGCCAAAAGTTGGACAGTGGGTTGGCACCATCTTACTTCATTCTTGTGAGCTGATTGAGAGACCCTCCAAAAAGGATGGCTTCTGTTTCAAGCTTTTTCATCCCCTGGATCAGTCAATTTGGGCTGTGAAGGTGAGTCCAGTGTCGACCTCAACAACTTATGTAAGGTCTCTAAGGAGAAAACAAGTCCGTAAAGGAGTGTAGAAAATTTTTGTTAGTTGTCTGAGATTTCACTTTAAAGGACTATGTTATACTGAAATTTAAAAGGAAGAACTAAGTAATTACAACATAATACTCTTTCTGCAAGCATTTATAGAACATAAAAAGATTCTGCTTGAAACTTTAGCTGTCTATTCAACTTTTTTTAAAGATTCTATCCACACAACATAATTATAATGCTTTATCACCTGTTTAACTACAGTGGCATCATCCTAATTAATCCTGGGATTTGTAGTTTGGTGAGACACTAGAGCTCTCTGACAGATCATTCTAAAGGCCCCTTTCTGAAAGACAAATCCCTAGGTTCCCATAGTATGAAGCCATTGCAGTTAAACTATTACAGTAGAGTCTCACTTATCCAACACCCGCTTATCCAATGTTCTGGATTATCCAACACATTTTTGTAGTCAATATTTTCAATATATCATGATATTTTGGTGCTAAATTCGTAAATACAGTAATTACTACATAGCATTACTGTGTATTGAACTACTTTTTCTGTAAAATTTGTTGTATAACATGATGTTCAGGTGCTTAATTTGTAAAATCATAACCTAATTTGATGTTTAATAGGCTTTTCCTTAATCTCTCCTTATTATCCAACATATTCGCTTATCCAACGTTCTGTCGGCCCATTTACGTTGGATAAGCGAGACTCTACTGTACCACAATGGTATAACAGTTGACACAGCAGTTGAAAACAGTTGTTTGGGCCTTCTTTAATTTAATGACTGCAAGTCAAAATTAGAAGGTCAGCTAACAATAGTCACCTGTGTGAAAGCAAAAGATAGAAAAAGGAAAAGATGAGATGCCTGGCCATAAAGTGGTAGGAGGAAGAAAAGTCACAGAAGCCCAGTCTGTTGAGAGTCCTGCTTTTTTAGATGCCTCATCTGGTCCTGGCCTGGTGAGGGATAGAATAAAAAAGTGAACCACTCTTTTGACTGTAGGTGTTACCTGAAGTCTCATTTTGAGGACTGCCTTCTTTGAGTGGTGAGATAAGACAAAGTATATAAATATATAACATCTTCAGAAAGGGAAGGTTAGGTACACAAATTCCAGCCTAGTCTTTACAATGAAAAAGGATAAGTGTGTGTTGTAAAATGGGAAGTGATAGTGAATGAATATATGCTTGTGGTGTAGTGACTTCCTTGTTCTATCATAGAGGATGGGTTTTAAGTTTCACTACTAGCCTTCATTGTAACCACAAGTGCCTCTACCCTATTTATCTTGTGTGTCTTAGTTGAGATGTTGGACATCTCCTTGGAATCTTCCTGAAGAAGACTCTGAACCGTGAAAAATATGAATAGTTAACAACAGAATGTGGGCAGTGGGCATTCTTTAGAAATCAATTTATTTTTAATTATTTTGTCATGAAGGTGTGATTTTTATGAGTTAAAGGGCATCCCTGTTTTGTAGCTGAGACTATAATCTCTATCTTTAAAAGCCAGAACACATTTTCCATTTTGTCACTGTGTCCGATCTCCATATGACACTTCCTTCCATTCTGAATCTGTCCTGCACTATCTAATTAAGCTGAAGGAAAACAAATCGACATTGTTTTACATGCCTCAAGCAAGAGAGGACCTTTATAATAGCAGAAGGGCCTTTATGCACTCTAAAGATATTACAGCCCAAATAACCAACAACTTCTATTTATTAGTAATCCCACTAACATTGTCAAGAAATAACATGCTGTCCATAGAACATAAAGAAATAGCATTTGTTGCCAGTTGTGATAAATGAGAAGTACTTTGCCAATTCCCAACAGGTTTAGAGATTAGCATCGGTCTTGGTGTTCTGAGCGAGCATTGCTTAACCTCACTTGCATCTTGCCCATTCGTGAAGGCAGCAAATCTGCAGACTGACAGCAGTGGTACTGTGAGAAGCATTCTCATTCAGTCAGTCATGTAACTGCTGACTGTTCAGTTGCAAGAGACTCGATGTGAATGAGAGTTAGTTATTTGTAGAAATGATGACATCTCACTGGCATTTCCCCTTCATTTTTACGGGTTTAACTTTTGCGGATTTGATTATTCATGAATTTGACTAAAGGAATCTCTAGATGTTTCTGCTAGTACAACAAGAAACAAATTGGCAATCCATATGTTGGTTTTATTCCTTTGAAACTTCAAATTAATGGCTGGCAAATTGTGGTCCTGTAAGGTTGTTGGTCCTGTAGTTCTAGTCAGCATAGAGGAGTGATGGATTTTGCATTCCAACAACATCTGGAAGTCCACAGTTCCCACATTAAGCTAACTAGCTATTATGTGAATCAGGATTTCTTCTTTCAAGTCAACCTACCCCTTTATTTTGTTCATTGTACTTATTAATTTTTAACTTTTGCAAAAGACAGCAGTCAAATTGGATTAGCTGTTCAGTATAAACGTACCATCATACTCCCTGCAGTGCCCATAACTGGCTAAAATAATCTGGGGAGTTTGAAATGTGGAGAAGAGTTCTATTAATACCATGGGACTGGCAAACACAAACAAATGAATGAATGGCTCATAGAGCAAATCAGTCTTGAACTTCCCCTAGAAGCCATAATGATCAAACCAGTGCTATTGCTGTTTGGGCATGTTGTGGCATGACATGAGATGAAAAATATATAATTCTTGCTAAAGTGAGTGGCAATCAGGAAAAAAAACAGCATGTTATATGTCAATAGACCCAATTGAGGAAGCCACAGCCCTGAGACTGCAGGGCATGAGCAGGGCTATAGATCATAGGATGTCTTGAAGGTCTCTGTTTCATGGGACTTCCATAAATCCAAAATGACTTGATGGTAATTAACAACAATCCAGAAAGTACACGTTGTCTGGAAATGTGTCATCTTGAAGATAAGGAGGCTAAAACTGTCTGCATGTAAGCTGTTTGGAGAATTTCTAGGTACACAAATTCCTTAAAGGACTTTCTTGTGCTGAGGTGAAAAGTTTGCAAAGGATTTCTGCTCACAATTATGCCCTGCCTTATGAAATTGCACTCTTTCACTTACTGTCATAATGTAATTTATTCAGCATATGTGCACACATGTCCTGACTGCATATTGCTATGACATTGCCAGATTCGATTTTTATTTTATTCCTGGCCTTGGTAGAATGTGGTTGTTGCCTCCTTGCATCTCTATTTAGCACTGCTGAAAGTGACATGGGTTGCAATGCAATTTGTTTACATAACATTATTCCAGTTGTTTTCAAAAATTGCAGTTAAGTCTTTTACCTCTTCCTATCATTTTGAACACTGGCAAACACTGGTGCTTCTTATGGGGAAAGGCTATGACGGGAGAGAGATGTCTGGAATGGGAATGAATGTCATGGACAGCATGAAGAGCTTGGACGAGGGATTGCTGATAGAAGGCTCAGCAGTACAATTGGAGCCTAGCAATGAAGAGCAACTCCCTCAGCCACGTCCGGAAGGAACATCAATAGAAGCAATGACTTCCCAGCCTGCTAACCAAATGCAAGATACTTCTGCTGAGCAGGCTAAGGATGAGTTAACTTTTCTTGCATTTGTGGAGTTAAGGAAAAAAAAGTTTCAGCTGCCAAGATCATTGATGCTAGGTGAGAAGAGGCCCAACAACAGTGAATACCGGTGAAAGTGGGATTTCAGAGACTGGAGTTTGTTAGCTGATTGCTGGCTGCAACGTCAGTGCTTGAGCCAAGACCCTGCTCTCTGGAACCCGGACTGCCCTCAGACATCAGATTTGGAATTGTTGACTCAACCTTGCAACTTGGATATTACTGGTAATTGGCTTTTGACCCTGGAACAGACATTTGGATTTTCCTCTTGCACATTCTTTTGAGTCTTTTGACATTTTTGTGGACTATTAGGATAAATCCAGTATATACTGTATATACTCTGCCTGTATTTGGGGGTCATGACTTTGACACTGAGTTTAATTTCTGCTTAAATTACTGTACAGAATTAACAAGGTTCTGTACAGGTACAGATCTGTAGTGGAACAAAAAAAGATACAAGCCATTGCAGGGATGGGTAGACTTCAATAGCGAAATGAAAAAAATAAACTGTTAACTTGGAAGAGGAATAAGGATTGACCTATCTAACAAATCATGTAAAAGGCAAGAAAATAGGGCACAAGTAGTGATAAGATGGCCTGTGACAGACGTTCCAGCCTCTTCAAAATACCAATCAACCATAGATTCCCTGCCCTCTGGTTATGACACAGACTGAACGAGCAATCCACATTTTCAATCTATGGAAGAGGTAGAGTGGTCTTCTGGGGATTTACTTCCCTTTACTTTTCATATGGGAAATTGAAATACATGCTTTCTCAAAATATACCATGTTATAGAAGACCTGACAAAATGCCTCCTCTCTGGAGTATAAATTTGGCACTGCCATGGAAACTTGAAGCTGAGAAGCATTGTAAGAGAAATGAAAGTGTTGAATTTTTAAGATTTAGCACAATCTCATTCTTTACTATGAAAGACAGCCCTTTAACCTATACAACATACAGTGTGGCAGTTCCCATATGAGTACTTGCATGTGGGAGTAGACACATTGGCCATTTTAAAAAGTTCTCTTTGAAGCAGGAGGAATATGTGACCAGCTATTGTTGGAATAGCTGTCTATTCTGGTGAATAATAGGAATTGCAATTCAAGAACCAAAGAAGGATGCACTTTCCACATTTCTCCCTTAGAACATAGAGAGGGGTCCAGAGACCACCCTCTGCCTATTTTCACACATCTCATCAAGCTGCATTGCCCCCTTTTGCAAAATTAGAGACATAATTATTGTGCTTTGATTCCACTTTGGCTGCCATGGAAACATCCTATAGAGTTTAAGGGAGGGCGTTTAGATTTCTCAGCCAAAGTGACCTGGAGCCCCTGATGGCGTAGTGGACGAAAGCCTCTTGACTTGAAGGTTGGGTGGCTGACCTGAAAGCTGCCAGGTTCGAATCCCACTCAGGGAGAGTGCGGATGAGCTCCCTCTATCAGCTCCAGCTCCATGTGGGGACATGAGAGAAGCTTCCCACAAGGATGGTAAAAACATTAAAAAAAAATCCGGGCATCCCCTGGGCAACGTCCTTGCAGACGGCCAATTCTCTCACTCCAGAAGCAACTCAAGTTGCTCCTGATACAGAAAAAAAACCCAGGAGTTTGGAGGTCTCCTCAAACTCTTATTTTCGTAGCATATTATCATTAAAGTAAAACTGTAGTGCTGTAATTGATCCTAAAATAGCTTCTGGAGACTTGGCAGCCAACATGTTCACACATTCTTCTTTATAGAATATTCTTTATCTGATCCTAAACTTATTGACACACACAGATGAAAAAAAAACCATGTCAGTGGGACTTAATGGCAAAACTAAAGGCATATATAATTGAATGTCACTTTTATTCAATTCCAAGTAAGATTGGAGAACTTAATATAGATTGAAATCACCCTGTCAAAGTAGAAGAGGCTAAAATGTTCTCAAGACTTCCCCTTAAATTTGCACACACGATGCAAGGGCTAAAAATTTGTTGTCTCCAATGAAAGACAAAGAAAAAAAATACCAATGGCAGTTGGCTTTTAAGTCCCTAACCAGCATTGACTTCTTCCATTACTTTACACAAAGACAAAGTATTGAATGGAATATTTAGGATCCCATCTTAAATTTAGAAACTGTATAACTATCGTAGTGAGAAGAATATGAGAATCTGGACCAAACATCACAGCTGGCAAAACATGGAGTGTGAGAAGTTTGGGGCTGTTTTAGTAATGACAGTTCTTGGATCTGTCTGAACCGCTCACTGAATGTTGCTATTGTCTGTATAATATAAGCTGAATGCTGTCCAAATTGGCTAAAGGTGACTCTCTGGCACATATCCAAAATAACAGATCATATGCAGGTGTTGAATAAATTGCAATCATTAAAACTAAATATTCCAGGTTTTGAATAGACACATTTTTTAAACAAGGCTGTAGAGAACTCTTGTCATTTCCTTGGGGAAATTGATTGACTGTGTCGTGACTATCATCAGCTTTGTCAGAAAGACTTGGAGCCCCTTTGCAGCATTCAGGCAATCGCGTACTCCAGTTTGAATGTCTCAGTTGTGGAAACAGTCTTCCTAATTTTCACTTCTGCTTCAGCGAAGCTGCATTTTCCAGAACTACTACAACTACTGTTACTTGTGGGAGGGGCATACTTTTTGTGCAATTGCAAGTATTGTCATGGGTTATGGTCACATGAGTTCTATGGTTGCCTATCGGTTAGTGTTGGTGACACCACTGTAAACTCCTGTGCGCTCCAATTCCTGTACAACCTCCTGCTACAAAGCTAGAAAACCTGTGTTATATGTACAGTTGTACTGAGTGCCAGTAATGCAATGCAGGCATAGACAACTTGTGACTTTCTAAATGTTGATGACCTGCAGCTCCCATCAATCCCAGGAGAACAAAGACATTGGCTTCATTGGCACCTGGACAGGCCTTAATATTACTGCAGGTTCTTCACTCATTTTTAAGAGGTTTCAAAAATATATAGACTCTCCTTCCCCAATGTTGGGGAACATTTGTATCTTTCAAATGTGTTGGAGTATCTTTCAAATGTGTTGGAGTGTCACATATGTACATATGTAGATAATGGGGCTTATAGTCCATGACTACTATAAGTCACCAAGCTGAGGAAGGCTAGCAAGAAGGAAAAGGCTATCTTCAAAGTGTTTGCTCCTTGTTTCACTTCAGTTATTATTTTTACCCAAAGCAATGTTAGTTGCTTTCTTGTTCTACTGTCTTCTATAAATACTGAAATGGCAAAGGGTTCATGTTTTAAAAGGGTTCTATCTTTTATCATCCATAGTTTTTAAGTCCTAAGGCAGACATGGCTGAAGCAGAAACCTTTGCTATTTGCATGTCTGCCTCATTATTACTGTATAAAACAAGAAATGTTTGGTTGGACAGTCTTGTTTTACATCAAAAGAGGCATACAAGAGAGGGGAGCAGAGCTTAGAATCATGTACGTGAAGGAGTTTTGAAGGACATCTACAGCTGGACTCTTGCTTAGTGCAGAACATTCTGAGCAATAGAATTCTTTCTGTTAATAGCTTTCTAGTCTCTGCTTGAAAATTTCTAGTGCAAAGGAGCCTTTGGGTAATTTGCCCCATTATCAAATTGTTTTTCTTGTCAAATTAGATTATATATTTACTTGATGATACTGATAATAGTGATGATAGTGATTATACTGATAAATCATCATTTGCTAATAATCAATCATCATTTAGCAGATTGTAACACATAATTTTTACTTACTTAGGCGATCCCTCGTAGTTCGAGGATGATTGTCTTCCATCTTGGGGGTGTGTCCGTAGATGGCTGAAGAGACCTATTCTTTATTTATTTATTTATTTACAGTATTTATATTCTGCCCTTATCACCCCGAAGGGGACTCAGGGCGGATCACATTACACATATAAGGCAAACATTCAATGCCTTAACATAGAACAAAGACAAGACAAACACAGGGCTCCGAGCTGGCCTCGAACTCATGACCTCCTGGTCAGAGTGATTCATTGCAGCTGGTTGCTCAACAGCCTGCGCCACATGATCTGCATGTTTTCCCGCAGTGAGGACATCGGTTTCCAGGTGGAAGACGGTCCCGGTCAGGGTTGGCTTGACGGGCCTTCCTCTTGGCATGTTTCTCCTTTAAGCCCTCCATTTGTGCCTCTTCAAACTCCGCAGCACTGCTGGTCACAGCTGACCTCCAATTAGAGCGCTCAAGGGCCAGGGCTTTCCAGTTCTCAGTGTCTATGACACAATTTTAAGGTTGGCTTTAAGCCCATCTTTAAATCTCTTTTCCTGCCCACCAACATTACGTTTCCCGTTCTTGAGTTTGGAGTAGAGCAACTGCTTTGGGAGACGGTGATCAGGCATTCGGACAACGTGGCCAGTCCAGCGGAGTTGATGGCGTAGGAGCATCGCTTCAATGCTGGTGGTCTTTGCTTCTTCCAGCATGCTGACATTTGTCCGCCTGTCTTCCCAAGAGATTTGCAGGATTTTTCTGAGGCAACGCTGATGGAAACGCTCCAGGAGTTTGGTGTAATGTCTGTAGACCGTCCACGTTTCGCAGGCGTAGAACAGGGTTGTAAACAAGCACCTTGGTCACTCTATGGATGTGCCGGTCATCAAACACTCTCTGCTTCATTCTGAAAAATGCTGCACTCACAGAGCTCAGGCGGTGTTGTATTTCAGTGTCAATGTTTTGTGGAGAGGTGGCTGCCAAGGTAGCAGAAATGGTCAACGTTTTCTAATGTTACACCATTAAGCTGTATTCCTGGCATTGCAGAGGGATTAGCTGGTGCCTGTTGGAAGAGCACTTTGGTTTTCTCGATGTTCAATGAGAGGCCGAGCTTCTCGTATGCTTCTGCGAAGGTGTTTAGAGTGGCTTGTAGGTCTTTTTCTGAGTGCGCACAGACTACATTGTCATCGGCATATTGGAGTTCTATAACAGATGTTGTAGTGACCTTGGTTTTGGCTCTTAGTCTGCTGAGGTTAAATAGCTTGCCATCTGTCCGATCGATGATTTCCACACAAGTGGGAAGCTTCCCATCAACAAGGTGAAGTATGATAGCGATGAAGATGGAAAATAAGGTAGGGGCAATAACACATCCCTGCTTGACACCTGATTCCACCTTAAATGGGTCACTTTGGGAGCCGTTGCTGTCCAAGACTGTTGCCATCATGTCATCATGGAGGAGCCGCAGGATGTTCACAAATTTGTCAGGGCACCCAATTTTTTGGAGGATGGTCCAGAGAGCGCTGTTATTCACTGTGTTGAATGCCTTTGCAAGGTCAATGAATGCCATGTATAGAGGTTGGTTTTGCTCCCTGCATTTTTCTTGGAGCTGTCGAGCAGTGAAGATCATGTCCACTGTTCCTCTGGAGTGCGGAAGCCGTTCTGGGATTCTCGGAGGGTGTCTTCTGAGACAGGGAGAAGGCGGTTTGCAAGGATTCTTGCGAGGATTTTCCCAGCAGAGGTTAGAAGGGAGATACCACGATAGTTCCCGCAGTGTGTTCTGTCCCCTTTCTTGAAAAGGGTGATGATGGTGGCATCCTTGAAGTCTGCTATTGTAACACATAATACTATTAGTTGATTAAAAAGCAAACCAGCAACACTTCTTCCAAGTTTGTCCTAGGTCCTAGAAAGATGCCGTTAATCACTGTGTGTGTGTGTGTGTGTGTGTGTGTGTGTGTGTGTGTATACATATATATGGAAGTGATTAGCACAGAGAACTTTATCATAACTGTCAAGAAAAAATGTTTCGGCTTCTGCCTTCTCCAGCTGCCAAAGTTGAAACTGGGCAGCACACTAGGCAATAAGTAGTTCAGAACACTATGTTATCAGCATTCTTAGTAGATGTCGGTATTGTCCTCTAGGTTGAGACTGTGTGGTATTAGTTTCAGTCTATAAATAAAAAAATCTCCCTTTTGCCTAAAATGTCTGAAGGGAATGGTATCTCCAGGACAAACAGAGACAAATCAGAGAGACAGTGATGTTCCAAGCTGAAATGCCTAGCCACTGGTTGCTCTAGCTTCCTGGTTGGAACAGCAGGTTTAACAGTTCTTGAAGTGTGTACCCATGAATCTGGTTGTTTTGCCTCTTTACTGCTGGTGATATCATGCATGTCTGCATTCAGTCACATCTTAGAACCAGCAAGTCCTGCCTGTCACTGTGCTCCTGAAAGTGGCAGCCTTTAAGGGATTTTCATGTGATGTAATGCTTTGAATCACAATAGTGCAATCCTATATTTCTGGTGTTTTCAGAAGAGCTTTTGCAAGAACTCTCCTTCTATTTGGCAACTGGCAGAAAGCCGTAACAGGAGGCTTGCTGATAGCTCTATCAAAATTTTCTGAATTTGTTAGCAATAGATAACTTTCTCTAAGAGATGCTGGATGGAAACCTATCAAATGAAATACTGCTTTTGGTTTTTGCTTGATTCATCTTTTGTGGAGGGGAGTTTATTTCAAAACGATGGTTGCTCTATTGATGTATTTAATTATATGAGAAGGATATCCTCTTTGAAGCAGATGTTGCTTGAGTTCATTGATCGTTTTGGAGTAATTTTCTTCAGTGATACAGATGTGTTTGATTCTTAAAGCCAAGCTGTAGATAATATTTCTTTAATGTGCTTGGCATGGCAGGATCTCCAATCCAGGACAGCATGAGTATCACTGTTATGACAATTTTGAGACTCAATGGTAAAGTTGTGTCACTGGATGTAAATCTGATTATAATATGGATTGTGTTGATGTATAATACAAACTTTTCTAAGCATTCTTTTGCCTTAGCCCAGACCATAAAGATGTCATTAATGGATCACTGCCAGTTTTGACACTTGCATCATAAAGATTTAATATTTTGGTATGTTCATGAATACGTTAGCATAAGGGAATGCTATGGGAGTACCTATACCTGTGCCCTGTTGTTGTATATAGGGATCTTTACTGAATGTGGAGTTATTGCATGTGAATAGTTACTTTGGTAAAGTGGTAATAATGTCTGTTGAAGGATCATTAAAACTCCTGATATTAAGGATTTCATATGAAGCCTTCAGTATGTTAAAAAGATGTAACATTTGGTGTTACCAGTATGATGTCTCTGCCAAATTGAAACTGTTAACTTAAAGACTCAATTTGGAATAAAAAAATTATTAGTGTCTTTGACGAATGATGGAAAGTTCTGTCAGTGTATGACTAGAACTATCCTCTCTGTGGCTGTGTTATTACCTGAGACAACAGGGCATCCTTGATGGCTGGATGTCACGACCCAGGCTGCAGAGCACCAATAACCATACACAGAGGCCAGAATCTATCTAATATCTTTATTAAGGAAATATGTAAAGTTAATAAAAGCAAGTGTATGAAATAGTTCAGAAGTAGACCTTTCAGGAAAGGTCAAAATTAGTCCAAAGAAACAATGTCCAATATAAAATATTAAGGTCCAAAGTTGTAATCCAATAACCGAAACACTCACTTTGCCAGGCAAAGTGAGGGGAGATGACAAGGTCCTTTAGTCCTTGAACTTGAGCAAGGCTAGGAAATAACTTGAAACAAGGCTTAATACAAGGCAACAAGGAACAAGGAGCGAGAACAAGATCCGTGGAATTACTTGGCAAAATCCGGAAAACAAGGCAAGGTCCGTGGAGGTAAACAAGGCTGGAAACGGGAACGAAGGCTTGGAAACGGAGCGAAGGCTTGGAATCAGGAACAAGGCTTGAAACAGGAACGAGGCTTGGAAACGGAGCGCGCTGTCCACACACAACTTACTCCAGTAGCTGACGAATTGACTCCGCAAAACCCCTTTGTGGGTAAAACACCTAAATAGGGTCTAGTTTTCCCACCAAAGAGCAGTTCTCTGGGGAACCAGAAACGAAAGCTAATCTCTGAGTCCAGATGCATGACTCCTTAAGGTTTCCCATGGAAAGCAGGCTTAATCAGCTGAATTCTTAGCAGCTATCCTAGCACTCCTACGAGAGGCCGCTTGAACTCCTCTCTGTTGTTTACAAAACTCGTGGCGAGAAAACACAGGAGATTTAGACTCAGGGCTTGTTTGACAGATTTCTGGAAGACAAATCTCTTGCAGGTGCAAGGTTCCCAAATCTGGCTGGGAAGGTTCCAATTCTGACTGAGACGGTGAAAAACCCAAGTTCTCCTCTTCATCTGGGACTACAGTGCCATGAACGGGACTACATGGCCCATGACTCATCACACTGGATGATATTTTTATCTGACACATACATTGTTGTTATTATGTTATGTCTTACCCACCTCTCCTCACAGCTCAAGACTGAGCACAACATAGTTAAAACACATCACCATAAAGTATGTGATTACCTCAACTATGTACCTTGTATTTAGCATGCTTTCTTTTTGTATTAGATGATTGAAAGTTAAATATGACCTTGATTTTCCTAAGAGTTAAAGGATATGTCTCTGGGGAATGGTGGAGTGAATTAATTGCAGGGAATACACATTTCCTTAAAATATGGATACTTTTATATACTTGGTAGGGGCTTCGATAAGAAATGAGAAGAAAAGTACTTGGTAAGATAAGAAAGGACTGGAGAATCCAACTCGTTTTGTGATTGTGTTCTTTTTATGTAAAAACTGGACCTCCATTTATGCGTGAATGAAGTACAGGTACATGAGTAATCAAACCTGAGTAGTCATGCCTAGTTCTTAATCTAACACTGCATCATAAAGTAGTGAATTTTCTGCAGTCATGTAGTGCATGTCTAGGTGTGAATGAATGGTTTGTATTAGTGATTATACTTTTTTTCCAGGCTCAGTAATCTCAATCTCTCTCTCTCTCTCTCTCTCTCTCTCTCTCTCTCTCTCTCTCTCTCTCTTTCTTTTTTTAAAATTTCAAATTTTGTCCATGGAATTCTGGGCATTATATGTAGCTATAGTCTCTCATTTTATTTTCATGATAACCGTGTGAAGAAAATTAAGCCGAAGGCTAATCGCTTTCCTAAATGTACATAATAAGTAGCATGGGTGAGTGAGAATATGAACCCATACCTTCTCAGCCAGACCTCAACAGTTGCAGGTGCTTTACTGAACTGATAGGAGAATGGGATTTACATCTAGATGTTGACTGTTTAGGATTTATAACAGTAAGAAGATAAACAGGAGAATGCATTGGATCAGGCTGATATAGAGTAGATCTGGCAGTCTGAACTGCTGAAGCAACACATTTTCTGACCTAGTTCTTAATAGCCAGAAGTCTCAGGCAGTGAAGGAGTACATTATTTATGTACTTGCTCTGGCAGAGCTATGGAAAAACCTTCCATCCAGGTTCTTAAAACTCAGAAAGACTCATAAAGGGAGATAATGTTGGGAAATATTACCTAGCTACTTTGCAGGTATATTAATAAAGATGACTAAGGTGTACTTTAGAATATTAGAAATGTAACTGAAATCTAGGAACCATCATGGTATAGTAGTCTGAGTGTTGGTCTAGGATTCTGGAAGACTGGGATTTGAATCCTTGCTCGACTATGGAAATCCATTGGGTGACCTTGACCAAGTCCAAAGAACAGCCTTAAGAGGAAAGCAGTGACAATGAACCTTCTCTCAATAAATGTTTCAAAAAACCCCTATAATAATGAGGGCAACAAACTAAAACTGGGACACCAAGTGTTATTGTTTCTAAGATTTTTACAGTAACTTGCTGAGGAAGAAAGTTAAAATGCATATAATTAAATAAGATTTTAAGTAGGATCAAAGTCAAAACTAGTTATTTTATTTATTTATTTATTTATTTATTTACAGCATTTATATTCCGCCCTTCTCACCCCGAAGGGGACTCAGGGCGGATCACATTACACATATAGGCAAACATTCAATTCCTTTTAACATAAAACAAAGACAAGACAAACATAGGCTCTGAGCAGGCCTCAAACTCATGACCTCCTGGTCAGAGTGATTCATTGCAGCTGGTTGCAGCTGGCTTGCTCTCTAGCCTGCGCCACAGCCCGGGCCCAAGGATAATATTATCTATTTATTATCTAAGGATAATAAATTCTGAACATATTGTTGTACATTAGAGACACAACATAATAGCCTTCTTGTCACAATTAATTATATAGCTACCATTGCTCTATTTTAAATTGAAAGGAAAGATGGCAACATTGTGTTTTCTGAGCAGAAATACAGGAGGTATAGCAAACACTTCTGGAGTTAGAATGAACGTGCAAATAATTGATAGCTTTATAGTCTGATATAAGACTACCTTGGAGCAACTAGAGCCAAACAAAGGTTTAAGCTGGTCTCATAGAAAAGGTCTAGTAGCATCTGCTCCCATATTTTTAATGGGAGCAAATAATGAAAGGCAGCCTAAAAATTAAATTGCATATTACTTAAAATACAGTCTTTAAGAAGTTGGGGCTTGAGAAGATGTTGGAGCACAGCTTAGTCATCTTTTCTCTCCAGTCATCTATGGACAAAAACTATTATTGGAGATATGTATGCAAATACAATGTCTCTGTTGGTCCAAGCAAAATTAAAATGGGGTATATATAATCCATTTCATCTTTTCCTTCCTTTCCTTCACACTAAATTCTATGTACCTATATAAGTAAAACAAGGAAAAAAAATATCTCAAATCTAAATTAGATGGGCATATTGCAAGGGACAAAAATGGGGTTCAAAGCTTGTGTACAATTTAATAACAAATAATTATCACATGATGTAGTGGTTTGCATTATAATACTGGGATACCAATGTTCAAATCCCCACTCAGCCATGGAAACCTATTGGGTGACCTTGGGTAAGTCATACTCTCAACTTTAGAATAAGGCAAGGGCAAAATTCTGAACAAAATTCTGCCAAGAAAACCCCATGATAGACATACAACACCATAGCCCCATCTTTTACCATGAACACTCTGCAGTCCATGCCACAGCAAACCTGACCTTGCTATACTTTTGTGCCTTACTCGCCTTATTACGTTGTTTTCAAATCCATTTTATATTGAAATGGTGAAAAGAAAAGGCGGTGTTGAATTTTAAAATGCTACCATTACAGTCGTCAGATGCCCTTTCACATCTTCTTTTCCCAAAGACAGACAGTTCAGCAATTTTGATATAATTAGACTAAGTTGAAAAGTAAACTGAATGGGATAGTTCTCAAATTAAAGTTAATGATTATTCAGTCCCTCCTTACCTTCAGAGCAGTTTGAATATTGAGTGCTTTTAAGGCATTTTCTAGAACAGAATTTCTCAGATAGAGACCATAGAAGTACTGGCGTGGGTAGATGAGTGCTTATAGTCACTGAATAATATATCATTAGTCACTCATTAGTCACCTTTCTTCATGGCATAGATCTTCCTTCTCACCTTCACATTTCTGTTCAGGGTTCTCCTTGTTATATTTCTTGTGAGGCTTTCATCTAATTAGCTGTGTTTCATAAGATTTCCCAACTAAACAAATTAATAAATAAAAAGTCATTTCAAAATACTTTTCACTAAGTGATGATTCGAATCATATGAAAGCTGTGAAATGTTCAGCCATTCCCAGAGCTCTGTTCTTAGACCTGTCTTTGGGTATTGCCACGGGAAGGTATTTCCAGAGCCTGAGGACAGTGTCGAATAAGTTGCCCTGAGTCCCCTGATGGGTGAGAAGGGCGGGGTAGAAGTGATGTAATAAATAATAATAAATAATCCTTCAAATAATTATCCTTCAAATAATCTGAAACATACATGACTGTCTGCATAGTTAAAACAATGGTATTCCCCATAGTAATCTGTGGATGTGAGAGCTGGACTACAAGGAAGGCTGGGCGAAGGAAGATAGACGCTTTTGAACTTTGGTGTTGGAGGAAAATTCTGAGAGTGCCTTGGACCACACCGCAAAAAGATCCAACCAGTCCATACTCCAGGAAATAATTCCTGGCTGCTCACTGGAGGGAAGGATATTAGAGGCAAAGATGAAGTACTTTGGCCACATAAATGAGAAGACAGGAAAGCTTGGAGAAGTGAATGATGCTGGGGAAAATGGAAGGAAAAAGGAAGAGGGATTGACCAAAGGCAAGATGGATGGATGGTATCCTTGAAGTGACTGGCTTGACCTTGAAGGAGCTGGGGGTGAAGACGGCCAACAGGAAGCTCTGGCATGGGCTGGTCACGAAGAGTCAGAAGCAACTGAACGAATAAACAACGACAACATACATGACAGTTCAAAGCCGTGATTGTTTGTATGCATGCATGCACAAAAATACATGCAGAGAGACAGAGCTTAGAGTATTGGGTACTTTAAAAATCTTGAGAGTTGAAAAGTGCCCATTCAATTTTTAAAATTAGCATCCTTGTGGCTGAGTAATATCCAAAGTTTTTCAGTGAACTTTAATGGCTGAGTTAAAAAAAACGCATCTCAGGGCATGACTATGAAAATTCAAGTGTGGAATTCTGTTCATGCTTTGGGGGATTCCCAACCTTTTCTGTTCACTGGAATCCTTGGGCCCCTGCCTTCCCCCAAATCCCAATGTTTCAGTTGGAGTTGGGGATTGGTAGAAACTTAAGGGCAGTATGCAGAAGAAGAAATGACTGCAGCTGACATGAGAATATATTTGCATCCAGTTCTACACCACTCTTTGTTCTGGGTTCAACACTGGCTAACTTGTTACACCACGTGTGTTAGTGTAACAACACGTTGGTATTAATGGATTATTAAAAAAAGGGTTGGTATGAAATAAGAAACTCACCTGATTTTGTGAGTGTATTATATGCATTTGTTTTTACAGTAAATAAATGGTACAAAGTGTGTGGCTGATGGAACTGCAGAGCAACCAAGTGGATATCAGCAACTATGCTTTTTACCATATTTTAGAGGAGGAAAGAAAAACATTTAATCCATATGCATTCCCTCATATCCTCACTACATGGTGGAACCGAAGCTGTGTTTATAGAACCAAGTGAATACAGTTATGCTTGACTTTTCTGCTATGTTGATGTTATTATACTGAGTGATATAGGGCCCGTGGTGTTCTCCTTGTTCTCCTTTTCATTCACCTACTCTTCCTCCTTCTCTTCCTGCTCCTTTTCCTCCTCCTCCTTCCTATTACCCCACTTTTATCTCAGAGTTGAGGCCCAAAGCGGCTCAGATTTAAAAGGTGATACAATTAAGAATACACAAAAACAAAATATTAAAATGTCAAGGTGATCTTTTAGGACCTTCTTCATTATTGCATGCCTGGAATGTTCTTTGTGCAGGAAGTGTTTATTACTATGGAGAAAGCACTCCCAGAATGCCAAGTATTCAGAATGCCAACACAAAAGTCTCACCGCTGTCATAATTTTTCATAGCTGGGTTTCCTGAATGCCATGGGAATGAATGTTGAGGATTTTTCTTTGTAACTGAAAAACCACAGAGTACACTTGTCTAATACTCCCCAGATAGACCTAGGAGGAAATTGCTCCCCAGAATGGACACCGGGAAGCACCTCCTGCCCCCTCATGCTAATTTGTTATCTTTTCCCCTGGACATGAAATTACACAATGAAGTTCAGGAAGAAGATGCCAAGCCATGAGAAAGAAAGATGGTGGCTTCCAGACTCACACGCCACCATCACAGCCTGCACATTTTACCCGTGTGTGTCGAAAGGGGTCTTCTTTCCAGTCCTAGTAAGAAGCCATGTCTTCTGAGATTTCAGTGTTGGCCTATTTTAATGGACATTAATTTAGACAGTGCAAAATATATTTGAAATTTAGATTGACATTAAAAGTGGTTGTACAATTTCCGTTTTGACACCAGCAGTGTGAAAATGAAAATAAAAAGCAGGGATTAGAGAACTACAGAAAATGACAATATGTCCTTAATTTAATTTCACATGCCATTCTAGGGTCCAAAGGGAGAGAATGTGGGTTCCATCACACAGCCTCTTCCGAGCAGCTACTTGATCTTCAGGGCAGCTTCAGAATCGGATGGTGAGTTTTTGTTCTTTCTTTACCTTTTCACTGCTCCTTATTACCATTCCATTACGCAATGTCTAATTGTTTGGGTTGAAACTGTGATAGAATCCTGCCAGGATTTTGAACAACTCTATCTTCTGAGGAGAAAGAACAAGAAGAAGAACTAGTTAGGACCTTTCATACTTTGCAGCTATTGCATTATGATTCCACTTAATTAACTGCCATGGCTCCTTCCTATGAAACCCCAGGTTTTGTAGTTTGGTGTGGAACTAGAACTCTATGGCTGAGATTTTTTAATACCCCTCCCTGAACTGTAAATTTCATGACAGTTAAAGCGGATTCATAGTACTGTAATTGTAAAATGTGAAAGGGCTCTTGGAGTGGTTCATAATGGGGTATGGTGGAACTGGAAGAAACCTTGGTGATTGTCCTGCTTTGCAGTATCTTGGGTCCCAACTATGTATTACTGGGAGATATGTGATTACTAACAAATTACATTTTCTAGGCAGCATTTAGTTGGAGTAGGGAAAATATGAATCCTTTTCCTCATTCTTTTTCAATGACTACAGTGGACAGGGAATTGCTGTAGATGGATTGTCATGTCATGCTCCTCTTCCCATAGTGGCACATTTACCAGGAATTGGGGATGGGGAGTTGCAGTTTGAGCCTCAGTTCATAGCCTTGAATGGGTTAATTGTTGTTAGACCACTGGGAATAGACTTTCTTCCTGTTTGAGTTATTTCATGGGCAACTTCTTGAGGAGTCATCTAATTACATCTTGCATTTGGGTTTTTAAATGATTCACAGCACATGACTTTACAAAATGTGCCTGGCTGAGTTTTCTGAGGTTTAGAACGGTTAGCTAAAAATTGAGCAGAACTGTGTGGCTGCTCTTGATAAAGAAGAAAACACAAAAACTGATAAAATCGTGGTTCCATTATGTTTAATCTTGGAGACTATTACTGTACAAAGAGAAAGCAATTTTGAAATGGACTTAAATCTACCAAAGTATCTATCAATATAACCAAAGGATATTTGCTTGGGTTTCAAGCAGTACTTCAAATAATCTTGTTCTCTCTGGTACTTCTTATCCCCTCTTCATCCCTCTTTCATCCAGAGCTGCTTAAAAAACCTTTATCTCCTGTAACATCCTATATTTCTGGTCATGATTTGAGAGGATTCAATATACCCTTGCTTTCATCTTCTGATGAATGAAATATCGGCTCCCATATTAAATGGAAAGGAGCACATCAAATAACAAAACAAGATTAGAAAGAAATTATAAAACTGTTGATAATATTTTTTTAGAAAATTGCTGAAGTGTAAACACAGTCATGCTTCCTAAACATTGCTTTGATCTCTTCTGTTGCATGACAGTTGCTAACCTAGAACCAAAGAGGCTGGCCATCAATAAGAGGAATGCCTATAAACAGCATATATTACCATATGTTTGACTGTGTTACCTTGCTATTTCCTCCCTATCTTAAACAGAAGTTTTCCCCTTGTAATAGGATATAGAATTGCAACCTCAATCCCCAAATGGGTTACACAAGAGATTCCTCTGGATTTTCCAAACCAGTTATTTCCAGATTATTTGGCTTTGCTATACTCAGCTCTTCTGCATGCTTTTCTGAACATTCAATCATTTTTGTTTTGATAGTGAAAACTGCTTTTTTATTACATGGAATGAATGCAAAATATTCAAGAGGCTTCATGCTGACTTCTTTTTCACTAAGGCTCCTCCTGACTGCCCAATGGCTCTAATAAATGTCTAGCTTTTCTGTTTTAGGATTTCATCACTTGTTATGGTTGTTTGAACCCCTGAATGCAGTTCTGCCCTAAATATATTGGGTCTTTTGCCCCTGGCTATTTGCTGGTTCTAGCAGAGTATAGCACTATTTCCATATGTTGCTTTTCAAGTAGACAAGGCCTCTTCAACCTGCAGCCCTCCAGGTATTTGAGCCTCCAGCTCCCAGAAGCCCTCACCAGCTTGTTCAATGGTCAGAAATTCTGGAAGCTGAATTTCAAAATACTTGGAAGGCTACAGGTTGAAGAGGTCTAAAGTAGTCCTTCCTTTTACTAGACATGGGTTTCAGCTACACTATTCCTCCGCCATCCCCACCAGGAATACAACACCCATCCCCATATTCCACTTCCCGTGTCTTGTGCATTTTTAAAACAATGTGCTATAAACATAAAACTGCAACTGAGCAAGTAGCTGAAAAGCAAACCAGTGTCAATTGAGAACAAAATGAAGGAACTAAAGTCGGTGGGATTCCCTATGGAATATGCAATGCACTTAAGCTGTTTTGTAGGTCTTTTCTTCCTCCATTCCTGCCACCACCCACTTTTTGAACTCCTTGAATCCCACTTTTGGAGAAAGCTTCCAGTATAAATAAAATGATGTGTTGTCGAAGGCTTTAATGGCTGGGATCACAGGGTTGTTGTATGTTTTCCGGGCTGTATGGCCATGTTCCAGAAGTATTCTCTCCTAATACTTCTGGAACATAGCCATACAGCCTGGAAAACATACAACAACCCAATAAAATGATGGTTTGAAAAATAAACTCAACCTTTCCTCTCCATGTTCCTCCTCCGGTATGCACCAGTCTTGGACATTAAATTGCTTTGTTTTAATGTTATAGCCATAGTGTCTGTGGAGTCTCTAACTCTAAAAGTGCTTGACAAAGAAGAACCATCCAATGTGGTAACCAGGCAGGAATGTTCAATGGGAAATTTCTGGGCAGATATGGCATTCCCATTTCCAACATCATCAGTAGGATAGAAGGAACCAAGACATTGGATACAGGCATGTGACATTTGCCCCAGGACATGACGGATGTAATATGAGCATAAGGGGAGTGGGACAGAAATTCAGGCTATAATTTCCCACCAAATCCCAAGTTTTTTAGCCAACCAAGAGGAACCCTACGCTAAATATTGTAGGAGAATATTACATACCAGTAATTTACCAGAATGATTTCTGTTGACATTCCATACTTCACTCTGTTCTTCTCTGAAATATAAAGGGAAGATGTTATAAAGTTTTCAAGGGTTACATTGATGGGAAGGAACAAGTATTCCAAACGTTGGTCCGATTACAACAGCTCATGCCAAAGAGAGATGAAAGCCAATGAGTCCCTTGGGTTTTTGAGGCAATTTACTAACTTTGCAGACTGCCTATCAATTTGATCTTAAAAGCTCTCATCTCCTTAGAGATCAATTTAACTTGCCATGCTGTTTAACTTAATTTCAAACATGCAGCACAAAGTTATATGGCAACTTTTGCTAGCTTATATTTCTTGTCTAAAGAGCTTCATCCTAATGCTTTCAAGCCAAGCTAAAAAAGACGTTGTATGGTAGATCGTGTTCTATTAGATTCCTTTAGATTGGATCAGTTTGTCTTATTTAGAGTAGCCATGAGGTTTACTGTTCTTCACCTGCTTGGGATTGCATGCAATGAATTGTATGCACTCAAAACAATATTCTGTTTGTGTGTCCTCAGTTGGATCCCCATTACAGTATTTTTGAAAACTGCTTCTTGATGTTGAAATTTTTGTACTGGATTGTCTTATTTAGCAGCAGGACCTTATTCCAAAATAGATATGTTCCATACAGTATGGTCTTCCTCCAGGGGCAAACCAAGAATGGGCAACTTGGAAGTCCCTGAACAGACTCAGAAGTGGAGTGGGCAGATCAAAAGACAACTTGGCAAGGTGGCACTACCTGGAGGAATCCTCCACCTTGTGTGACTGTGGAGCTGAACAAACAACTCAGCACATGTATGCTTGCCCACAATGCCCTGCCTCATGTACGGAGGAGGAGTTGTTTAAAGCTACAGACAATGCGGTTGCTGTTGCCTGCTTTTGGTCCAAAACTATTTAGTTGCTTGTGATTTCTTTCTTTTTTTTCCATTGTTTGAAATGTATTTGTTGTACAATGCTTTTGACACGAAATAAATAAATAAAACTTCACAAAGAAAAATAATTGGCTTTTATATATTATTTCTTAAAAGAAGAAGAAATACTCATACAGAACCTAGTTTAAATAAATACATTAGCAAAAAGTGAAATGATTAAAACCCATACCTTAAATAAACAGGAAGAAAATCTTCAGCAAGGAGAGCATAGAATCGCCTTAAAAAGAGATAGCATTTTATTTGGTTGTAGGGAAATCTGCATGTCTGTTTAGTTATTTTGAATTATTGTATCCCATCCTTTAGGACCAATTAAAGGCTTTCATTGAAAAGTATTTTGGTCTACCTTAAACATTTAGGAAATATTAGAATATTTTGTGAACAGTGGGTTCTAGTCAAGAAAAGTATATGCCATTATGCTTCTAGTCTTTAAAGGTCCTAAGAGGCTCTTTTGAGGCTGCTGAACTGCAACTTCCAGCAATCTTAACCAGCAGAGCCAATGACAAGGAACACTAGGAGTAAAATTCCAGTCACATTTGGAGGTCCACAAAATACTCACCCCTGCTTTAAAACCAATATGCGAACTTCAAGTAAGTCCAGTGGACCCATCCACACTTCACAATTATAGTGTTACTAGCTGTGCCCGGCCACGCGTTGCTGTGGCGAAGTATGGTGGTATGGGAAATAAAGTATTGAGGAATTGGTGGTAGTTAAGGTCAAGGGTAAAGGTTTTCCCCAGACATTAAGTCCAGTCGTGTCTGACTCTGGAGGTTGGTGCTCATCTCCATTTCTAAGCCGAAGAGCCGCCGTTGTCCGTAGACTCCTCCAAGGTCATGTGGGATGACTACATGGAGCGGCGTTACCTTCCCGCCAGAGCAGTACCTATTGATCCACTCACATTTGCATGTTTTCGAACTTCTGGGTTGGCAGAAGCTGGGGCTAACAGTGGGGGCTCTCTCCGCTCCCCCAATTCAAACCTGTGGCCTTTCGGTCCAGAAGTTCAGCAGCTCAGTGCTTTAACACGCTGTGCCATCAGGGGATATTATTTCCTAAAGGTTGTGAATATACAATATTTCTGATTGTTTTTTTTTTTGTTTGTTGGAGGCAAGTATGAATGCTGCAATTAGGAAAAATGATTAGGATGTAATGGCCTTGCAGCGTTAAAGCCTGGCTGTTTCCTCCCTGAGTTAATTTTTTGTTGGGAGGTGTTAGCTGGCCCTGATTGTTTCCTGTCTGGAATTCCCTTGTTTTCAGAGTGGTGTTGTTTGCGATATTTTATGTGCTTCTACTGTCTGTGACCCTGAGAAAACAGGATTTGCCAGACTTTGATGATGGGAATACTTTGTTGGGAGGTGTTAGCTGGCCCTGATTGTTTCCTGTGTGGAATTCCCCTGTTTATTTACTGTCCTAGTTTTAGAGATTATATTGTTCTGCATTATTCTATCCCAGTAATTATTTCATATTAAAGAAGAATCTCACTTATCCAACATTCGCTTATACAATGTTCTGGATTATCCAACGCAGTCTGCCTTTTCATAATCAATGTTTTTGTAGTCAGTGTTTTAAATTCATTGTGATATTTTAGTGGTAAATTTGTAAATACAGTACAGTAGAGTCTCACTTATCCAACATAAATGGGCCGGCAGAACGTCGGATAAGCGAATATGTTGGATAATGAGGAATTAAGGATAACCCTATTAAACATCAAATTAAGTTATGATTTTACAAATTAAGCACCAAAACATCATGTTAGACAACAAATTGGTCAGAAAAAGTAGTTCAGTACACAGTAATGCTATATAGTAATTACTGTATTTATGAATTTAGCACCAAAATATCACGATATATTGAAAGCATTGACTACAAAAATGCGTTGGATAATCCAGAACGTTGGATAAGCGAGTGTTGGATAAGTGAGACTCTACTGTAAATACTACATAGCATTACTGCGCATGGAACTACTTTTTCTGTCAAATTTGTTGTATAATATGATGTTTTGGTGCTTAATTTGTATAACGATTACCTAATTTGATGTTTAATTGGCTTTTCCTGAATCCCTTCTTATTATCCAACATATTCACTTATCCTGCCGGCCTGTTTACGTTGGATAAGTGAGACTCTACTGTATACTTCTAATCTTATATTATCTGCTCAGAACTGGATTATATGAGGCTCCGTCTTCACAGCTGTATAAAATGCACACTGAAGTGGATTATATGGTAGTGTGGAGTCAAGATAATCCAGTGCAAAGCAGATAATATAAGATTATAAATGGGTTATATAGCTGTGTGGAAGGGCCTTGAGTCTACACTGCCATATAATCCAGTGCAAATTAGATAATCTGTGGAAGAAGCCTAAGTGAGGCCTAAATCTGCCTGTCCCCTAACTGAAACCTGGCTGTCCCTTGGTTGCTAGGCAACCCAGTGGGCAGAGATTAGCCCTCTAAACTGGCAGCAATTGGATAAAAAAAATTATTCCTCTCCCTCTAATTAGGACTTTATTTTTCTTTTCTTTTTGTTGTATCAACCTTGAGGCGTGGATGATGGGTTGTGTTGTGAAATTTTGAGGTTGGGGGGCCTGTACTTTTGTTGTTTTGTGAATTGCCGTGATGCCATCACTCTTTTATATATATATAGATTATCTACTTTGAACTGGATTATCTTGAGTCCACACTGCCATATAATCCACTTCAGTGTCCATTTTATACAGCTGTGTAGAAGAGGCCTCATATAATCCAGTTCTAAGCAGAAAATATAAGATTATAAATATACAGTAGAGACTCACTTATCCAACATAAACAGGCCGGCATAGCGTTGCATAAGTGAATATGTTGGATAATAAGAAGGGATTCAGGAAAAGCCTATTAAACATCACATTCCCTCACAACCCTATCTGCTGCCAAACAGCCATCCATGTCTATGCCAGTCATCCTCAGAGTTTATGAGATCTGTTTGAAAACACACAAGTGGGATGTTTATTTCTATCTCAGCAATAATATCCAGGATGGGATAACTCTTATCTGTCTCAGGCGACTGTGAATGTTCCACTTGCCCACCTTGATTGCCATTGAATGCCCTTGTACCTTCAAGGCCTGCCTACTTCTGCTTCGGAGAGGAATTCTTTGTTGGGACATGTTAGCTGGCCCTCAGTGCATCATGTCTGCAATTTCTTGATTGCTCAGTGCTGTTCTTTAGTTAACTATCCTGATTTCACAGATTTTTTTAATACCGGGAGCCACATTTTGTTCATTCCAGGCAGGCAGGAACCATCCAGGCTTTGAAGCTACAAGGCTATTCAGTGCCAATTCCAACATTCACACTTGCCTAAAGCAGACAACAGTTCTTTTCTCCACTCTGGTCATTCCACAGATATATAAACCCCACTTGCTTTCGTTACAACACATTTCACAACATCTCAGGATGCCTGCCATACATGCAGGTGAAACATGCATTTGGAACATGACCAGGCAGACCACCGAACTCAGAGCAACCCAATACAAAGACAAACAAAAATAATTTAAAAAAAAAAAACCATAACAATAAAATACAATAATAAAAAAGCATAAATAAAAATAATATAATCAAATAATAAAATATAATACATACCAATAATAATACAAATAATAATAAAACAATAAAAAATAAAATACATACAAATAATACAATAAAAATAATAAAAAACACTAAAAATAATTAAAAACACTAAAAAATTAATACAATAAAATACTATAATAATGCAAAATAACTAAAAATAATAAAAGAAAATAATAAAATATAATAAATAAAAAAGATAAGTTACAATAAAATTAATTTAAAAATACAAATAACGTCAAATAAAAATTCCACAACAATTTTTAACCATTACCATAGCAACACGTGGCCGGGCACAGCTAGTATTTTATATATATGATTCTGTTTAACCTGTGTGTTTTGAGTTGTGCTCTTGATCATGCAAAATATCTGGAATATTTGGTGAATATATGCAGGAAAGCAAAAAAGCTTCTGGTTTGATTCTTCCCATATAAGCATTAGTTTTTAATGCCTATCTGTGCAGAACTAAACCGGTAATCTTATCACCAGGAATTGAATCCTTTCTTTCTTAAACTGATAAGACTCTTATTTTGAAATGTGGCACCACCCACCCAAGTTGGCAAAACCATTATTCTGGGACGTCTTCCAGCTGCCCTTGATGTCTTCTCAGTTTATTTTGCTTGCAGATCTGAAGTGGATGGTTCTGTGTGGGCTGAGATGGAGAAGCTTATGGTTGACCTGCCTGATTGTTTCCCTGGTTATTGTTCAGCAGGTGGCTGATTCTAGAGGCACACCGCCACCTCTAGGACATAAAGAAGTACTGTTCCACATTATATTTTACCTACTGAACTCAGAAACAATACAACACAATATAGTGCTGTGTGGAATTCTTCCTGTGAGAGATCCAGTGCATGTGCACCCTCTTTTACAGTTGTCAGTCCTCTTCTAAAATCATCCAAAAGGCCTAAGAAGCAAGGGCCCCAGCAGCATTTGGTAGAGTAAGGCAGACATCACAGGGAGCAGATTTGATGTGTCATAAAAAGACTCTCTCTCTCTCTCTCTCTCTCTCTCTCTCTCCCTCTCTCCCTCTCTCTCTCTCTCTATATATATATATACATACATACATACATACATACATACATACAGTAGAGTCTCACTTATCCAACATTCTGGATTATCCAACACATTTTTGTTGTTAATGTTTTCAATATATCGTGATATTTTGGTGCTAAATTCGTAAATACAGTAATTACTACATAGCATTACTGCATATTGAACTACTTTTTCTGTCAAATTTGTTGTATAACATGATGTTTTGGTGCTTAATTTGTAAAACCATAACCTAATTTGATGTTTAATAGGCTTTTCCTTAATCTCTCCTTATTATCCAACATATTCGCTTATCCAACATTCTGCCGGCCCGTTTACATTGGATAAGTGAGACTCTACTGTATATATAATTGTTATCATGTTTTCACTCTGAATCTCAGTTTGTGCTGATTGATTTCACCAAACATTTTGAGATTTTTGAAAGCTCAGAAGCTTTGCTCAATTTCAAATGCCTAACCAAGCATGCTTAGCAGCAAAGTATCCCACCTGCCAGTCGAACTTTCCAGGTGGGCTTTTTAGGCAGACTTGTGTTTCTTTGTTGCAATATTTTAAAAAGAAGAGGAGAAGAGGAATTAGTCCTTAAGATTCCCTTCATCCCATCCTGGGAGAAAAGTGGGGTATAAGGTCAATGAATAAATAAAGGTAGAAGATTATTTTTATAGACGGGTCTTAAGGTATTTCAGAGGTTGTTGGACTGCAACTGGCAGAATTTTTCTCCATTTGCTATTCTATCTAGGGTTTCTGGGACTTGCAGTCCTGCAGTTTCTGGAAGAAAATATGCTTCTTTATCCCTGCTGTAGACTGTAATGAGAACTATTGATTCAGTGGGCATTCTTTGTACATTTAGTCTTAAGTTCTTATTCATCCCTTCTGGATGGAGAATAATGGTTGTTTCGCTTAATCCTGCATGCATGCATGATCTAGCTGCTTTTAAGATAAGATGTGTTTGAATGGAAATGCATAGGACAGTGGTTCTCAACCTGTGGGTCCCCAAATGTTTTGGCCTTCAACTCTCAGGTGGTAAACTGGCTGAGATTTCTGGGAGTTGTAGGCCAAAACACCTGGGAACATACAGGTTGAAAACCACTGTCATAGGACATTGTACCCTCTCCTCTTTTTCTCCCTTCTCCACACAAGTATGTACCAAAATTAATGTTTGTGTGCTATAAGTAAGCATTTGCTTTGGTCCAATACAACATCTTCCTTGGTTCTCCTCCCTCCACCAACAGCAAACAAGTCAGGGCACCTCTTTCGAACTGAAAGAGGTGGTAACCTCTTAACACGGTCACCTCTTTCATACTGAGAAGGAAAAGACCCCTAAACCTTCATCCAGAGGAGCTAAACATGGCTTTAATTTCACAGGCTAAGTGGGAAAAAGCTCACCAGAGCTACAGTCTTCCAAATACATCTGTTCCTTGACCAGCACTTCCTAACAACACTTTCAAGACATCAGCACTTACTTTGTGTTCAATTCTCACCCTATTTCACCTGCTTTTTGGTCGTCAGCTCCCACACAGTCGAGTGGTTGTTATCCCCTTTACAGAGCTGGTTGTGTCTGTGGGTTTAGAGCCAGACATTCGTAGTCTGCTCAGTTGCCTTTGCTGGCAGAGGTCCAGATGTTCTCTTCCAAATATTGCCTCTTGTGTACAGGAATTGGTTGCTGCAAATCTCTAAAAGCTACTTTCTGTGCAGTAATGATATTTTTGCTATTTATCAAAGTATATTTCTTGCTGCCACCACTCTAAAAAATTGCGGTTTTGGTTTGGTTTTTTTAGTAGGAGCATAGGGAAGCTGTTTCTACTATACAATAGACAGCCAGTATTTCAAGAATGTTTGTTAGCTATTTTATTTATGCTTCTATAAGTAGAGCAATTCATTTCCCAGAGATAATTATGCTTTTTTCTTGTTGACTGAAATCTTTTTAACCAAAGCATTCATAGGACTGAGCACACAGTAGGTTTTGAAACAACATAAATAAATGACTAGAAAATTGTGTATCCAATGATTTTCAGAATGTACAGCACTTGGTTGCTGGTGAAATAAAAAAACAGATTGTTCAAAATGACTATTTATTCATTTATTTGATTTATAACCCATTTTTCTCCCCAAATGGGACCCAAGTCAGGATGTAAACAAAATACAGTTAAAACAATAGATAACGCAAAAGTAAAATTAAAACAAATACTGATATTAAAATAGTTTAAAGGGTACTTAAAATAATCAAATTATTTGAAATTACAGCCCATTCTAATTAAAAGATTTTCCGCAAAAGTCCTTTGAACCTGTAGCCTCTTGAGCCAAGTGGACATTAAAATATATGACTGGTTTGTATATAATGTTTTTTATTACCGGAAACCCCAAATATGTAAATTTCCTAAATGAAAATATGCCATTTTTAATTTTTCAATGTGCAGACCATAAAAACCAAGTTTTTACAATTTAATAGACTTTTCTGTTTTTATGATAGAACCAATTAGAAAATAACATTTATAACCCAAATAACAAAAATCATGTTACATAGTACTATTTGGTGGTGTGCTGCTTTGTTGTTTACTATGAGTTTGAAGCTTTTTTTATCTAGATTTTGAAGGAATATACATACAGTAGAATCTCACTTATCCAAGACTCGCTTATCCAAGGTTCTGGATTATCCAAGGCATTTTTGTAGTCAATGTTTTCAATATATCATGATATTTTGGTGCTAAATTCGTAAATAAAGTAATTACAACATAACATTACTGCATATTGAACTACTTTTTCTGTCAAATTTGTTGTATAACATGATGTTTTGGTGTTTAATTTGTAAAATCATAACCTAATTTGATGTTTAATAGGCTATTCCTTAATCCCTCCTTATTATCCAAGATATTTACTTATCCAAGGTTCTGCTGGCCCATTTAGCTTGGATAAGTGAGACTCTACTGTAATTATATTAAATGGGAACCCTATGTTGCCAAAATCAGTAACAGACTTAATGTCTCTGTTTCCCAGAATTCATCTTAAAACCTTTTCAAGGTTTAATTCATTTTCATATCCCCGGTATAGTTTCCTTACTAGTGTCTGCCTCTGCAAACCAGCACTGATCAAAAGATATTTTTAAACATGTTTCTTTGGTTATATTTCTGATGAAATACTTGTGTGATCATAGTTACAGAAATGGCCGATTTTGCAATAGTTACTAATTTCCTCTGTTTCTTCTCAGACAAACTTGACTATAGACTACATAATGAGAAGCTAAATTTTCTCTGCACTGTAAATAATTTGTAGTATAAAAAATCCTCAGGGAACTTCTGGAAAATATTAGGTTTTTTGGCAAATGAAAGAATCTCTAGCTTTTATTTTGCATGAAGTGATCAAAGGTACTGATACAGCAATGAGTCAAGTATATATAAGCAGAGGAATATAAATGTTTACAGTGTAAAATATTCTGTTTTATTTAACACAGTGTTTCTCCAACCATAAAGTGAGTCTCTTTAAGGAATTTTGAGCAAAGCTTGGAAAAGTTATGTTTTGGACTACAATTCTTAGGATTCTCCCAGCTAGCTGTACCAGAGGGCAAGTTCCTGGAATTTTCAAAGCTTATTGTTCTGTCTTCTATAAAGCATGATATGGGCAAAACTCAGACAGTTTCTGTTAAAAAGTAGTTATACATTCAGGAGCCCCGAAGTAGTTAATTATCATTATAGCTACACCTTAAGAAGTAGCTCTTAATTTCCTGTTTCTCAAGAATGAGTAAAATAGTTACTTTTGCAAAACGTATGTTGCCATGTTTTTCATTCAGTACATTAGGTATTTAAGTTAACTATTTAACTTAAAAATTAGCTAGCATTATGAAAGAACCACCATGTTCAACTGTCTCCCTTACTGAGCTACCCAGAGTAGTCTCATGGCAGGTGTTGGAGTACCCTCCGCTTGTAATGCTGGAGGATGTTAACATCTATACCCTATTGGTAGTGGCAACTATAGATCGGTCCCAAGTGTTGTCTGCCCCTATTCATGCTGCTAGTCACACTCCGGACTTCATTTTCTTTGTTGGATTATCATTCTAATCCAACATGGTGAGCTGAGAGTGGATGAACTGTTTATAGTTTCATTGACATGGACAGATCACTACCTGAGTTTGTAATAAATATGATGTGTGGTTTGAATGAAATTGTATGAAAGGCGTATGGCTGAGGCCTTTAGAGGCTGAAGATGCCATCTTAAGAATATTGAAGCTTGGAAAACTACAAAAGAAGGTGAACTAATGAACTGTGATTAGAAAAGTTGCTGATGAGAACTACTAAACTGTTGACAATAATTAACTCTTGGTGGAAAACAACATGTTTACATTATCAGAGACACTAATTCTTTTAAGTTAAGGAAGTCACACAATGCTCCTTACTTAATAAGAAAAGCCAACATCTGTCTGGAAATGATGGAGTCAGCATGTTTTAGCTGGGAAAAACAACTTGTCAGTCATTTACAACAATTTAAAGCAACAGCAGCAAGAAAATAGCTATATTAGATACCTTTTTACTTTCCAAAAATGTGGCAGACAGGAAGAGTGTGGTCACTAGCCACTGTCTCCAAGAGATGGAGAAAGGTGGTGTATTTGGCAGAATGTCAGATTTGCAAGGAAAAGCAAACTGGCCTAGGTACAAGTTTCTTCTCCAGGAGCAGGAAGAAAAGATGGTCGTGAATGAGTGAATGTTGTGTGTGTGTGAATGCTGAATAAAATGTAATATCCTCTTTGTTTGTGTACCCAATGTAGTTATAGAGTCTGTGTGAGTGTACTTTCTTTCTCTGTAAAGTACCCAATACTCTGGCTCACTGAAAACTGAATAAAATAACATTTTTAATGTTTAAAAAATACTTAGGATAGGTTATTGTCATGAACGAGAAATTCTGCAGGGGTCAGTGACCCATTTAGATGGACCATTCCAGGAGGCATATGAATCCATATATGGGATTTTCCTGCTGCCTTAATAGAAGATTCTGTCAAAGTTTTGGTCATCCTCTAGAATGCGGAAATAGCAAGACAATGGATACAATTATTCCTCATGATTCCCTGGTTTTCCAAGGAGCTAGTTGAGACTTTGACTCATTGGCAGAAAACTCAGTGCAAGGCTGATTGAACAGAAGATAAAGCTTATCTGAAGGCCAACAATACAGAAATGGCACATTTTGTTTCTGCCACCATTGCATCTGCAAAGAGTCAGTAAATGGTTCTGCAGCAAGCAATCAGAGGTCTTTTCCATGTCAGTCCACATGAAAGGAATCCCACAATGGAGGTGTGCCCAGCACTTTGCAGACATAGTCAATCAGATCCCCTCTGCCTTGGATGCTATAACTGATGCAGATCTAATGGGTGTAACTATGACTCTTTATGTATCCAGTAACAATGAATGTGTTTCAATTTGTGCAACCCAAGGATGTGGTCAAGAGAGAAGGCCCCATGAAAGAAGTATGAGATTTGTTTAGACGTAACATCACTATTAGTAAATGTGTAGCATCTCAGATCCAGCTACAGCCAGCCTAGGCAATGGTGAAGGATCATGTCAACAGTCTAAAAATGCTTGCATTTATCTCCTCTGATGTATGTGATCTTTCTTCCTTTAGCACTTTCCAGGTTTTGTCAGAGACAGTTTTCCCAAACCCAGAGCATTTCTGTTGAAAAGGAAAGGCAAGAAAGACTAGAAATGGAGGAAGTAAATCATAACTTGGAAAACAAGACTTTCTTACTTGCGTTTGAAATGCCATAATGAATGTGCAAGAGACATGTTTTGATGTAGCAAACTGAAATGCCTACCCATATAGAAAGTATTGTTTTTAATGTATTCAATACCTTATTGCTTTGTGTTACTTTTTACAGCTTGGAAATGTAGTTTACTTGATATCAGTTACACAGCAAAACTTTTACAGTGTTAATCATCTGAGTTCAAGGGAGAAAATCAAAATGCAATAAGATGTCTGACTGCGATTGCATGGGGGTAACCTTCATATCTGAATGACATGAATAAATGAAATATTATATCGCTTTTTTGGATCACCACCTGAAAGCTGTTTGTATGGAGCATTTTGGCATCAAGGGCTGAATATTAAATGTTCTTTGTGGTTCTGCCTCCAGCCAGATTGAGAGAATTTGAAATCCTTGCTGTGTTTGTTATCTCTCTTGTTTTGTTTTTTTAAAATGGATTAAATGTCTGCATATGTGAAACAGGATGCTGCCAAGTATGTTTGGCATTGCCTCGTTTGACCTCTGGGCTTGTGTTTCTGCAGGCCGATGCTGGTTGGATGCCCTGGAACTGGCCTTGCGCTGCTCCAGCCTCTTCAGACTCAGTGCATCCAAGCAAGGGAAGGATGGAGATCTGAACTGCTCAAATGACTCTTCACATGCTGGGCTATACAACCTGCTACACACGGCTACCATCTCAGATCAGGAGCTATTCCAGTAAGGATATGCTTTCACTCAGTATGCACATTCTGAAATGTCTAATAGTTGTGATATGAAAATAGGTTTGGGTTCACCTCATTTATCTCTTGTGTAGGGTTTGTTTTGAAAGGGGAGCGGGCATGTGGTTGCATAGGCACCTCCCTGATGCACGTGGACAGCCGTCTCCTATAGCACAGGTGCAGCAATGATCAATAGCTGGAGAGAGATATAGCACTATTCTGTACATGTTTTCTGGGAAGTAAGCCCCAATGTTTTTAGTGAACTTTTGACTCCCAGATATTATGTGCATAGGATTTTAAACAAACAAGAATATCAATAATGGATTTATCACCAAAACATCACTCAGTCAGTATAAGATAGTTCTTCCGTTCTTTCTTGAGTAAAGCAAGGCTACTATTAGAATGGCAAACAGCAACCCTCAAAGTCTTGTGCCTTATTAAGCCGTAAAATCAAAAGGTGAGGCTATCAGGTTTTTAAGTGGATTTGGCAGCATCAGTGTAAATTGGTTTAGTGCAGCGCCCACTAACACAATCTGCCAATTAATCGCTGAACACCAGAATGTAACATTGCCACAGGATCCACATTCTCTAGCTTATTACATTTTTACTGGAGCAATCTCTATGCAGTAGTGATAGGAGAAACAGAACAGCAGCCATAGTCAAGGGCCAATCACATTAGGCAGAGTGGCACAGGCTGTCTAGGTCAACAGATGATATGAAATATGAAGGGGGTGACCACCCCATGGCCATTCCCATGTGCTGGAGGACAAACCATTATCTTCCAAGGATATTGTCCTATTTGAGAAAGCCTGCTACCTCGCATTAGGTGGGAAATGCTTTTGTATCACCACAAACACATGTTACTTCAGCTGGTATCTGCAGAGTCTAGACAAAACAAAGAAGGGGTGGGCATTTAGTTTTCACCTCAAACAGTTAAATGTCTTGGACTTGAACGTGATCACTATAGATCATCCTGCACTATATCCTTTCTATATTTTGAGATTCCATTAAACCTATCCCCACTTTCCCCCCTCTTACAGTTGTATTGTAGTTGTAGATGCTAGCATGTCATATTCCATTTAAGACTGTGCAATGTTTTCTCCTGTCTATCCACAGCTTAAGAGTTCTCTGCCTAAGGATTTGGTGATGACCAGAGGCTTCCATAGCTTTAAAAAGGAGATAAGGCTGTCAACCTGCCCCTGAATTCTAGCTGCCGGGGAGCACAGCTATCCCTATCATTTCCTGTGACAGAGCTAGTTCAGTTATTGTGGGGTTTCACAGTGTACAGTTTTGTAGATACTATAATTAAAAAAATGCTGTATTACATAGACATTTGGTTTGTTCCAGCCCGTCAGTAATACCAATTAAACATTCATAACAAAATCCATTCCTTCTTAACTGTTCAATATGGAATAAAATCTTATCAGTCAGATATTAAGAAGAGAAACAGATTCAGCAGGGGGTAAAAAGGAGAAAACTAAGCAAATAACCATCTGTGTAGTATCATTTATCTTCTAAACATAAGTCTTCTGGAATACTTACAGGTCCTAGATTCTTCGCTGGTAGTGTTTTGTGCTGGGACTAATCCTCCAATTAAACTTCTTCTGCCTTGGGAATTAGGGCAATTAAACTGGCATGTTCTTATTAATTACGTTTAGTGCTTTCTTCAGATTATTTAAACTATGGTTAACAATAGAAGTCAATGTGTAGTGATTTCAAAAAGACAGTCTATAAAAATAGATTCCTGAGCTTGTGCTATATTTCTGTAGTGTCTGATTATCTTCACTTTGATCATCACAGTTGAATAAATGGCTGTCTTTTCTACCTGTTGTTACAATGGCTGTAGGATGTACAATGCACACGAACTGCTGGAGTCTTCCTAAGTACCAATACCTGCCACCAATTTTAATGGAAATTTTCCTCCAGTGTTTTGAAGTCTGAGTTTATAGCTGGTTAATGCTTTACTGCTTGCATTAAAAATTCTAAATAATCTTATTTGAATCAGACCTAGGCCTCTCCACTTCCCTAATCCATTTTTCTCCTGCATAGACATACATTTGCTTCTCATATAGCATCTGTTTTTCTCTATTGGAGCTGTCCAGCTTTAATATCTCTGGCCATGAAGCAAGGTTGCCATCTCAAATTATCAAAGTGGGGTTGAGTGTTATAAAGCTGAGGTGTCTGTTCAGTGATTTTTCATTGAGATGAAGGGTTCTTCCAAAAAGCATGTACAGTACTTATATTCTGTGCTGGTATTCTGTTTTTAGGGATGCTTCCTTTTCAAATCTAGTAAGCAGTCATGTGGTGTTAATATCTATGGGGATTACAGATCAAAGTTTTATCTACTTTACATCATTCTGGTAGAAATGCAACAGTTTATTTTCTTTAGGGAGAAATAAGGGGGAAGACGGTTAACAAGGTAGTAAATCAAGTCTCTTCTGTCAGCTACTGCAAGAACGAGGAAAACAGCAAACCCCTTTTCTCCTAGTGGTAATTAGGCAGCAAAAACATAAACCTGCCTTCCAGATATTGCTGGAAAGCAACTCGCAAAGGGCTGTGTTATTACAGCCACACCTTTGTTTTTATTGGGGGATTGGTTTTAGGACCACCAACACCTCCGTGGGTGCTCAGGTACTTTATAATATTTTATTTATTTGCTTTTATTTTTATTTGATCTATAGAGTCTTGTCGTCATTCTCTCAGCTTGGTCAATACGGTGAGATTTTATGCTTCCCTGGAAATAATTCTAGGCTGGGTTGCACCATACGCAGATTTCCATTTGGGACAGGGCAGGAAACCTGGATTGAAAAAGGCTGAGAGAATGAATAATTCTCCCCACACTCTCATTTTAGAAGCTGCCACTTTGTCTGCTTTGCCTCCCTTCATGCACATGCCTCCTTTTGTCCATGCACTGTCTGGCAGACAGAGAGAACCATGTGTGCCACCACTTGATGTGGCCGAAGGAAGGGAGCGAGAAGAGGCAGAAAGGAAGCGTTTGAGAGAGCACTTGAGGAGCACACACCTTTAAAAAATTCAGTCTGTGGTTGGCTGGACCCATAAATGAGGGACAACTGTATAGCCAATTGTGAAAAATACATTTCAACAATGTCTAGAGGGCCATGTGTATCCTTTGGCCCAAAGCTTAGTGCCAAGAAAAACTTGGGTTTAATCTCAACTTAGTGATGAAATATCTGTAGGCACACCACAGTCATCAGGCACATCTGAAGTAGTTGTTTGAATCGTAGTGATTGTTATTAAGGAAGTCCCAATTAATTTAAACAAAGTAAGCATACACTTTAAATCTATACCAGGCATGGGCAAACTTCGGCCCTCCAGATGTTTTGGACTTTAACTCCCATAATTCCTAACAGCCAGTCCAAAACACCTGGAGGGCCAAATTTTGCCCATGCCTGATCTATACCATGTGTAAGTTGCTGCTATTTGTGCATTTATTGCTATAAACTTGTAGAATTCAATGACAAGTGAAGGCATGCATATGGCTTCCATATGGGTCAGTTCCCACATACGTTTACAGCCTAGAATGGTTAATGTACAGCTATTTGGTAGTGTGAGTCCATCCTAACAGCTATGTAGAGTTGACTGTGTACCTATTGCTGAATGTAGGTGTGAGCTTCATAAAGTTAAAGGTGTTCTCTCTTGTCTTGTTGAATGTAGATCACTTCCCTGTTATTTCCATAGAATGGGGCATAGAAGCTATTTTTCATAACAGAAAGAGACCATAATATCTATAGGCTGGAAATGCCAAGGCCATAGTATTTCCAATTTCTGTGTATGATTGTTTAAGTTGGGCTGTGAATCATGCTGACAAGAAAAGAAATAAGCTCATTTGATTTGTAGTGCTGGAGATGAGTTCTACAGATACCATGGACTTCCAAAATGATCAATTAAGTGAATCTTAGAAGAAATCAAGACTGAATTCTCTCTAAAAGGTAAAGGTAAAGGTTTCCCCTGACATTAAGTCCAGTCATATCTGACTCTGGGGGTTGGTGCTCATCTCTATTTCTAAACCAAAGAGCCGGCATTGTCCGTAGACACCTCCAAGGTCATGTGGCCGGCATGACTGCATGGAGCGCCATTACCTTCCCGCCGGAGCAGTACCTATTGATCTACTCACATTTGCATGTTTTCAAACTGCTAGGTTGGCAGGAGGAATTCTCTCTAGAAACTGAAATTACGAAATTGGGGCTATTATCATTTGTTGTACTTTGGAGATATCGATAGCATGACTAATTAGAAAAGATAATAATGCTTGGTAAAATGGCTTTCAACGTTGACATTTGTATTTAAAGTTGAATTGCAGTCTTTTACTACATGTTCAGAGATATAATATATCATTAGGATCAAAAGAATGCATTGCCATTGTTTTCTCAAAAGAAAAGAACAACTTAGCTGATACTAATGAGCAGTGGTCCAGTGAAAGACAGTAATGTACTGTAATGATGTGGTTTGGCATACTGCCTGAAATCCCTTAACTTGGTTAAGGTCCAGTGGAACAGCCTCATAGTAAAGCTTCTCATACTCTTTGGAGAGGCAAATTTATGAGAACAGTTATTACCAGCCATACATTTTCAAGAATCATTAATCTGTTCTCATTTCTCACTTGGAGGATTGGCCTTAAGAATCAGTAGAATTAAAACAATGTAGTAAAATAATTATGGGGGATCAGCAACAATGTGTTTCTGCCTTTCCCTAGCTTGACTTTGTGTATTAGTAACTACTTGATTAGTCAACATTTATATGTTGAATCAACCAAGATGTTTTTAAACAGACCTGATCAGTCAAAAATATATTTGCCTAAACTTTCATTGAGAGTCTCCAAGAAATTCTCCTTCTGCAAATGCACATTTCTTGATTTGTGTCCCATGGGTTAGGTGAACCATCAGTCTCATTTACTATATGTGCTTGTGTATGGGTCAATCTCATGTCTACATTGAAAGCAAGTTTGAGAGCCAAAATTGTAGATCTAATATGGCCTGTGGATAAGTTGAGGGTCATTCTATAGACAAGTGATAGTGACAGCACTACTTCATGAGACCATTTGCCCCTGGCCATTATCACTGCTATTTTCCTGCCCAGGTATTAAAAAGGCCACAAGTGTTGCAGCAGCAGAGAGAGACTCAAGGGAGTTTGTGCTTTCTTGCAGGTTCTCCCAGGATGGACTAAGCTTTCACCTTTTGTCTTTCAGTTCAGAGAAGGCAAAAGTTCCCTTTTCATAAGACTTAAAGTTCAATACAGGCAGTCCCCAATTACGTACAAAATAGGTTCTGTAGGTTTGTTCTTAACTTGAATTTGTATGTAAGTTGGAATAGATACATTTCTTAAGTGTAACTCAAGCCAGAAAGATATAATTTTTAGCTTTGGATAGCATACGGAAGGGTTAACACCCCTGTGATGTTTGTTTTGCTGTCTAAGCCCCTGTTCAGAAGATTTCACCTTACTTTCTGTCCCTGTGATAATTGAATTTTAAAAATAATGGCTTCTTGTTGAAACAAGGATTGGTGCTAAAGCTTCAGTGAAGGCACCTTTTCCCCATGATAACTCTTCCAAGAAAGAATTTACCTTCCTAGTGGTAGATTTCTCTCCCTTTATTTTGTCTCACACTCATTCTTAACTATGAGTTGTATATATGTTGGATGTTTGTAACTCAGGAACTACCTGTACTTACACTGTTGTATGGATGAGTTGACCCAAGTTTTAGAGGTTGATTTTTGACTAAAATTTCTAGACTGATGTATGATTTTATGCAGTAGTTCTTAGCACTTTTGAAACTAAGATGTTTATTACCATTTGTATGTTTCAGTCTCAATGAGTCAGCTCTGGAGAACCACCACCTGGAAAATGATGCCTTTTCGGACAAATCCGAGAAAGACAACATAGAAGAATCTGAGAATGAAATGCATGAGAACAGCCGGAAAACAAATGAAAGTGAGAGTGATCAGTCTGAAATCCATGAGGAGCTGTCCCAGGAAAATAAAGGAACTACCTATTTAGAACAGAACTATGAAGAATTTGGGGAGGTAATGACAGCTTTAACCTGTCTGCCCATTAGAGTTTTCTCAGGTTTGTCATTGATCTGCCACCTCCACTCATGCTATTATAATAGCACTTTTTTACTCCATGTCATTTCTTTTTTCAATTCTTCTGAGGTCAGCTTATGCTGCCATACTCACCACATTTCCAGTGCTACTGCTTCACTTATGCATTTCTGTAATAACTGAGAGCTGCAGCCTGGGGTTATCATAAAGAACTGAGTAGCACTGACAAGGCCTTTTGCCAAAAGACAGCTGGAGAGGAGTTATTGCTCCAAGAATGTGTTTTCTCGGCCAATTTAACAGGGCTTGTTCTAATGACTGATACAGATTGCGGTAGGTTTCTTTCTCATTATGAACAAAAAATGAGTGGTTAAGAGGCAATGGGACTCACTAAATGGTTTATTAGAACCAGAGCTTTATTTCTTACTCACTTGAAAACCTTTGTGTCCAATTATGAAGAGCTTTGTAATCCTTTTCTTACTGTAAATTTTGTTGTTATGGGAAATCTAAAGCCAGTCTTGAAACTTAAATGGACCATTAAAAAAACTGTGATTGCAAAATTATGGATTAGCAAGACAGTTCTATTCCTACATACTTGGAATTAAGTCCCCCTGTGCTCTTCTGGGCTTACTCCCTTATAAGTGTGTTTAGGATTGCAGTCTGCATGGCTTCCTGATAGATATCTTATGAAAGGAACATTAAGGAACATAATGTGCCTATAAGGAACATTATGTAGCATACAAGTATAAACTCTTCTTAGGCAACAAACATACTGTAAATGTATACTTTTGGAAAATTTTAATCCTTTCTATGCATACATTATTTGAAGTTGCCAAATATGATGTCTCCAAATGTTATACAACTGAAACATGAAAGTTGTTTGCTTTCTTCCTGGCTTAAACATTATGGCATTAGGATTTTGTTTTTTGTTTTTCCGTTTCCCACAAAATTGATATTTCTGGCTGGCATAGAAAATGGCTAGAATTTAAGCCTACTGCCAGAAATCATTCAATATTATGAAAGTATCTATTTTAAATCACTAAGTTTTTGGTTTTTGGAGTATTAAACTGATATACAAGTATTACCAGTTAAAAATTTAATTTTGTTCCAAAAGCATTTGATTGATGATGTTAAAAAGGATTACTCTTTAATTCATTAGGCTTTATGTGTGCAAGACCAGGGTACAAGCCCCTGTATAACTGATAAATACATTTGATGAAAGCATAGACAGATCAATACACATCATGGCTTATAACACAACTTGCAGTCATTTTTGTCTATTAGTTTCCATTATCTAAGAAGAATCAATTTTAGGAATGTTCTTTGTCTTTGACACTATTTGGATTATAACTAATAAAAATCAATAGAAAGAAAAAAGGGTTTGTTGGTCTTTGCTCTCAACATTTCTTTTTATCAAATTGGTTTCTGCACTTATTACAAGTGTTACAGCACTGAAGTCTCAAGCAAACTTGCTCTATAATAGTGCTGTATAACCAACCTCAGGATGTGAGAGTTGTGATTCCACTAACTACTATAGTTGCTTCCTATGACATACTGGGATTTGTAGTTTAGGGAATTTTAGAATGCTCAGACTCCCCAAACTACAAATCCCAGGATTCCATAGGAGACAACCATAAGCATGAAGGCGGAATCATCATTCTGTAATGGTTTAGTGTGAAAAAGGCCCATCATGTTTCAGTTGCATCTGGGAATGTTTTTGCCCTTTCGTGTAGCCATACAATTTGCCAGATGGAAAAATCATTTTTCTGGATTATAATTCCTAGAGTCTCCCAACCAGCGTAGCTATTGAATCTGGAGATTGTAGTACAGAAAAAAACAACATCCCCAAACACTAACTAATCTATGATTTGTGTGTGTGTGTGTGTGTGTGTGTGTGTGTGTGTGTGTGTGTAAGTCAAGAGCGACTTGAAAAACTGCAAGTCACTTCTGGTGTGAGAGAATTGGCCATTTGCAAGGACATTGCCCAGGGGACGCCCGGATGTTTGATGTTTTGCCATTAATTGAAATTCTGTCATTCAACCATTCATGTGAGTGTGTGATGAAAAGTTAAGGTAATGGGGTTAAAACTGAGCAACAATGTCATCCTGTGCAAAGAATATCTATTCACTTGTGAACTAGGGTCCATTCATATTGCATAGTTATAGTACTATTAATTTACTTTAATTGCTATGGCTGATTTCCAAGGAATCACGTTATTCTCATTTTGAAAGAATATATCCTATCAATATTTAAAGGAGGTCATTTCCCAATAATCTAACTCATCTTGGATCCCACCCTGGTAGAAAAGTGGGGTATACATTCAATAAATCAATTAATCAATACATATTTTTGGAAGCACTTTCAATAATAGATATGAGGAAGATGCTACTATAATTTTAAATTTAATCTGAATTAAATTTAATGCAAAATATTTGGGAGAAGACTGTAATAATACACAGTTATAGAACATTATAACCAGTTTAACTTTCATAACTCCACCCTATGGAATCCTGAGATTTTTAGTTTGATAATGCACTAGTGATCTGAGAAATCTAAAATGCCTCTTCTACTACATACCCCAGGTTTCCATGGGGAATTGCTATGGCAGTTAAAGTAGAATGTAGCACTATCATTGTGTAGTGTGAATGGACCCTAGACCAGCTTTTTAAAAAATCTGTGGATTTCACTGGTTGCACCATTGACTAGGTATATCCAAACCCTATCACAATATTTTCACAGCACTTCAGTGTAACCTAAGGATTTCTCCTTTTCTTTAGACAGGTGAATGCTCTCAAACAGAAACGGTATCTGACGAAAATAAGAGCTTGATGTGGATCCTTCTGAAGCAATTGCGGCCCGGCATGGATTTATCTCGTGTGGTTCTTCCCACTTTCATCTTAGAGCCCCGCTCCTTCCTCAATAAGCTCTCCGATTATTATTATCACGCCGACCTACTTTCCCAGTAAGCAGCGCTGACCAGCTTTTCGATGATGCCAAGCACATCTGTGCACAGATGTGCAAGAACGTCAGCCTGGCTGTAGCTGGGACATGTGTGTGCTTGAAAGGTTTTCTGTTGTAATACACAAGCTCTCAGAGTTAATCGGTGGGCATAGTAAATCAGGTCAGAAATCCACTCTGCTGACCTTTAGTCATAGAGCTGTTTACGGGAGTTATGAGGCTAGTGGGGAGGCGGGTATGAAAAATCTATGGTGGAGTTTATATTGCATTCTTGCCATGGACAACAACAATAATTACATTCCCCTAGTTGTCCACTGGTGTGGCGAGGCTCAACTAATGAGATTTATGGGGAAAGGTGCAAACAGATAGGTGAGTTAAATTCTGAAGAATATTTTGAATGCCATTTCCAGATAGATAATTTCCTATCTGAAAATTAGGTTTTCGCAGTTCTGTTAAGTTCATATCTAGTAGAGAACTGAGCGGAGTCGGCAAACTGCCCTTTGCAGAATGGGACCAATACACATTATGACTGATGGACATGAGGATCCAATGTCTACTGGGCACTCTTGTTGTTTTCCAAATATGCATCTTTGCAATTCACTTAGAGCTCTGCTGATGAAGATAAATAAATTTGTTGTTTTTGCAAACAGCGATAGGGCACAAAGAGCAAAGCTCAGAGCTTTGTCACATGAAATTATACACAAGCTGAAATAAGACTTTTTAATAGGAAGTATTTTTAAAAATCAGGATTGCAAAGGTTGGGTCTAATATAAAGAATCAAGAGGAAAATATATCCAAACTTCTTCCATAAATATCAGTAGACCTTTTGTATGAATATCCCACAAAGCTGTATACAAGTCAAATTTTAAATATTCATTGAATATTCATTTTGTAAAAATTAGGGTTGTGTTTTCCTCCTTTCCAGTTCAGATGCATGCACACAATCCAATCCAATTTGGACGCAAAAACAATTCAAATCCCTGTACAATTATTTTAGGTCAGCATTTCAGGATTAGACCAAATTGTTTCTGGCTGTATTGTTCTACTTCAGAACTAAATTGAGCCAGTCCACTTAGGAACTGCTTCAAACTAAGCCAAACCAGTTGCACAGCCTTAAAAAAAACAAATCATTGGTGAGTCCTAAATTGTATATGGAAAGTGCAATTAAATCAGCATGTTAAATACTAGAACACTTATCTTGAAATTGAAAACTTTAAAGGATAATAGAGAACTTTCACATTGTGCTCTTGCTGATTTTTTAAAATCCTTTTTGCCTTTGGTGAGATATTCTTTTTCTTTGAAATGGCTATTATTTTTCTTCCCATAGAGCTGCTCTTGAAGAAGACCCATACTGTCGAATCAAGCAAGTTTTGAGATGGTACTTATCGGGCTTTTATAAGAAGCCAAAGGTAAGGCAATGCCTCAAACATATTTGAGAGTTATAATCATTGTGGCCTTTTTATCTTACATTTCAGATGTCTGAGATACAATTATGCTCTTAACTAAGTTACCATGATGAGCCTACAATTTTTCCAAAATGTTTTGGGGCATGGGAATAAAAAGAGATATTAATGTTTTTGTTTAATCATTGCTTTTTATGCTAATTAATATTCATTTTTAGTTTATTTATGAAAATCATTTTGCTCTTTGCTCATTTTGCTCATTTCTGACTTGGAAAGATTTATTTAGATGGGGGTTTTGTTATATCTCTGTGAATGCGTATGACCTTTGGTCTGAGCATTAATAAATGGACCTTCTTCTGAGTCTGAGAAAGTGTGACTTTTCCAGGGTCACCTAGTGGCATTCCATGGCTAAGCAGGGATTCAAACCTGGATCTCCCACTCAAACCACTGCACTGCTCTGGTTTCCTAAAATATTTCTATCCTTCCTCTATCCAAAGATCCCAGGGTGGTTTACAATAAAATAAACTTAAAGGATTAAAGAATAATTATTTCAAAGACTACAAATATATTAAACCATCTATCAATTAAACCAGTTCCTTTAGAGATATACACATGGGGCCGTAGCATTAGATGAAAAATTGTATCCTTATCTGCATTAAAAGATGGATCCGGATGTGGGTTGAGTGAGCATTGCAATGTTGATTATTGTCTTGATTCACATCAGCAGTGCATCTAATGTAAAAACCTACTTTGAGGCACTAAGCTATAATGAGGTAATGTCCTCTTTCTTCCAGGGAATAAAAAAGCCATACAATCCTATTTTGGGAGAGACCTTTCGTTGTTGCTGGTTTCATCCACAGACAAACAGTCATACGTTTTATATAGCTGAGCAGGTAACTCTTTGAGTTTCTTGTAACTCAGAACTAAAGTAAACATTGTGAAGTATATAGCACCATCTGAATGAGATGTATATGTGTGTAATAGTATTGTCTTGTCTTCCCATGTAGGTTTCTCATCATCCTCCAGTATCAGCCTTTCATGTCAGTAACAGGAAGGATGGATTCTGTATTACTGGCAGCATTCTTGCCAAATCTAAGTTTTATGGTAAGACATCAGGGTCACCAGTGACCTATGAAAGGGAAGGTTTTGCCCTGGTGTTATTTTGTGATTCTTCCTTTTGCTTCTGTCCATTGGAAAGAAATGTAAACTCTGTTTTGTTATGCTTCATTGGATACTTCAGTTCTATATCCCGAGATGTCAGAATTCCTTCAGCTGAAGGCAAAATTACCCTTTTAAGAACAGGAAGATTGGGCGGTGTTTTTTCAGCGCAAGTGTTTTTTCCCCATTCCAAGATAAACTAAACAAATCAAGTTCTTCTGCTTTCCAGCATGGCTCAACTCAAATGTGGGATTGGTGGGAAAGTCTGCCAGAGGAGGCTGACTATAGTCATGATGACACTGAGTCACACTTTCTCTCTCCGGACTCCAAAGCAGTTTTTGTATGTGCATGTGCCTCTGGTCTCCTTTCAACTTATAGTGACCCCATGAATTTCAGAGGGCTTTCTTAGGAGAGGAATACTCATAGAAGGTTTTACCTCTGAAATATAGCCTACAGCACCTGGTATTCATTGATGGTTTCCCTGCTTCGCTTCCAAAACCCAGGCAGGATCTGATGCCATATTTAGACTTCCAAAGAAGTTTTGTACAATAATGTAAAATAATTGTAATTTTAACTATATGAAATAAATGCAGTGTAAAAACATATGGGAACGTGATAACATACAGCATGAGTGAGTTAAGAAAAGATGGTCAGTCTCTCTGGATTATGCAGACAAAGAAGAAAAGGGACAAGATTGACCACTGACGGCAACATTAGACTTGGTTATACACATGGGGTGCAGTCAACCTCTGCAACTGGAAATCTATGTGGGCAGTGGGCAGTCTCATCCATAGCTTATGCTAGTAGTTCAGCATTTCCTGAAATTGCAAAAGGAGATATTTGCTGACTCTTTATACAACCATTGCTAGACCAGAGTCTGGGCAGTGCTCCACCACTTCAAGACTGAATATCTTCCTCTCCAACAGTCTGCAAACTGAAAGTTCCCAAAAGGCCCTCAAACATAAGTTAGTAACTGGGAATCAGGCTTTTGTAGTGGTTAGAGTTTGCAAAGCTCAGAGATGTGGATTCAAAATTATATTTTTCTGAAAAATGTCACTGGAAAACCTGAAGAAGTCATTATCTCTCTGCCTAACCCGTCTTAATGGATTGTGTAAAAGATTAAAAATGGGGTGGAGTACTATGTGGGTCACCTTGACCCACATAGGATAAAAATCATAGAAATTTAACAAATGAATATATGTTCCAAAGTTGACTCAAACAAAACTGGCAAATTGTGACACAGCGACCATACTATTTTATGGTGGTTTCATTGTCGCTTATGCAGATTGCAGATTGCAAAAATGGCTAGGGACTATGAGAATTGGAATCATCTGGAGAACGATGCTTTGTTGATTTTGAAAAAGCAGACTGCTGGTGCACCCCAGTAGTTCTCGATAAAACCAATGTCACTTCCCTTTAAAAGGGTAGAAAGCAGTTGGCCCCTGTGCTTCTATTTTTAAAGACAAACACTTAGCTTATATGTCTTTCTTCTGTTGCCCAGTTATAAGTGGGGTGATCACAACATAAGAAGATAATAACCAGAGCTCTTGTTTCTACAGGTAATTCACTTTCAGCATTATTAGATGGACAAGCTAAGCTGACATTTCTGAGCAGTGGGGAGGAGTATGTCATTACCATGCCATATGCACACTGCAAAGGTGAGGGGTTGACAGGGCTATAACTGCTGGTATTCTGTTTTTTCCTACTTTGGGATTATTTTCTTACTCTTAAAGAGACATTTGTTAGCAGACCCAGGATCTTCTAGTAGTAACAAATTAGGTATACATATAATACTGATAATAATATGTAATACAATATAATGCTAATAACAATACAATATGATAATACATAATAATATTGTAATATAATAATACTAATATATTAAATATAATACTAGTGATTATATATAATGATATAGTAAAGGTAAAGATTTTCCCCTGACATTAAGTCTAGTCTCGTCCGACTTGGAGGGTTGGTGCTCATCTCCATTTCTAAGCCAAAGAACCGGCATTGTCCGTAGACGCCTCCACAGTCATGTGACTGGCATGACTACATGGGGTGCCATTACCTTCCTGCCAGAGCGGTACCTATTGATCTACTCACATTTGCATGTTTTCGGACTGCTTGGTTGGCAGAAGTTGGGGCCAACTGCGGGTGCTCACCCCATTCCCCAGACTTGAACCTTCAACCTTTCGGTCAGCAAGTGCAGCAGCTCAGCAGTTTAACCCACTGGACCACAAGGAACTCCTCATATAATGATATACTGTTTTATTAATGTATATTTTAAGTTTTAATGTTTTTGATTGTGAGCTGCTTTGAATTTCTATATGGAAAAATATAGCAGAAACAAACAAATAAATAAATAAATATCTGGTGGACACTGGCATCCTGACCTTTTAATTAATTGATTAGATCCTGAAGTCTCTCTGTTTTCAACACAAACTTTATATTATTAGCATAGCACAATATTGGTATGATGTATTATTATTTTGTACTATACCACTATACTGCAATATTATTAGTAATAAAAATGTCATAAAATAGTTCATTTACATTTAATGTTAATAGTTCAAAGAATGTCAGGCTGATTGGTTGCCCCCACACACTTTCACCTCATCAAATCTGGCCCTCTTTGCAAAAAGTTTGTACACCCCTGGCCTAATGGCATTTAAATGTTTTATTTAACTGACAGGAGAGCAAGGATGCAACCAACCTGGCCTCCCTAGTGCAAGAGTTTCAAAGTTTGGAAGCAGCAATCAAGAAGGCTCTATCTATAAAACTGTAGGGATTTGCTTACACAAGTACAAATGCATCTCAGTTGATGCAGACCAGGGATTTTATTATTAAATTATAGCTATACCACCCTCATCATAATGACAAAATAAAAATATGTAAATTTTATCTTACACTGTGCATCCCAGTCTTGTTCACTGTCATGGTACTTTCAAGACACAATGAACATGGTTAGTTATTTCCGCACCATATATAATCCTTTACCAAAATGATATTGTTGTAATAATTTCATTTTTCTTCATTTCCAGGAATTCTGTATGGCACCATGACAATGGAACTTGGAGGAAAGGTTACCATTGACTGTGAGAAGAGCAATCATCGGGCAGAACTAGAATTCAAATTAAAGGTAACCATCTTTGTCTAACATTTGTAACTTGTTTTCAGTGCCACTTTCTTTTCTGTAGTTGTTTCTATTCCCTTTTTAGGGTTTTCCCCTGAGTTTTCCCATTGGAGCTAGTCTTGCCAGTGTTTACAATACAGTAGTTCTGTGCAATGTATGTAAAAGGGATATCTTGAATAAAATCATGAGACACCTTCAATAACAACAAAACAAATCAATTTCCTCCCTGAAAAGAGTACAAGTATCTTCAGGGCCTTTCAAGATGGTGTTATAAAATTGTAAACAATGGTTTAAGGGAGACAGGACTCACAGAGTCAAACTTTATGACTGTTTTAGTAGCAGAGGTAAGATTCACCAGCCACTCTCTTTTGCCAGCTCACCATTTTATGTCTGTCAACCAGATAAATTAGACATTGTATTGTGTCCCTATTGCTCTATACATGATCCTGCATTTTTAGTATCTTTTTTGGGAATATGGCTGTAAGGACTATCATCTAGAAGGCCTGCACTACTAAATTCAACTATGTACCACTAATTTTAGTGCAGTCAACCCATCTCTAAAGTTCTCCCAAATTGGTGCCTACAAGATAATCTAAGCAGTACATAATCTTAATGTCTTTGATTCTGTACGTGAGACTCTATCAAAGCTATATATGAAGTGCCTCATAGTTTCATGCAAACACCTGAGATCTTCAAAACCTATGTTTTGTCACATGACATAAATTAGATTATTTGGAGGCCAGTAAGAAGCACTCAGGATATAGAAATGAACTTGTCTGGATATTGAGGGCTGTCAGTTTTGCTCCTCTTTGGCCTCTAGTTAATATAATTTTAGTCTGAATTGTTTTTTCTTTCCAGGCTGAACAATATATTTTTTCTTCCCCTCTCCTCCCAACAGCCATTCTTCGGTGGCAGCACAAGCATTAATCAAATCTCGGGGAAGATTAAATCAGGAGAAGAAGTGCTGGCAAGCCTCGACGGACACTGGGTAAGAAATTGTAATCTTCTTTACTGACAGTTTAAAAATGCCTGCCCAGACTGCCGAGGGAGAGTTGGGAATAACCTTGTGTTTCATGCAGCTTTGAAACTGATCTTCAATTTAAAAAGAAAAGGTTCTGGTGTAAAATTTATACAACCGGCAGTTCCATTTACTCAGACATAAATCTTGCTGATGTGATTCCTACTGCTGACTCAAATTCTGTAAATTTAACCCACTTGACTTCAGTCTAGCAATAAAGCTCGAGTGTGAGCCAGTCGCCAGTGAAGTAATGGTTAGATCAGGGATGAGCAACTGTAGGGCCTGCATCTCCCATCAGACCTAGATAGGACAGCATAACCAATAACGAGGGACTGTGCACATTGCAGTCCAAATAAACCTTATAATCCAAGATTTTATTGAAATGTTCTTTCTAGAAATCTTCAGGAGATTCTGTAATCAGTTTTAGCAGAAGTAGATATAATAGAGTCATGCTGGAACACCTATAAAATTCCCAAATAAATGTTCTTTCTGGTAAACAAACACACACACACACTATTTATTGAGCTTTATATAATATCAGTAAACAAGAAATGCAATAAAATTAGCAATTTTGTATTTGCATTTTTTCACTTTTAGAGGGGTCCTTGCCCCTAACTCTAGTGAACATGGAGAGCAGACTGTATTGTTTTTAGGAGTTGCATTTGATTAGATTATTGGAACACAATGTCCTCTATGCCACAGTAGAGCAGAAGATACTTAAGAGGTGATATGATTATAGCTTGTAGGCCAAGGGAAACCTATATTCCAACATCTATCACCATTAGCACAGCTGACTAGGGCTGATGGAAGCTGGAATCCAGCAACATCTGTTGGATCACAGAAACTCCAGCCCTAGTCCAAGAACAGGATATTTAATCCCATTGTATGGCTGTGAAAAAACATGAAGTAGTGTGGTGTGGTGGTTTGAGCATTGGACTGTGACCTTAGAGACCAGAGTTCAAATCTTCGCTCAGCCGTGAAAAACCCACTGGGTGACCTTGGGCAAGTCACACACTCTCAGCCTCAGAAAACCCTGTGAGGGGGTTAGAGTCAGAGAAAGGCAATGGCAAAACCTCTTCTGAAAAAATCAGACCAAGGAAACTCCATTAAGACCACCATATATCAGAAGCAATTTGAATGCATATAACAGGAGCAACAAATCTTTGTGCGCTGTCTTGTGACAAAGGCAGAATAAAGGAGGAAGGGCAAGATGTCAGGACACAAAGAGCCTCTAGGATTTTAAAAAATGCAATTTAGTTTAGCTTAATATTGAGAATCAATTTTATTAGACTGCACCTCCCAATGTTATTAGACTTCACCTCCTATCAGCCCAAACCAATGTAGTCAAAGGTGAGAGAATACGGGAACAACAGCCAGAGTCCCAAACAGATGTCGAGATTTGTCCCAACAATTTCAATTTTAAATAACCCTAGTTATTTAACATAATACAAGTTCCACTGGGGAATAAGGCTATTCCATAGTTCCTGAAATCTTTCAAGAGTTTGTAAAATAAGAAGCACATAAAACTCTCTGCTCTAAAATTGTTGCAATGTAGAATTTCAGTAGTGAAGGTGGTGAAGTAAAAAAAAAATGGGTAAAAGAAAGAATTGTACCTCACAAGAGAATTAAGTCCATTCATTTCCACCTTGAAGGGCTTGAGCAGATATTCTGCTGTCTTGTGCTAATGATAAATTCTGGTTCTTTTGTTCCTTTCCAGGATGGAGAAGTATATATAAATGATCTGAAAAATGTCAGCACAGAGATTTTCTGGAACCCAACCAATGAAGTACGAAAGCAGAGACTTAAGCGTCACATTGTGCTGTTTGAAGAGCAAACAGAATTTGAATCTGAGAGGTAAGTGAGTGAGCGAAATGGTAGAAACCTGCCAATGGAACTCTGAGAAATTAAAGCAAAGGAAGAAGGAACTCACAGATGTCCAGGACCTTATAAGAGATCATGAATAGTAGTGAGGGAGCTGATAAGGGAATCTAAATGGAGCAACTTCTTTCCTATTCACCCCAAGGGCCAAAGAAGGCAGCCATCTGTCAGGGGTGCTTGAATGAGATTTCCTGCTTCTTGGCAGGGGGCTGGACTGTATGGCCCAGGAGGTCTCTTCCAACTCTATGATTCTATGATTCTAAGACAGATATTTAAATGTGTAGGTACTTGGTGGTAATTATGTATTTCAGTTTACTCTAGAGAAAGAACCAGCAGGTGGGAACTAGGTGGTTCCTACTGTGAATGTTTGGAAAATTTAATTCCATAAATATATATATATACATATACACGTACGCTATGATCTGGAATGTCCTTGTTCCCTGCTATAGCCATTTATATTGCAAAGTAGTGATCTATTTTGATAGGTTCCATTTTGCAATAGATATTTGTGCCACAGTGGTCCTGATTAGACCATGATCACAGTGGTGAGAGAATTTAAATCTGTCTTAATGTCATACCAATGATGAAAGAAGCCTGAAAGGGAGAAGGAATCTCTGAACTGTAAGAATTTTGGTCTTTAATGTTAATTAAATATAATCTCTTGTGTACTACTGGTAACCATTTTTAATTTAATATTGGTCTTAAGCCTCTTCCCATTCCACTTAAAAATAGTTCTAGGGTCTCAGAACCCCATCACCTATTTTGCTGTTTTGATAGACTCTGGCAGCACGTGACAAGTGCCATCGGTAAAGGGGACCAGAACAAAGCAACTCAAGAGAAATTTGTGTTGGAAGAGGAACAGAGGAATGCAGCCCGGGAACGGAAGGAGAATGGAAATGAGTGGAAGCCACTCCTCTTCTGGCATGATTCCACCACCAATGAATGGCATTACAAATATGAAGAGTGAGTGATTTTAGAACGTGATAGTGAAAAGTTCTCTGTGTAGATCAGGAGGAAACCTGCTGTGCTACAGCCACATGCAGCTTTTTGAATGAGAACATCCTATAAATGCACATTGTCTGGTACAAACACTGGTAAAAGCTAGTTTGTAAGTTTGGTATACATGGTTTCTTGTAAATTTGATAGCTTTTTTCACAAGCTTTTTTTCCTTTTAAAAGTTTAAGGCCCTGGGACCCACTGAATGACATTGCCCAATATGAAAAGGACGGGATACTTCAAACCATGCAGAGGCACTTACCCAATCGAATGTCAGCTCACAAAAATATGCACATCAGCAACAAAGTCCGACACAAGGTAACCAGCAATCCTTGAGAAAGTCTATCCCTTCATATTTTTCATACTGTTTGGATACATATAATATCCATTTACGCCTGTTTTCTGAATGGTACATAGTAAGCCAATTTGCAGCCTGTGATCCTACAATTAATCTTTCTTGAGCCAGGTTGGGGAAGATGGCAGCCCACTTATAGATTCATTATTCCCGTGACCTGGCAGTGCAATTACTATTCCTGTCTGTTTTTCAATGTTTTTGTCTGCAAAGATTTTATATATTTTCTCCTTTAAACCCATTACAATTTTCCTTTCAAATTCCAAGTCCAGAGCTTGCAGCTTCCCCAGCATTATTTGGGAATGTGTTCATTCAGATTATTATGGTGGATGGGTATTTCAGGTGAAATAGTTTAACCAGCAGGCCAATGGACAGATTGTTGGAGCTTTGGACTACTGTGTTCAATTTCCTGATATGAGATAACCAATTTGGCTAGCTTTGGTAGTAGTTTTTTACCTGTGAAATGAGATGAAATGTAGAATTGAAATGATATTTATATCTCACTGGAGGATTCTGAGGACGAAAAAGACAAGAGAACAATTTATTGCACAATCTACTTGTGGAGCTGTAATGCTAATCTCCAAATTTTAAATGTATGTTAGAACATTTAAAGGGGAAGAGATATGAAGGCCTTGAACAGGTCATTTCCATAGAAATGTGTAGGGTTATTTATGAGGATTTCCACCCAGCTTCATTCGCCCTTGAGGTGATGAACCTCAGCAGCTCCCACTGAAGTTCAGATAGTTATAAATACTTCGCTGATATCTTTTGCCTCCCCAAATCTCTGGGGATGCTTTGTTGTGAGTTTTGTGCATCCGGATTGTGGTTTTGTGGTGTGGTTGTGTTGTTACAACCAGGAGGCAAGGCTTTTGCGTTGTGTTGTCAAGTATATTTTCTGCATTGTTCCATTCAGAGGTCTGCAAATGATTGTCGACGCCGTAAAGCCAGTGATCAACCGTCCAATAACAGCCAGAACACAGAAAGTAGCTGTTCAACACCTGAGTCCATGCAGGAACTTTCAGATGATGATGGTAAATGTGTTACTGTGTTCTGATCCATTGTGCTCTTTCTGTTTACCCACATCTTTCAGGAACTTGCCACTGCCATCCCTCCTAGAAACAAATGCATTTGAGATATGTTGCAGTTCCATTATCATAATTTCCCAAATTACCCAAGTTGTAGATCTATGGAAGCCCTTTTACTGGTTGATTATCCATTGATATCAACCTATCTACTCACCTACATACCCATGTTGCAACTTGAGATTTAGCAGTTCTTAATTGCCATCAAATCAACATAGACTAATAGCGGCCCCATAAATAAGCCCACTATGGCACTGCTTTCTGTAGTGGTGGGACTGCATGCTCCTGTGAAATAAAAGATCATGCTGACATCAACAATGCTGCTGGTAGGGTATCAACTGACAAAGAGACTTTTGCTAAACGTGCCAAACAGCTACTTGCCAGCAGTAGTACAGGGGCAGGATGACATTGGCGAATGATTTCTCAGAGACAATGTCAGTGACACCATAGCTAATGCTAGTTGGTACTGCACAAAAGGGATCAAAGAAGGTCTCTCATTCATAGGATCACCATAGGCTAAAGTCAATTTGATGGCAGTTAACAACCAATAGGTAAGCAGATAGGTAATCAATGTACTGTATCACTTTTTAAAAACTTTTTCCATATATGTTGGAGTGATTTCTCCTCTCCTCTAGAAGAAAGAAAACTGCAAAACATGTAAAACACTAGAGCCTTCCCATTTACAAAACACACTGTAATCCTGCTGTTATCTCACCATTTTACCATAGGTTTTGAAAGCCCGTGTACTCAGTGTGGGAAGGAATCTGATCATTTGAAGGAAATTCACACTGCTGTCTTATCCCTCCAGAGAGCTCAACAGGATATACACAGGTATGGCCTTTCCTTATTAATGCAGTAACCTTATCAAACTTTCAATAACTATGCATAGTTACAGCAATATTGTATGCTGTTCTCAGGGACTCATTCTTCAAGAGTGCCAGGCAGTAAACTGGTTAATGTTACTAAGTGTGAACCAAAGTACAATGATAGTCGTTGGTCCAATCTGGAAAGTCAAATCAATGAAATGAACAAAGGTTATTGTCATGCCCCACAGAGGCTTTTATTATTTTCTTTGTCAAGCCTCAGTTATCCCCTTAATTAAAATGGGTGCAGTTATTTTCTGTATCTTTTTTGTGGGAGAGAACCTTAGTAAGACCCCGTCCCTTTAAGAACCCCCCTCCCTTTAAACGGTTATCTTCCTTCAGATCAAATGATTGTGGAACAAGCAAAAACTGAAGACATGTTTTTTGCTTGTGGAGTGGTTTTAGAAAATGGGAAGGGACGACTGTGGACATCTAGAAATTTGCCATGATGGCTTTATTAATTTATTTATTTACAGTATTTATATTCCGCCCTTCTCACCTCGAAGGGGACTCAGGGCAGATCACATTGTATACATATAAGGCAAACATTCAATGCCATACACATAGAACAAGACAGAGACAGACACAGAGGCAATTTAACCTTCTCCTGAGGGGATGTTCGATTCCGGCCACAGGGGGGAGGAGCTGCTTCATCCACTGCGATGGCACTTCTTCATTCCAACTTCCAATGGATGATTTTTTTATGGAGTCGTAAATTAGTTAAATTAGCCTCCCCACTTTATAGTGGTACCTTAATTTCCTACTTGATAGATGCAACTATCTTTTAGGTTGCTAGGTCAGCAACGAGCAGGGGCTATTTTTTATTTTTAATTGTCGGGTGCTTACCCCGCCACGGGCTGGCCTCGAACTCATGACCTCTTGGTCAGAGTGATTTATTGCAGCTGGCTGCTCACCAGCCTGCACCGCAGCCCGACCCCATGTGTTAAGCTAAGTTACAAGGTGAAAGGAGGAAAGGTTGATGCCTCACTAGTAGTTGTGCAGGTATGTCATGGCATCTGGAATGCCTACAGGAATGGAAACAAAATGGTGAGGCACTTAAAATGTATTTAAGTGCCACACCATTGTATTATAAGAACTAAAATTCTAAAACCTTGATTTATTTCTATCACTTTGGGGGGAAAAGAAAGTTGGGAAACAAAGAGGCCTAAAAAGGTATGGTATTCTTGAAAGTCAATAAGCTAACAGGAAGAAAAGGAGAGTGTTACATTATCTTTGTAAATCTTTTTTATTATCAGAGAAACGGTAAGTATGGCCCGAATATTTTTCCCGAGTTTCCTTTGCTCACATCCTGAACTGATTTGGAATTTTATCTCTATAGAATCTGCCTCTGTAAGCACCAGTTTCCTTTCTGAACAACCATTGCTTAATTCATTCTTTCAGAAACCTCACTGCTCTGAACAAAAAGTCCCTCTACAGGAGGACCTCATCAGAAAACCTCTTCATGGACTCTCGCTGTTGGTTCCTTCTGTGCATCTTTCTCACGTGTCAGCTCTTTATTAATTATGTTTTCAAATAAAAATCATGGTGGCATTTGGGCAGCAATAAGAATGACCAGCTGCAGGAGCGGGGAGACTGAAAGGCAAGGAGCCCACTGAGGCATCAAGCACTTTACTACCGACACAGCAGCCAGGGGCAAAAGAAAGAGAGAACAAGGCGAACCAGGGAACCTGCAGAGTTGTGTTCTTCAAATTTAATGTCATTGCCTTTTTTACATGTACATCTACAAGGACCTCTTTACCTGTATGGGCCTTAATGCTAAAGCCAAATGTAGCTTTAATTGTGCAATTTTTGTTTTCTATGTCTGGTCGTTTTCTGATGCAATTAAAAGTTACTAACAAGTATTTGTGCCCCCTCTAACACTACCAACATCTACTTGGGTTTGTAATATGGTTCCTAGTGGCTTGTTTTGTAGCTGTTCTACAGAACGAAGAGGGCACCTGGACATTGATCCAGGTGCCTTCTGGAAAGGAACATCAGGCAACCAGATAGAAAATTAAGCCAACTGGGTATAGATAGCACAGCTTCTCCTTGGATCTTCTCACACACCACATCCCTATGAACAGCACACCACATTGCATTCCACCAAGTTGTAAATATGCATGATTTCTTAATGCCCTGTCCTTTTAGGAAACACGAGGCCTCCCATTCATAGGCAACAATGCCCTGCCAGAGGGTTAGAAAAGCTTGATTATGAATCAGTTCGGGGATATAAGTCTCAGAGTTTTTACATTGATTAAAACCCACAAACACAAGCACTGTATAAAGGAATGCAAACAATATTTAAAGGAATGCTTCTGAAAAGTACCGTTATTCCCAGCAGGGGAAAAGAGAATGACCGTATATGAGCACTTCTGTATATAGTTCATTTTGTATGCCACAGAAATCACTACAGTATTGGGGTTCACTGGGCATATACTGTGGCATAGGAAGGTTTTGTCCACTGATGCATCCAGGGCAGCTTTATGGGTAGGTGCAAGCAACTGCTTCTGTACGTTTCTTTTGGGTGATCACTTGTAACTAGTTGGCTCAGCTTCCCTGTGCTTTGTATCAAAGGACAACTGCTTTCTAGTATCACAGAATGCCCCCTTCCCCTCTCTAGGGCTGATCCTGTGATTGTGTGAAGGCACCTTGTGTATGTTCTTTGCTCATAGGTACATTTAAAGGTTAATGGTCAGGATTAGTAAGGGTTTGCCACTGCATCCTCTGACTCTGTTGATAGTCTTCCTATTTTTACACCATTTTTAAAAGATTTGCAATATTTTATGTAGATTCGCAGCCAGTACTAAGCCTTTCTTTTCTGGCCTGAAGTAGTTCCAAGTGGTAAGTACTGCTATATATATAAAAAGATTATATATATATATATACAGCCTTAAAATATTTAGTGGTGGTGCCAGTCTGGGCTAACTTTCATTGTAAATGTTTCCAGATTTTTAACTACATTCCTTGTGATGTTCCCTCATTAGGGGAAATTTTGTTTGTGCTTGATATGTTGAAATAAATTACACAACTTTCACTTATACCGTCTTTGTGGCTCGATCATTGTAGTACATATGACTTCTTTTTTGCTATTGACCTTTCTTGTGCAAGAAATATTTATGTGTCTATTTGCAGAATTTCTGTCATACCTCATTTTGTAAGATCTCCTCCTGGCTTATAATAAAACCGAAAGACAGTAAACATTTAAAACAATAAAATATAAACATTCTAAAAACATTTACATACTGTATAATTGTAAAAGTTTAAAACAATACAGAAGCATGCATCTACACACACTGGATAGTTATTAGGTCTCAAAAGTTTTTATTAAAAGACAAGCATTAACTTGATGCTGAAATGAAACCAATCTCTGAACCAATTGGACCTCCATCGGAAGGGCTTCCCAACCAGGGTCCACAACTGAAAAGGCCATCCTCCATGCCTGATTTTAGGAGGACCTCCTTGCTCTCCATAAAAGATTTAGCAATATATTGAAGGCCTGTAGGAGAGGAGGAAATTTGTTCGGGCTGTAGATGCAGTTCAAGCTGCAGACAGACACATTTTGGACTTTACACAAACTGGTTAGCTTGCAGTTCACTGAAATGAAGACTATATCTGTGAGTATGTGTCAGGAAACGTGCTCATTTTGGCCAGTGTATTATATTCATTGGGTTGCTGTAAGTTTCCCGGGCTGTTTGGCCACGTTCCAGAAGCATTCTCTCCTGATGTTTCGCCCACATCTATGGCAGGCATCCTCAGAGGTTGTGAAGATTCACAACCTTATTCACCGATATATCACAGTCCTAGACACTTGGGAAGTGTCCAAAGTGTGATCCAATACCAAAGCCAGCATAGTGATCTTGTTTGCTGTGTCCTAATCTTGTTATGTATCTAATAATAATAATAATAATAATAATAATAATAATAATAATAATAATAATAATAATAATCCAGCATGTCTATCTTGTTTGCTGTGTCATAAAATAATAATAATAATAATAATAAATAATAACAATAATACCTCTAATTAATATTCTATCCTAGCCCTCCCACCCACAGCATGCTAAGGTTGTGATTGACTGGAAATATCATCATCATAGGCTGTCGCTCATGGCCGAGTAGGATTGTCTTCCAGAAATAGAGCCTTGGCAATGGATCTGTAAGTGACTGTAGATACCTATTCTGATCTGCATAGACTTTTGCATTGAGGACATACATTCCAGACAGAAGGCAATCCCAACAAGAGTTGGCTTGGTGCACCTTCCTCTTGGCCCATTTCTCCCATTCACCTTCCATTCGTGCCTCTTCAAAATCCACAGCACTGTTGGTAATAGCTGACCTCCAGTTAGAACACTCAAGGGCCAGGGCTTCCCAGTTCTCAGTGTCTGTGCCACACTTTTTAAGGTTGCTTTTAGACCATCTTTAAATCTCTTACATTCTGTTTTCCGTTCTTGAGTTGAGCGTATAGTCACTGCTTTGTGAGATGGTGATCGGGGATTCGGACAGTGTGGCTAATCCAGCAAAGCTGATGGTGTTGGAGCATGGCTTCAATGCTTGTGGTCTTTGCTTCTTCCAGAACGCTGTTTGTCCGCCTGCCTTCCAAAGAGATCTACAGGATTTTTTCGGAGGCAACACTGATAGAATTGTTTCAGAGAGTGACGTTTATAGACAGTCCACATTTTGCAGGCATATAACCATGCTGGGAGGACAATGGCTTTATAGACATACCATTGTGGAGATGCTACATTCCATAGTTTGTCAGCATTTTTAATTGGACCAAGCAAAATGCCATTCGAGTGTGGAAGTGTCTGTGTTCTCCCATTCAGAGGCATTTTCTCTGGTTCAAATAAAGCCAAATTCTCAATGATGGAGTTTTTTCTTGCTTTCTTTGAAATCTTGATAATTTAGCACAGTTATCTTTATGTGAAAAATGCCTCTATCTACTGCTGTGAGAAAGGTTGTGCACAAATCCAAAACAATTTTTAAAAGCTGAGGAAAATGTTTAAAAAAGCACTTTTTGCTTTCTTAAAAATAAACAGGCAAGATATTTTTACAGTGCCAAACAGAAAAAAACTAGATTTCAACTTATGAACCTCGAGGCATTGTTGAATAAATAGCCATAGGTTTTAAAACAGTAGAATGGGCCACATATAACGTTCTCTGGAGGATAAAACGAAGACTGGCATCTGGTGTTGTCAAAGGCTGTCATGGCCAGAATCACTGGGTTGCTGTGAGTTTTCTGGGCTCCATGGCCATGTTCCAGAACCATTCTCTCCTGATGTTTAGTGTCTATGGCAGGCATCCTCAGAGATTATGAGGTCTGTTGGAAACTAGTTAAGTGGGATTTATATATCTGTGGAATGTCCAGGGTAGGAGAAAGAATGTGTGAATGTTGCAATTAGCCACATTGATTAGCATTGAATGGCCTTGCAGCTTCAACGCCTGACTGCTTCCTACTCTGAGGATCCCTTGTTGTGAGGTGTTAGGTGGCCCTGATTGTTTCTTGTCTGGGATTCCCCTGCTTTTTCAGTGTTGCTCTTTATTTACTTTCCTGCACTCTTGTCTGTTGAAGGCAGGTGTGGATGTTTTAGAGCCTGGCTCTAAAATCAGGACAGTAAACAAAGAGCAACAATCAAAGGAAAGGGGAATTCCAAACAGGAAACAATCACAACCTCTGAGGATGCCTGCCATAGATGTGGGCGAAACGTCAGGAGAGAATACTTCTGGAACATGGCCATACAACCCGGAAAACATACAACCACCCGGTGATTCCAGCTATGAAAGCCTTCGACAACACAAATCAGGGCCAGCTAACATCTCCCAACAAAGGCAGGAAGTAGGCAGGCTTTGAAGCTGAAAGGCTATTCAATGCTAATCGAGGTGGCCAATTGCAACATTCACACTTGTCTCCAACAGACAAGAGACCTTTCTCCCACCCTGGAAACTCCACAGATATACAAAACCCACTTTCCTCGTTTCCAACAGACCTCACAACCTGTGAGGATGCCTGCCATAGAGCCCGGAAAACTCACAACAACCCACCGGCATCTGGTTTCCAACTGAGGGCAAGATGGAAGCATCACGGCTGGCTTCATGGGCTCCTCTGCGCATGCCCGCTTGCCCGGAAGAGCCCCCGCCTCGGAGCTGCTGCTCTGCTCTGTGGCGCAAATACAGGAGAGAGGGAGAGGGAGAGAGGGAGGGAGCGCGCAATGGCCACGTTCTTCGGGGAAGTGGTGGCCGCCCGGTCCCGCGCGGGGCTGGACGAGGAGGAGGAGGAAGAAGAAGCCGCTGCTCAACGCCAGGAGACGCCGGAGGACCGCCAGATCCGCCTCGCCCTCCAGGAGAAAAGGTAGACCGGGAGGGAGGGGTGCATGATCCACCCACAGTGTAGAATTGACGCAAGCTGAGCCAGCTCGAATTTCCAGGACTCCGCGCTGTGGAATCATGGGAGTTGCAGTTTGGAGAAGCTCCAGCATTCTCGGCCAAAGAAGGCTACAGACTGGGTTGCTGTGAGTTTTCCGGGCTGTATGGCCATGTTCCAGAAGCATTCTCTCCTGACGTTTCGCCCACATCTATGGCAGCATCTTCAGAGGTTGGGAAGTCTGTTGGAAAACTATGCAAGCGGGGTTTATATATCTGTGGAAGGTCCAGGGTGGGAGAAAGAACTCTTGTCTGCTTGTTATGGAAACCATGAAATGAACAAAATCTGCTTTAAAAACCCTAAAATCAGAACAGTAAATAAATTATAACACTCAGAAAACAGGAATTCCAGACATGAATCAGTCAGGGCCAGCTGACACCTCCCAACAAAGGATTCCCCCAGGCATTTTTTTTTCGTGTCAGGAGCAACTGGAGTTGCTTCTGGAGTGAGAGAATTGGATGTCTGCAAGGACGTTGCCCAGGGGACGCCCGGATATTTTGATGTTTTACCATCCTTGTGGGAGGCGTCTCTTATGTCCCGGCATGGAGCTGGAGCTGATAGAGGGAGCTCATCTGCGCTCTCCCCGGGTGGGATTCGAACCTGGCAGCTTTCAGGTCAGCAACCCAACCTTCAAGTCACAAGGCTTTTATCCCCTAGGCCACCAGAGGCTCCATTCCCCAGGCATAAAGCAGCCAGACTTTGAAACTGCAAGGCCATTCACACTTGCCTCAAGCAGTCAAGAGTTCTTTCTTCCACCCTGGACTTTCAACAGATAGATAAACCCCACTTGCAGAGTTTTCCAACAGACCTCCCAACCTCAGAGGATGCCTGCCATAGATGTGGGCAAAACGTCAGGAGAGAATGCTTCTGGAACACGGTCATACAGCTCGGAAAACTCACAGAAATCCAGTGGTTCCAGCCATGAAAAACTTCAACAACACAAGCCTAAATATCTTGGGAAACTACAGCTCCCAGGAGTCCATTGCATTGAACCATGGCAGTCCAAGTGGGGTCAAACCACACTAATTCCCACCATGTAGATGCACCCGAGGACACCCCGCCCTGCACCCAATTCGCCCCTGAGCATGTGCAGAGTACCTCCCACCACGATGCTAAATAATTGCAGCCCTTTTTTCTGCCGCACTACATTGATATAATGCTATTACAGGCAGAGTCTATCTTATCAGAAATGCTTGGGACCAGAAGTGTTTTTCAGATCCCACACCCCACACCCTGATTTTTGAAGAGCTGCATAGACATACAGGGTGTTTTAATGTGTTTTAACTTAAAACTTGGGAGTTCTTTCTCAAACACCCTGTATATAATGAGATATTATGGAGGAGAAAAGGTAGTTGGCCAGAGCCCAGGAAGAGAGACATGAGAGGAAGACATTCAGCACCACCTTTCTGAAATCTGCAGCCCCTGAGCATGTGCAGAGTGCCAGCCCCCGTGTTGAATCATTGCAGACCCCTTTCCATCTTCACACATATCTAGAACTCTGTCCACACTGCTTTTACAAGTTTAGTATCCTTTATCCGTAATGCTTAGGTTTTGGATTTTGGATTTTTGGAATACTTGTACAGTAGAGTCAACGGGATTCTGGCCTGCATCAATAGGGTATAGCGTCTAGATCCAGGGAAGTCATGCTCCCCCTCTATTCTGCCTTGGTCAGACCACACCTGGAATACTGTGTCCAATTCTGGGCACCACAGTTGAAGAGAGATGTTGACAAGCTGGAAAGCGTCCAGAGGAGGGCAACTAAAATGATTAAGGGTCTGGAGAACAAGCCCTATGAGGAGCGGCTTAAAGAGCTGGGCATGTTTAGCCTGCAGAAGAGAAGGCTGAGAGGAGACATGATAGCCATGTACAAATACGTGAAGGGAAGTCATAGGGAGGAGGGAGCAAGCTTATTTTCTGCTGCCCTGCAGACTAGGACACGGAACAATGGCTTCAAACTACAGGAAAGGAGATTCCACCTGAATATCAGGAAGAAGTTCCTCACTGTGAGAGCTGTTTGACAGTGGAACTCTCTGCCCCGGCCCGTGGTGGAGGCTCCTTCTTAGGAGGCTTTTAAGCAGAGGCTGGATGGCCATCTGTCAGGGGTGCTTTGAATGCGATTTCCTGCTTCTTAGCAGGGGGTTGGACTGGATGGCCCATGAGGTCTCTTCCAACTCTACTATTCTATGATTCTATGAAACGGGCCGGCAGAAGCTTGGATAAGCGAATAACTTGGATAATAAGGAGGAATTAAGGAAAAGCCTATTAAACATCAAATTAGGTTATGATTTTACAAATTAAGCACCAAAACTTCATGTTATACAACAAATTTGACAGAAAAAGTAGTTCAATATGCAGTAATGTTATGTTGTAATTACTGTATTTGAGAATTTAGCACCAAAATATCACGATATATTGAAAACATTGAAAACAAAAATGGCTTGGATTATCCAGAAGCTTGGATAAGCGAGGCTTGGATAAGTGAGACTCTACTGTATTTGCATTTGAGTACAAAAATGAGATATCTTGAAGATGGGAGTCCAATCTAAACACAAAATTCATGTATGCTTCATATACATCAGGCATGGGCAAACTTTAGCCCTCCAGGTGTTTTAGACTCCAACTCCCACAATTCCTAACAGCCTACTGGCTGTTAGGAATTGTGGGAGTTGAAGTCCAAAACACCTGGAGGGCTAAAGTTTGCCCATGCCTGATATACATCTTATGTACATAGCATAATTTTACACAGTATTCTGTTTTATTCAGGGAGGTTCACCTTGTCTGGAATCCAGGACTGAAGGCCTCTACGGAGGAGCAGCTTCCTTGCTCAAAGTTCATCGTGGCTGTCGGTCAGAACGCAGTAGGTAAGCAGTACTAATAATTTCCTTGCTTGCTTTGATTGTTTAACCCACTGTGAACACCTTGTAGAATCATTTCCATCAGCTTCAGTATATCTCCCCAATTTATGCATAATATAAAATATTTATTTGAAATGTATTGCTAAATGGTTACATTGCAAATGTATTGGATAACAACATGCCAGACACAACAATGCTCCATAAACTAAATCTGGCTTTGTTTACAGCATTCTTGTCTTCCTTTGTTTTGAGTTCGGACTCCTGGGAGGTAGTTGGATCAGTCAAATTATGGAACGAGTGGACCAGAACATCAAACACAACCAAATTCCTTCCAGCAGATTCCTTCTGTTTGTTTTATCGCTTGATTTCAGATCCTACTGTAAGTAACCACTTTCTTTTCTGCCTTTTGCCTCAAAGAGGGTTGGAAGATAACTAATGTAGGTACCTGCTGCTAGCTCAGCATATAATTGTCTGAGATTCCATAGGTAATCTGTTAAGTGAGGCACCAACGATCCTATTTGCCTTACATTGTAATGTCTACACCCATATTTAAGTGTTGGGATACCATAAATGTGGTTTGGGACCAGTGTCAGCAATATTGAGTGTTTTGGGTTGCTGTGAATTTCCTGGGCTGTTTTGCCATGTTCCAGAAGCATTCTCTCCTGACGTTTCACCCACATCTATGGCAGGCATTCTCAGAGGTTGTGAGGTCTGTTGGAAACTAGGCAAGTGGGATTTATATATCTGTGAAAATTTCAGAGTGGGGATAAAGAACTCTTGTCTGTTGAAGGCAAGTGTGAATGTTGCAGTTAATCACCTTGATTAGAATTGAAAAGCCTTGCAGCTTCAAGGCCCGGCTGCTTCCTGCCTGGGATAATCCTTTGTTGAGAGGTGTTACCTGTCTGGAATTCCCGTGTTTTTTGAGCTCTTTATTTACTATCCTGATTTTAGAGACTACACAGAGAAGCCATTGAAATCCACAAGCATGTGGACAATTTGAACAGAAAGGAGGAAACTATGAAAATGTACAAAATCTGGCTACTCTAAAAAAAAACTCTAAAATCAAGACAGTAAATAAAGAACAACACTCAGAAAACACAGGCATTCCCGACATGAATCAATCAGGGCCAGCTAACACCTCCCAACAAAGGATTCCCCAGGCAGGAAGAAGCCAGACTTTGAAGCTGTGAGGCCATTCAGTATTAATTAAGCTGGCCAGCTACACCATTCACACGTGTCTCAAGCAGACAAGAGTTCTTTCTCACACCCTGGACATTCTACAGGTATATAAATCCCACTTGTATAGTTTCCCAACAGACCTCACAACCTCTGAGGATACCTGCCACAGATGTGGGCAAAACATCAGGAGATAATGTTTCTGGAACATGGCCATACAGCTGGGAAAACACAGGAACCTAGTGATTCTAGCCATGAAAGCCTTCGACAACACATTGCATGTTTTGCTTAGAATTATAAAGAAATGTGAATGTCCAGAGAAAGGAACCTAGAACACTAATAGAGGTATCCAAATACGTTTTTGTGTTTTTCCACATGTAAAAATCTTTGATGAACTAATTTTTATTTTAAATATGAATAAAATGTAAGAAATGAGTTCACTTCCTGCTCCCCTGACATACTTTCTCAAAATGATTTCTAAGCTCCTTAGGGCGTCATGTTGGAAAGGAACTTGCATAACTTACACAATACTTGATCTTTCCAGGTATTTGGCCCTGGAAATCAAGTGTAAATCCAATGGTGGATTATTTTAGCAAATAATATTTTAACTTATTCATGTATACCCACAGATGTTATAAGCATCATATATGAAACCATGTAGGCCGACTTCATATCATGGACTTTCTGCTTTTAATGTTTTGATTTTCTAGTCTTAATGTTAACACTTTTTTTAAAAAAACAACAACCTAGTTTTAATGTTTTAAAGTTTTACATTTCTGGTCTGTGACCATAACAATAACATTCATTAAATTGCTAGGGAATCCTTCAATCAGGAAGGAAAATGTACAAAATCTCCCTAGATCTGTTTGTTTTGTGGGGATGGGGTGGGACGGGCCGGGGCTCAATCTCAATGCTCAATGCTATAGTAAAGGCACCTTTTTAAATAGTGCTTGTGGAGAAAAATAGGTGATTTGAGGAGTCAGAAGGGCCATGAAAAGGGGGCTCCTTTGTCATCACTGTTTTCAAAAATATAATCTCTTATATGGCATTGCAGAATTTAACAAAACCTGTTTTACCACTATTTCCAGGTTTTATTGTGCCAGTGCAATTGTTATGTGGCTGAAGATCAACAATTTCAGTGGCTTGAAAAGGTAAGAAGGACAGTGGTAAGGTTTGTGCATAGGTAACACAAAGCAGGGGTCACATAATTATTACTGGAGATGGCCATGTCCTGATTATCTTTCTCATTGGAAATCAGTTGTGAGCTGAGGGTCTGCAGCCATGTGAGTTACAGAGTAAATACACAGAGAGGGCAAATTCAGTCTCTGAAGGAACCTTGTGAAGGTGTCCTGGCTCTAAGACAGTGGTTTTCAACCTCTGGGTCCCCAGATATTTTGGCCTTCAACTTCCAGAAATCGTAACAGCTGGTAAACTGGTTGGGATTTCTGGGAGTTGGAGGCCAATATACCTGGGGACCTACAGGTTGAGAACCACTTCTCTAAGATGTATCAGTACTCTTGATTCTACAAATATTAACAGTAAATGTGTACATGCCTTCCCAGGAGTAAGTCCCATTGACCTCACTGAGGCTTGCTCCTGTATACATTGGCACAGGGTTCATTCTGTGATTTGGCTTCCTGTGTGAATGCCACTTCTCCATGGCTGCTTCCTGCACAGAGGCAGTAGGGATGTTTTCACATGAAAGGAATGTGACTAGCATCAGCTATTAACATGAAATAGCCTCAGTATAGTCACTCTTTTCATATTTGTCACACTCACCCTGAAATTTGTATCTTCATTCTAGGTATTTGGATGCCTGCAGAAGACGAATTTGACAGTATTGGTTCTCTCGTCATGTTCTGTTACAGATTATAAAACACCAGAATCAATTATAACACTTCCTTCTCCTTTTCTGAAAGCATTAAAGACAAAAGAGTTCAAGGATCAACTCTGCTGCTCCCTACTAGAACAGCCAAATATTGTACGGGATCTTCCTGCAGCAGGTATAGAATCACTTCCCGTAGCAGAAGTCTGAGGAAGGAGGCGGAAATGAACCATCCTGAAGTAGCAAAATAGCTCCCTGCCCATCTCAGATCATAGGCCACCTACACATTTAGTATCTTCGTTCCCTCTTTGTTTCCCTTTCACCGTTATTACTTATTTTCCAATAGTACAATGTTGACTTAGTGATTAGGAAGGATGTGAGTCTCTGTGGGTGAAGCATAATGCATGATCCCACCTATAAAGCGTCACAAAATGTGTGTTCTATCTGATTTGTTGGACAGTTCATGTTTTTCTTTAGTACTTCATACAAGAGCAAGTGAATGATCATTTTTGTCTTTTCTCCCCCAGTTCTCAGTTACTGCCAAGTGTGGCATATCCCTGCAGTGCTTTATCAGTGTTACACTGATGTCCTCAAACTGGATTTGGTAACAGTTGATGCTTTCAAGCCTGTTCTGTCTTCAAGAATTCTAAAGACTTTGGTCAAGGTAGGATGTAATTATTTGGTCTTATTTCAGGCCGCCTGAGTTGTTGAGAATTTGATCAATATGACCATTGCTGTGAAGAAAATTTGGATTAATGTAAATTTATGGAAAGTGCTTCTAAGCAGTTACAATTTAAAAGAGATACAGAGCCAAGCTGGCTTTTGGAAGGAAAAATGCTAGAGGCAGTATGTAAATATTTATAGTGGCTTGAGAGCATGAATGTGAAGGGATTCTGGGTTGCTGTGTGTTTCCTGGACTATATGGCCAGGTTCCAGAAGCATTCTCTCCTGATGTTTCTCCTGCATCTATGGCAGGCATCCTCAGAGGTAATGAGGTCTGTTGGAAACTAGGCAAGTGACGTTTATATATCTGTGGAATGTCCAGAGTGGGAGAAAGAACTATTGTTTGTTTGAGGAAAGTGTTAGTGTTGCAATTGGCCACCTTGATTAGCATTGAATGGCCTTGTAGCTTCAAAGCCTGGCTGCTTCCTGCCTGAGGAATCATTTGTTGTAAGAGAAGCAATTGAAATCCACACGCCTGTGGACAATTTCAGCAGAAAGGAGGAAACCATGAAAATGAACAAAATCTGACTACCAGTATTTTAAAAACTCTAAAATCAGGACAGTAAATAAAGAACAATGCTCAAAAAGCAGGGAAATTCCAGACAAGAAACAATCATGGCCAGCTAACACCTCCCAACAAAGGATCCCCCAGGCAAGAAGCAGCCAGGCTTTAAAACTGCAAGGCCATTCAATGCTAATCAAGCTGGCCAATTGCACCATTCACACTTGTCTCAAGCAGACAAGAGTTCTTTCTCCCAATTTACACATTCCACAGATATATAAACCCCCCTTGCCTAATTTCCAACAGACCTCACAACCTCTGAGGATGCCAGCCATAGATGTGGGTGAAATGTCAGAAGAGAATGCTTCTAGAACATGGCCATGCAGCCCGGAAAACTCACAGCAACCCAGTGATTCCAGCCACTGGGTTGCTATGAGTTTTCAACAACACATAGAAAGATTTCAGCTATACAGTTAGTCTTCTTCTCTCTCTGGAATTTAGAGGCATGGGTCTCCTGTGAAAGTGAAAAATCTCAAATAAAGAAATGGCTGTTTTTCACCTGTGAGAATACATCCCTGAGAATTTCTAGGTTTTCCAGCACAACTTCATGGTCAACCTTGGTTGGAATTGCATTGGAGGACCTAGAAATTCCTAGAGAGACGTTCTTTCTAGAAATGTCTATGTCCTCCAGCAAAATTGAAAGACGTTGACTATAAAGCCATACTGGAAGAGTTAAAAATGTTGCATCTAGGAATTTCTAGCCAAATCCATGAATAATTAAATCAGCAAAAGTCAAAACCCAAATGTGGAGGAACAACTGTACTTCACTCCTGCTGATGGTCTTCCTAAGGCAATTGATTGGCCTCTGTTTACACAAATTGTGGATTAGTTAGGTCTTTGGCTCAGTTAATCATGGCTGCTCTTATATTTAGGCTCCCGGGAGCTGTTGGAACATATTTTATGAATACTCTGGCATTTCCTAGCTCCCACAAGCACCTGGATTCCCTTGGAAGAAAGATAAGGACTGTTAATGTCAACCAATTGGTATCTTATACTTGAAAAATACCCTTGCCATTGAGATACACCTGCAGTATTTAGAATGAGCTACACATAGCCTTCCTTCCACAGAACTCCTAACTCTATTGAACAGTACAATCATCGTATAGGATTAAGCAACAAATGTGTGGTAGCTCTTGCTGGCTGCTCCTTTTACCATGATCCTGGAATGACACTCTCCTAATTTCTCTTCCAACAGGTAGCATAGGTGGATGGTTCTTATAACTCATTGCCAGTTACTGAACTTTATCACTGTCCCTCACTTTTAGGTTTTAATGTTTTAGTGAGATTGCTCTTCCGCCCCTATTTTTTATTGTCCTTACAACACCCAGGAGCCCTACTCAGAATTCTATACATAATCTTACCCGCTGAGTGTTCAGTTAGGTTTTAAATTGCTGTTGATGTTGTTTTATGCAGTTATAATGTTTTTAATTTTATTAACCTGTGTTTTAACTTATGCTGTTGGGCTTGTCCCCATGTGAGCCTTCCCAAGTCCCTTCAGGGAGATGGAGGCGAGATAACAAAAATAAAGTTTTTGTTGTTGTTGTTGTTATATTATGGTGCTCTGCTTTGTCCTTTTTCTGCCAAGCAACAGCTTCTTGGGTTGTTTCTGGAACTGCTGGGCGGGGGAGGGGGGGGGGAATCTTGGCTATCCAGCCTTGATTACAAAATGTAATTTTGATAAAACTGTGTTGCAGCATGCTTAGCGTTTTTAAAGAGTTGCTAAATAATGTTCCAGATCACTGTGGTATTTATCATAATTAGTTCTAAAATTTTAAGGAGGGCCAGCTCTTCCACAGTTGTGGTGTCTAACAGGAACTAGATCCCAATGGCATCTGCTGGGTTTCATACATAAATCCTTTGGACTTCATGCATGACTGATATATACATGTCTTTTTTTCTAGTACAGAGGCTTTCTTTCATCTGCCCCAACATTTATATAACTGAAAGTGTTCATATACTGAGTCTTATTTTTTGTTTTTATTTTACTTAGGACACTGCAAGAAACACAGAACTATTGATAAAGTTGGTGACAACGAATGAGACTCATAACATCTACACTTAAAATGGGCATTGTCTCTGAAGGATAATTTTCAAGTCTGATTAACCATCAGGATTTGTAAAATTAAGTTACTTTGCTGGGAAGAATTGGACGTATCACTGTAGAGCACTTGAGCTTTGTACCTAGTGTTGACTGTTATGTGGAGATTTTTATTCACTAAAATATATTAAAAGGTTACTTTTTCATTTTTCACAAGCAAGAACTTTGTTTTTTTCCTCTCATAAAAGTGAAAGAACACTTTTTCTACCAGAGGGCAAATTATATCATGTTACAGCAATGGCCCAATTTCCCTAAGAGGTACCAAATCCTGTCTCATCTTGGAAACAAAGCAGGGTCAGGCCTGGTTAGGACTTGAAAGGGAGACTGCAAGAAATTCCTGGTGATATAGTCTATGTTTTAAAAAAGAATCCTACAATAAGGTCAACATAAATCAGAGTCAGTTTATAGGCACAGAACAAGAAATAGCAAGAGATAGGATACCACAGTGCACATGAGGAAACCACAGCCTGCTATTGGCTATGGCCTTCTGCCATGGAAGCAAAGTGAGCACAAGGATTTCTAGATGCCATTGACTGTGTTGCTTATGAACTGGATAATGGCAAGGCAGGCAAGAAGATGGCAGAAAGAAATGTAGCATGGATCTTAAAAGAGCAGGCACCAGAGGTCTGAAAAGGCTCACTTTGGAAAGATTCAGGCTTAGGCAAGGTGAGTGGGACCCTGAAGAAAAGATGCCCCAGATGAATGCTGCAGAGAGGATCAAGTGCTGCAGTAATTCAGTAAATTCAGGTGCCCACTGTTATAGTCTGTATGTATATACTGACTTGTGGGAAGTGTGTGCCATAAGCCCACTGTGTTCCAAGACATTTGTATCATAGATCACTTCCAAAGTTTAATAGGTCACTTTCTGTTTTTAAAATTTGTATTTTCTGGGTTTTAAATAGCCTGGAGGGAGCAAAAAAAAGGTAGAGCAATTCTCTACCACCACTACCTAAACAGTATTGTGAAGCTTGAGGAGGTACAAACCTTTAATGTGGCAAGAGATAAATTAAGCCCTCTTAGATCTTCAAAGGGACCTATATTGTCTCCTAACAACCCATAATTTCCCATCATATTGACATAGACAGATAAGGTCTAAATACCCTGAAGGCACCAGGTCCCATCTCATCATGTAAGATAGGCAGGGTCAGTCCTGTTGTGTGGATGAGAGACCATCAATAGATGCCAAGTGCTGCAGGGATTATTTCAGAGGAAGGAACTGACAAAACCACTTCTTAAGTATTCCTTGTCTAAGAAAATCCTGCAAAATTTGCCGAGTCACTGTTAAGTCAACAGGTGACTTAAAGGCACATAGATAAACTATACCCAAGAACAGCATTATGTAATTTTATATGTATTTTATTAGAGTGGACAATAGCAGTGCTAAACATAATTGCCACTGTGTAAGCTACACTGAACTCATGTGGATTAAATGAGGGCATTGCCCCCTTAAATAAGAATTCTGCCTCCCATTACATTTTTCTACAGTCCTCATAATTTTAGCTTTGCTCAAAATGAGATGTTGAAACTTTGAAACACTGAGAGGTCTTCTGTGTACCACATACATATTCTCTTCTTAACTTTGTCCTTTTTATTGCATGTCTAAACTGTATGTCTGAAGTCAGAGCTGAAGTTTTAAGTTACACCAATAGTAGAAATTTGAGGACCAAAAACAAATTTCATAAAGAGGCAGAATTCTTACTTTTGCATTTGCCCTCCCTGTAGCCTCACCCTTGATTAGACTCTGACCCCTGCTTCAGCCTGCATAGGTTCAGCTTGTAAAACACAGTGGGCTTTGACCAAGATCTTCAGTCATCTGAAACTTTAGCTTGTATCTAGGAAAGGAATCCATCTTAGAAGTAATCATGTTTAGATGGTTAAATAGAAGTAGTAACTTAGAGCCCTTCCACACAGCCATATAACCCAGAATATCAAGGCAGATAATCCACAATATCTGCTTTGAACTGGGTTATCTGAGTCCACACTGCCATATAATCCAGTTCAGTGTGGATTTTATTCAGCTGTGTGGAAGGAGTTTCATTCATACAAGCAGGAAGATGCATATTTTGCTCAGTTTATGACTTTATATTTGACACTCAGTCATAGATAATAATAAATCATGGATTATGTTATCGCCATTAAATAGCCAGAGCAAAGTGTATCTGTTTAATACTCTTTTCATCTGAATTGTTTGTATTACTTTATGTGTGTATTTCTTATATCCTGTAAATTACCTTGCATCTCAATCTTAGATATATTTATATTTATTGTGTCAGAAGCAAATTGAGGAAACAGTTATAATGTATTTAAAAACACAAAGTTAAAAACTTCACATTATATTAGATTTTCTTTGACCAGAAGCTGGTGGTCTTAGAAAAAAGAAGAGATACAAATAAAGTAGTGGATGGATTGAAAACAATGCAATAAATTGAGTACTAACATAACATAGGCATTATTACAAATTAATAAGAAAAAATGCATTATAAAATACAACTCTGCTATACCAATGAAAAGACAGCAGAGCACGGCAGTAGTTTCCTGAAGATCAGGGGTTTTCTTGTTCAGAACATAGCATAATAACTTACGTGCCCCAAACCAATATTCTTCAGCCCTGGAAGACTATCACCAGTAAACTATTCAAGATCTTTATGGCCTGCTTTCAAGTTCCCAGTGCATATGGAAACCTACACTGTCATACAAAAGAGACCAGGGTCTAGCATATAGACTATATAACACATACAGTTTATTGTTTGAGGCATATATGTAAGTTCAATTCAGTTTTTATTAAATATTTTGAACCAAGGAGCATTAAAATATGAAAGGAAAATGGTTTATGATGAAAATCTTATTTTGTGCTCTCTTTTTACTTGTACAAGAGAGTTTATAAATACAGATTTACTGTTATCCTGGACTTTTCTTTATTTGTATTGTCTCATTTTCTTTATTTTTCATGTTGTGCCAGTATACTCTGCTCTATGTATGATTAGTATACCTTTCACCTATTATGCTGTTTGTCTTATAAATCGTATTGTCACATACGTCACAGAAACAAACAAAAAGCTTGGCTTCTCACTGAACATTAAGAATACCAAAGTGGTCTTCCAGCAGGCACCAGTCAATCCCTCTGCAAGGCCAGAAACACAGCTTAATTGTGTTAAGTTAGAAAATGTTGACCATTTCCACTACCTTGGCAGCCAGGTTTCTACAAAAGTCAACACTGACACTGAAATACAACACTGTCTGAGCTTTGCGAGTGCAGCATTTTTCTGAATGAAGCAGGGACTGTTTGAGAATCAGGACATTCATAGGGAGACCAAGATGCTTGTTTATAAAGCTATTGCCCTGTTATACACCTGTAAAACGTGGACAGTCTATGCATGTCACACTCAACTCCTGGAAAGATTCCATCAGTGTTGCCTCCCAAAAATCCTCTAAATCTCTTCGGAAGACAGGCGGACAAACATCAGCATACTGGAAGACGCAAAGACCACCAGCATTGAAGTGATGATCCTTTGCGATCAACTTTGCTGTACTGGCCACGTTCTCTAAATACCCAATCACCATCTCCCAAAGCAGGTACTGTACTCACAACTCAAGAATGGAAAACGGAATGGAATGTTGGTGGACAGGAAAAGAAATTTAAAGATGGGCTTAAAGCTAACCTTAAAAGCTGCAGCATAGACACTGAGAACTGGGAAGCCCTGGTCCTCAAGCATTCTAACTAGAGGTCAGCTGTGACGAACAGTGCTGTGGAATTTGAAGAGGCATGAATTGAGAGCGAAAGGGAGAAATGGGCCAAGAGGAAGGCATATCAAGCAAATCCTGACCGGGACTGCCTTCCACCTGAAAATATATGCAGAAGAACATGCAGGTCTAGAATAGGTTTCTACAGTCACCTATGGAACCACCCCCAAGACCCTATACTTGGAAGGCAATCATACTCAGACACAAGTGATCACTGATGATTGTGACATGTATTTCACATCACAGTTTGTGCTGATTTAGAGTTTGTGGCATGTCACTAACCATATTTACAGATTGTTTACAAAGTTAGAGTTGGCACTGATTTCCTAAAGGTTTGCTATTTATGCTCTTATTTATAACAGAAATTACTCAAGTGATCACCGATGATTGTGACATGTATTTCACATCATAGTTTGTGCTGATTTAGAGTTTGTGGTATGTCACTAACCATATTTACAGATTGTTTACAAAGTTAGGGTTGACACTGATTTCCTAAAGGCTGCTATTTATGCTCTTATTTATAACAGAAATTACTCCAGGCAGTCCCCAAGTTACAAACATATGACTTACGAAAGACTAATTATTAAAAATGGTGGTGAGACCAGGAAATAAGAGAAATCTGCCCTTAGGAAGGGAAATTCACTCCTAGAAGAGTCATGGAGATACGGAGTATCTGCTGAAGCTTTGTTGCCAATTCTTGTTTCCACAACAAAATCCAATTATTACTGGGACAGAAAATGAGGTGAAATCTTCTGAACAAGGGCACAGGCAGCAAAACAAATCCAACAGGGCTGTTAACCCTTCCTTATGCTATACAAAGAATATAATAGCTAGAGTTATCCCTAGAACAAGTAAGAACTAAGATGACTAATCTGAAGCTATTTTATGTTGGATATGAGATAACAAGTCATTGGGAAAGAGGGTAATGTGAAAAGCAGTAGGGAAATAAGGGAGTGAGTCAATCAAGAAAGCCACAGTCCGAAGCTGGCAAGACCTAAGGCTAGTTGATAATGGGGCTCTTGGGTGCCTCTTGTTCATAGGGTCACTATAGATTGAAATGGACTTGATGTTAAATAACAGCATCAGAGTGGAGTTCAACTTATGAATGGGACTTACAAATATTACATGAAATAATCTTCATTTATGGTGACCTTGTACTTGAACATAGAAGCCAACATTAGCATTTAATAGCTGTTTTTAAATGCTAGATTTAGACATTTCTTTTTAAATAAAGACATTAATTTTGTTTGTACTTTTGGATCACAGCTCTTGCAGTCTTGCAACTTTCACACCATAACATGTCTGGCATCCAGCTAAAAGGAGTAATCTAGGAACAGCTTGAAAAAGTGTATTAAATACAATACAATACAATATTATACTAATATAATAATAATAATACAATATAATATTAATTATATGTTATATATTACATGTAATATTACTAATGATATAGTGATATATAGTAATTTAATGCTAATATTGTGCTATGCTAATAATATATTTTATGTACATATGATTTATAAGCCGCTTTGAGTCCCCTTCGGGGTGAGAAGGGCGGGATATAAATTTAGTAAGTAAACAAATAAATAAATAAATAAATGATTCAATTTTGTGAATTCACCTTGCCAAACATGTGGGTTATTTCTTTCAAAATGAAGTCTTCTCTGTAAAATAGCAGAAAATAACATTGTACTTGTCAGCTTGCAAAGACTTTCTTTTTTCAAAAAATAAATCATATCTCAGCAGAGAGAGAAACTGTTTACACCTCTATTCATTGCCAAAAAAAAGTACTGGCACTGGACTTCCACTCGCTTTCAAACATACAAGTAGTAATAGGGGCCACCTCTCGTCAAACTCATTTTTGACAGGTGCCACGCCCCCTTGAAGCAGGAAGTCCTGCCCCTTGAAGCAGGAAGTGCCACCTCCTAAAAGAGGAACTCCCTCCTCCTAAAAACAGGAAATGCAATCCCGGGAGACCCTTCCCCCTGAGGTGAAGCCCTCCCACAACCCACAGCCCACCCCCACCCCCCCCACCCCCAGGGGCAAGCACAGACATGTTTCAATGAGGCATTCATGGTGATGCGTATGGGCTGAAAGGCCCCTTGCCTAGACTGACCCCTCTGCTTGAGGAAATGGGGCAGCCAGGACCGTGTGCTAGGTCTTAGTGGTGAGCTCTGTGCTCTGTGACCAACAGCCAATGGATTTAGGCCCATAAGGTCATCATGTGATACTGGGAGGGCCCATTAGGGCGGAGCTTTTAGGAATAAATACTCCATGTGAGTTTTAGTGCATCCCTTGACTGCTTTCAGAGGAATGGAAAATATGGAATCACCAGATGGCCCTTCAAGCTCAGCGTGCCTTTCAGTACCGGAAGTGCCTAGAAAGAAACAAACTGCTATGAAAAGAAGAGCTGAAAGCGGCTATAGGTATTGGGCCTATCCAAACATGTCAGGAACAACAGGACTTTCCCTACCTGTGACACCAATGAATAGTCCTAAAAAGCCGCGAGAATCCTCGAATGCTAAACCTCCGACAAGGCTTAACTTATTACCAGGTCTTTATGCTGTGAAAAATAAATTCACAGAGGTTAAGCCTGATTTAAATGATCAGGGCACAGACAGGATCGATTTGAAAAAGCTTTTCCCTGAAATGCCGAGAATGTATCATGCTGATGCTACTGCTGTTCTTGAAGAGGCGGATGAAGAGATGCTTTGTAAAACAGACTATAAGGATATTGAGAGAACGGGAGAAGAACCAACCTCAGGCAGATGCGTCCATCGGTCACTCCTAGAGGAGCTGTTGAAGGATGGAGCGGCGGAAAAGGAAGTCATGGCTGTTGATGAAAACACAACTGATGGTTTCGAGAATATTACGGTACGTGTTAGAATACTTGTTTGGGGAGTTGGTGGGGATTGGTCTGGTATGGGGAAGTGAGATGTGTGAGCAATATGAGATATCTTTAGGAATGATGAAATGAGTGTTGTAGACTCAATGCTATTTGTTTGATCTCCGTAGGGCTGTATCCAGTTTTCTGGTGATGTGGAGGATCTTCAGATTGGCGACTCTCAGACCATGGAGCTTTTCAGCATGCCGCGTGTTTAAAGCCTGTTCTGCAGAGCAGAGCTGCTATGTGTGTCTCACAATAAAATTGGTTTGTTTTGTACCCCTGTGTTCATACTTGCATTCGGTGACATAATGTCAGAGTCCGATGAAATCCTAAAGAAAATATATTTTTCGCCGGGTAAGGTGGGAAGCCTCGGAGGTGTTTGGCCGCTTTTTCAAGAGGCCAAAAAACAATGCAAAACTGTAAGGAAGGGGGATGTTACTCAATGGCTATCCAAACAAGACAGTTACACGTTACACAGGCCAGCAAGGATCCATTTTAAAAGAAACAAGACTATTGTATCTCATGTGGATTCTCAATGGCAGGCTGATTTAGTGGATATGCAGCGACTTTCCAAGTTTAACAGGGGTTACAAGTACATTTTAACAGTGATAGATATCCTGTCTAAATACGCATGGGGGTTGCCTCTGAAGGATAAGTCAGGTAGAGAGGTGTCGGAGGCCTTTAACACTATCTTCACTCAAGATGGTCGAAAACCTGAAAAATTACAGACAGACCGGGGTCGGGAGTTTCTAAACAAGGCGGTAAGCACTCTGTTGAAACATCATGGGGTTCACCACTTTGTCACCAACAATGAAGTTAAAGCAGGAGTTGTGGAGCGGTTTAACAGAACTTTAAAAACAAAAATGTGGAGATATTTCACAGCTCATAACACTTTTACATATATTGATGTATTGCCTATGTTCCTCAAAAGTTATAACCACAGTTTTCACCATACTATCAAAACAAGGCCCGTAGATGTTAACGATTCCAACGCTCTAGACGTGTGGAGGAAAGTTTATGGGCCACATGTGAAAAGAAAAGAGGAGTTATCGCAATTCAGAAAAGGAGACCATGTGAGGATTTCCAAAAGCAAGGGTAAATTTGCTAAGGGGTACGAACAGAATTTTACCAGTGAGATATTCATCGTGGACCAGGTTCTTCAAAAAACATCCAGGCCTGTATTTCTATTGAAAGATTATGCGGGTGAAGATGTCATTGGCACCTTTTATCCTGAAGAACTGCAAAAGATTAATACTGACAAAGACCGCATCTACAGGATTGAAAAAATTCTAGCCACAAAAGGTCGGGGTGCGAGAAAGCAATGCCTAGTGAAATGGTTAGGCTGGCCTAGCAAGTTCAACAGTTGGGTTCTGGCTTCCGAAGTAACAGAACCTGAGTAGCGGCAGTGTTTTTTATACGCCTAGGAAAATGGGGGGAGGTAGTTTTTATCTCACACTACCTAGCAACGCGAGTGCTAGAGCCTTCCCTAGGAACAGCATTTCAAGCTTTACTATATCTTTAGCAAAACCTCTAGAGCTCTCAGGGGCATGGGAAGTAGGACTAGTTGAGATACAGTACCCCCACACCTGGAATAACGTGACCACCGACCCACGCTTTGAAATTGCACAGGGGGAAAAGAAGTGGTCCTTCCAGCTGCAGAATGGATATTATTCCAGCATCCCCGAGCTGTTGGAATACATGAACGAACGCATATCATCACGCAAGAGACCGCCCGATGCGATTCTTAAGTATGACCCCGCAACCAGAAAGGTCCTAATTAAACCCGAGAATCAGTGTACAA